>NC_092041.1:117343335-117943335 GCF_003086295.3 Arachis hypogaea | reverse complement strand
CAAGGAGAGGGTGAGAATTAGTAATGAGAGTGGTGATAATGGTGGTTGTGATTTTTTGGGATTAGAGTTCATAGTATATATGGTGTTTTTGTGTGTGTGATTGAAATGGAAGGTTGAGAAGGGTGTGTTTTGATTTGAATATATTGATATGGGTTATGATGATGATAATTGGAATTTCATGATTATTCAAACATGCTCATTAATCCCTTTGGTTTAGAAAAAAACATAACTAAAAAGAAAAGAAAAGAAGAAGAGAGATAGAGAGATCTTTATGGGTTGGCTTATAATTGGAATTATTTCATTATTCCAAAGATGCTTAAATGTCTTTGATTTATTAGTAAAAAATATTTTTTTATATTAAAAAAAAAGGAAAAAGATTTTTAGAGAGAAAAGAGAGTAATGAGCTAGGCTAGGCTGGCTTGGAGGATGAGAGTGAGAGAGAGAGAGAGGGGGGAAAGTCAAGAATATATATGGAATTGAAGAGTAGGTGGAGTTCACATATATAATATATAATAATAATATATAATTATTTGGTCATAGAAATGTATCATTTGATGGCATTGTTTTTGTGACATTTTCTTTTCAGGTATGGGATGGGGACCCTTACCTTCTTTCTAAGGTTCTGAACTATTTAATTATCCTTCATGTGTATGTCATTTAAATATATCTATCTATGTATTGTATGGAATATGAATGGGCTATATATAATTATATATGAACTCTTAAATTAAATATATTACATTGGATTAAAATTATGGATGGGGAGAGAGTAAATACTAAATACTTAAATAGGGTCATCTCATCCACTTTATAAAATACAGGGTATGTAGTATGTACCTTTGTAATATAATGTACCATGAAATAGGGAATGTATCTGAATTTATATTTATGACACAAAGATCCCACCCTTGGTTGTATCTTCATTTTGATTTCATTCCTATTTCTTTGAGTCTTTCTTATAATGGAAATAATATCAAAAAAAATTTTGAGCTTATCTAATTTTGAACTAGGTTTAGAACACAAAAAGATATAGTTATATTTTAAAATAATAAAATATATTTTTACCATCTAAAAAGTAATAACTTAAATTAAAGTAGTTTTTCTATAATAAATTGTTTAATTATGTTAAGTGTCCACAAAAAATCAGTTACCAATTAACTGTTATATATAAAAAATATATATTTAGTATTTTATAATAAAATTTTATTATACTATATATTGTAAAAATATTTTAATTATTTATTTATTATAAATTTAATTATATTATGATAAATTTAATTATAGTTATAGTTAATTATTTAATTTAAAAATATATAAATAGATAATGACTGGTTAAGTGATTCAATTTTAGTGTATATGGAGAATCTTTAATAATTTATTCATGTGTATAATATTATCATACAAAAGAAGACTAATAATAAATTTAATGTTTTTTTATTGGATAGGAACAAATTTGTTTATAAGAAGTTGACAAATGATAAATATATCCAATAAAAGATGAGTTATTATATATCATCTTTAAATTTCGGAGGAGTAAAATCAAATGTGAAATTTTAATTATGCTCTTAGGTAAGTTTGTTTTGAGGTAAGAGATTGAGAGATTGAAGTTTCAGTATTATATATGTTGATTTAGATATTGATACTAAAATTTCTGTCTCTTTCCTCAAAATTTCAGTATTTCAGTACTTCCAAAAAATGAGGACACAAGATACTAAAATTTTTAGAGATGGGACTGAAACTTTAATAACATTTTATATCTAAAATACTTTTATTTCAATTAATTAATTCCAATTTTATCTTTTGTACAAATTAAATTAAAATTTTATTCTTGTTTTAATTTCTGTCTCTCACTTTACACCAAATAGAATACTGATAAAATTTATTTCAATCTTTATCTCTTAATTTTTGTCTCTCAATTTTCGTCTTTCTATTTCTATCTCTCCACCAAACACTACATTAATTATCACATGTTCAATATGAAGTTAGACATAAAATAATTCTCTTCTTTCTTATAATGATTTTATTCATATTAATTAAGAAAGAGCACTTTCAATTCCCTTCATCTTGGATTAGAAATTTAGAATGGTAGAAACTACTACTTTATGCACAAGTAACAGTGACACAAGACTAGTAAAAAAATATTAAAAGAAAAAAAACCCTAAATTTTAAGCAAGCATGTTCAATTAAAGCGTTGTTGTTAAGGCTATATTCACATTCGTCTAAGGCACATTATTGAATGTTTTTCATGCTTCATGACTTATTCTATTTTATTTAATAATTTTAAACTATCATGCTCTAATCCGAAAACTATGTCCCAGCAACCGAATCTTCCATAAGGGAGCATTTCCAAGGAAGAAAATTATTTCCATTAAAATAAATCCACCAAAGTATAATTATATTTAGATTTTGATTAGCTGATTATACCAACTTAATTAAATTATTAAAATATTACTAATATGTAAAAGATATAGAAGACATTTGGAAATTTATTACAATATCAAAGTCAACATATATGTGTGCCGATGTGAAATATACATCATCACATGTAAGAAATTTATATTATTTAGTCAATATTAAATTTTAATTATTACTTCTTCACTAATTATATATAAGTGAAATAATGAAAAAGAAAACCTAATGGTAAGAATAGTATTTTTAAAAAAAAAAAAAAAACTAAAGTTAATCAACCTAAACTAGTATTATATATATATAATATGCTTACTAACTCTGCGGCCAATGTCAACAGTGATACTAACTATAATAATATCTCTCCTTTCAAAAATTTAAATTAATAAAAAAAACACATAAATAAATAATTATATCTCTACCAATAACTTAAACTATGTATAAAAAGATGTTTTGAGTAATCTAGTTTAGTTACATGAGAGACCAATACAATGGTCTATTAATATTATTTATTTATTTATTTATTTATTTATTATTATTGGAATGAGAATCAATATGACCAATTAAAACCTTGTAACACTAAACTCATCACCCACTAAACCATCACAAGACATAAGATCCATATAATATTGCTCTAATAATGGATCGTAATCTTTCTTAGGGACACCATAAAAATTATATATATATATATATATATATATATATATATATATATATATATATATATATATATATATATATAAGCAAAAAGTGAAGCCAAACACGTTGTTTGCAAGCAATTATATTTGATATTTTGAACTTTGGGTAAAAGAAAGGCATCTCACCTTTCTTGATCACATTTGACATGTTGCAACTTATTTGTTATTTACACGTACATAATTTTATAAAATTATTGTGGATCTTATTAATCATTAGTGTTCACAATTTCATTGATTAGATATGAAATCAAATTAAGTTATTTCGATGTTGATTCTGTTCTTCCATTCCTATGTCAATGCAAAATAATATATGAAGTTTTTTTTTATATATAAAAAGTTACTCCGCAAATTTAAAAATAATGTAAAAATATTTAATCTTCATAATGTTAATTAACTAACAGAAAATTAGACATTATTTAACAAGCCACAAGCCATAATATGCAGTTATGAACGATAATACTTTAATTACCTAAATTCCTATTAATCGATAATTTAAGCAAACTTTTCCCTTATTATGAAAGCATAAAAATAAAAATTTATATCTAAATTAAATGATATACATGAATTTGACTATTTTAAGATGACAATATATATTTATAAAATAAAATTATTTGATAAGATCTACACATAATAAAAAAATATATATTTATAGTGATGATTAGTAGTTCATTTTTTTTATTCTATAAATCACCTAATTTTAGAGAAGTCAAATCTATATACGGATAGATATATTCCTTTCCTTTATTCATGCAAAAACTAAACAATATAAATGAAAACCGAGCGAAGAAAAAGAGAAAAAAAAAAAAAAGAGGGGACAAAATTTCAAATTTTGGGGTCCCCTCACCACTCCTCTGCTCTCGAAAAATATGATTACTTTTGGCATTATATATTTGTTTGTTCTCAAAAGATATATTAAAAATAATTCAAATTATAATAACTTAAAGGGTTTAGTTTAGTTTTTCTTTCTTTCTTTTTTTTTTTGGAAAAAACGCGCTTAGCTAGATTCATAGCTTGACCTCACAAACACCTCAAAAGTCATATAATTGTTTTAAGAGAATTTTGTTTATTATAGCAGTTTACAGTTGGCAACACCTTTAATATATACTCTCTCTAATCTAATTTTAATTTGGAGTGTCCACTCTATTATTGATGATTAATCTATTTGAGTTCCAATTAATAGTATTAACATAAGTTCCAAACTTAATTACCAATAAGTATATACACACTTATATAGTTGTCGGTGATATATGATCAGTCAATTTTATCAACATTATCCACACACACATATATATAATTGAACAAATAAGATATTATTTTATATATAAGATTAGTGTAATATACTAATATATATATATAGATGGATTATTCCATGTGGACAATGTTGAAGAAAGCCACCATTCCTAGTAGTACGGTCACACACGTTTTACATAGTGGATTTTATGGGCAAACAGATCTGATTTTGGACAAGTTTTTGCAGGTAATACTTTCATGAAAATAATTAATAATAAGGATTCTAAAAAATATTTATAATAGTTAAAATTGTAAAATTTTAGATAAAAAAAAGAAAAAATAGTAATTTTATATATATAGTTAGAGAATAAAAATTATTAGATAAAAACATAAAATTATAATATATAATATTTTTGTCTTAAAATTATTCATTTCAAAAATTTAAATTAATTAAAAAAAACATAAATAATTATTTCTTTAACATTTTCTCTCAAGTAAAAATCTGTTTTAGTTTGCTTGATTTACAGATAAATGTTTTTTGTCCGTTTAAAGATTATTAATTAATATATATTTTAATAATTTTCATCTAAACCACTCATATATAATTATACTACTTAATAAACTTACATATTTCATTCTCATATAAAGCAATTTATCTCTTTAAATAAATCACAAATAAATAACAATTATATTATATGTATATTAAAAATCAACTATCAATAAATTATTGTATAAAAATATATATTTAATGTTCATAAAAAAATAAATTTTTATTATAAAAAGGTTTCATTATTTTACTATGATATTATTTTATTATTCTAATAGTTGATTATTTAGTTAAAAACATGAATTAAAATATATATTTAATCACAAATATATAATAGCTGATATATATATATATATATATATATATATATATATATATATTATCAAATAAATAGTATTATCTTGATATTAAGATAAACAATTATTTTAAAATGTTATAAATATTATGTTTTTTTTCGGTTAAGGCGAATATTTTAAAACAGAGCACTAATGCGGCTCATTTTTTTTGTTATAGAAGTAGAAGTGGTGATATACTTTAATATTGTAATTTTTGGTGTTTTTTAAATATGTGGAAGTACACAAATTGGAGGGTCTGATTTCTGTGCCTCAAATTTTTTAATTTTTTTAAACACAAATCGGACGGTCCGATTTATGTACTTCTACAAATCGGATGGTCCGATTTGTGTACTCCAAATTTTTTAATTTTTTCAACGTAAATTAGACGGTCCAATTTGTGTACCTAAAAATCGGACGATTCGATTTTTGTACCTTTTAAAAATCGGACGTTCCAATTTGTATTCCGTATATTAAATCATCCCACATTTTAGAAAAATACCACGGTTGATCACCATTTAAAAAAATACCATTGTTAATTCAATATTAAAAATAAAAAGTGCAATAATGCATTAAAAAAAAAGAAAAAGAGAGGCGCGTTAAAAGGTAAAGTACTGAATGGGGTAACATGATTTGTACGACATTTTGATTCACACACAACCGTACATTTGGGTTTTAGTTTCTTTGTTTTGTTTCAAAGTCCCATTTCTTCGGTGCTTCCTCACTTTCACAACAAATCTTAATCTCACCAACTTCTTTGTACATCAATGACATGGGATGGAAAGAAAATTTGAAATCCAACACAATTAAAAAAAATTATACAGATTTTGGCAATTATCAAAGGGTGTTAAAAACTGTTTAACAACATTTTTTAATTTGAGAATTTATATATATGATGTTGACAATAATAACAAATTAAGTTAATTATTTTCATTGGCAGCTCTTTCACGTGCTATATGGCCTAATAATCCTATATATGCGTAGCTAATATCTTCTTAATTATCACAATCACTCAAATCTTTGTCTTCTCATTAAAAATGACATACTTTAATTTATTGCATTCATTCCCTGCCGAATCTTTGAAATATTGAAATTTCTATGTCATTTTGTTGTGTGGTCTATTTAATTTGATATATATTCCATAAAAAAAGAGGGAAATTAAAGGAAAAAAAATGTATATATATATATATATATATATATATAATATATATATATATATATATATATATATATATATATAAAAGACTTTTCCATAATGGATCGGATAGTTTATATGCAATGATATAGAATATGATCATATATATCACTAAAGTTTAATTAAATAAAACGATGTTAATGAGACACAATGATGGTTTGATAATCAAACTAAACTGACTTGTTGGATCAAATTAACTGAAAATTGATTATTAAATTGGTTCAAACATTAATTATAAATAAATCTGTTAAAAATTGAAAAAAATCAATAAATTAATCGAATCACATATGTTTTTTTTTATTTGCAATTAATTTGTTTAAAATAATAAAAAAATATATCATAAGTTAATATATTATTTTATTATGTTCAGTTATTTCAGTTGAATTTTTGATTAAACTTTTAAATATTTAATTTTATTAATTTAATAATGAGCGATTCAATTTTTAAATATTGAATATAATCTCATTGGTTAATTGTTTACCTACATATTCTATTTTGTGATTGCTCTCGTACATATTTCATATGTGCAATTGTGCAGAGAAATTAATATGGGTTCTTTTATTTTTCTTATATATATGTATATTTTCATGGGAAATATTTTTTTTTTACAATAAGTACATTCTATATTCTAAAATTATATATATATATATATATATATATATATATATATATATATATATATATATATATATATATAGCATTTGTTTTGAAATATTGGGACAGAGTCGGAAAGACTGAGATTTAATATCATGTTTATTAGTTTAGAGTCATCAAAATATCAGTATTTCAATACTTACAAAAAGTAGAGACACAGAGACTGAAATTTTAATAATATTTTATACCTAAAATACTATCATTTCAATTAATTAATTCTAATTTTATTTTTTATGCAAATTAAATTAGAGTTTCATTATTGTTTAATTTTCTGTCTCTCACTTTACACCAAACAAAATAATATCAAAATTTATTTCAATCTCAATTTCTTAATCTCAATTTTTTAATATCAGTCTTTCAATCTCTGTCTCTACATCAAACACTACCTAAATTACTATTACATAATCAAACTGTTTTACCGGTGCTAGCATGCATGTGTATGTATCCCATCTCTAATAACAAGAGCCTTGATCAACTCGTTTTGAATTAATAAAGATAATTAATGATGTCCTTTTTAATTCCAAACTTCCATGAGCTTTCCTCAAACACTATAAACACATTCGATTTGAATATTCTATACGCAACATCGTTTCATGATAATTACAAAATTTAATTACTGTATTCCACCAAAGAACAACTAATTTTGGTTTAAAGTGACACTCACAGAGTATTTTTTATAAGAAAAAATAAAAACAAAAAAAATGTTGCTATCATAGTTAATTATCATATTTTAATTTAAGCCGCGTTTGTTTATAAAGACAGGATATTGAGTTAGGAATATAAAGAATTAGAGATATAAAATTGTGTTTAACAAATGAGATATGAATAGAGATATTGTATCTAGAGACACTGATTTAGTATATTTTATGTCCATTCTAATAATAAAGATACAAAGATATTAACAAGGGACACGACTTATATAAACTTGTAAACAACAGGTAGAAGTTTTTTAAATTAAATTAAACTAGCTTAGATACTTTCTATTAAAAAAAAATGAAAAAGTTACATATTATTATTTATACCCAATCTAAATTTTGGGACATATATAAATTATTTCTAAATGATGGAAGCTACATATTTATTTATTTATTTATTTCTTGGATCTATTTGCTAAATATTCAGCCATTTTTTTTACCAAAAATCTTAGACTGGACTTTTTCAAAAGTCTTTCATCACATCAAGGGAAAAAATTATTTTATCATTGTTGTTGTTTTTTTTTTTTTTGTCTAATTTAGCAGTTAGAAAGACCACCCTCTTCTGTCCAAAAAAAAAACTTCTAACGAAAAAATTATAAAATAAAAAAAAGAAGAAAAAACAATCGATTGTAAATAATCCAAAATATACTTTAGATATTAGATATCTTCCAATATATATACTTGAAGGTGAGATTTTTTTTCCCCCTCCAAGTGTCTTGGAGATATTTTAGCTGAATTTTTTTGTACTTTGCAGTAGGTTCCTTGATTTTCATGAATTAAAAAAAATTATTAAGAACTTCTTAGGGTTTATCTCCTTTTACTCTCTTAAATTATTTGCATTGGACTTTGATATATATTCTATGGGCTCTTCCCATTGTAATTTGTCTAATTTTAATGTGCACTTAGATTTAAAGAATAATAATATATATTTCAAAACCAACCTTTAGTATATGTAACTAAGAAATTCTCCCTCCACTACAATTTCTTTTTAATAAAAACATAAATAGAAATGAAAACAAATAAATCATAATAAGTGCATATGCTTTAACCAAAGTTCTAAACTGTGTAATAAACTAATAATACATCTTCAAAATCAGCTAAAAGGCCAGAATTTAATTGCCAATTGTTTCCTCAATAAAAGTGGGATTATATTACGTGTATGGTGTATATTAAAATCAGCTATTAAAAAAGTTATTAGTATAAAATATATATTAGAATATAAATATATATTAAAAAATAAATTAAATTTCACATATATTTATACATAAATATATTAGTGAATAATTTTAGTGTATAAAAAATATTTTTGATAAAAGTTTATAGTACCCTGAAGCCTGAGCTATGAAATAGTCGACAAATTACAACATTGTAAACTTCGTCTTTGTCTCTTTGATATTTTTGTTTAAAATAAATTAAATTCCCTCACATTGTATCACTTATTATTCATTAAATTATTCTACTATAAAAGTGCAAGTGAGGCATCAAATATCTTCAATTTTCATACACTTAAATGTTCTCATTTTTCATCAATGAAATATCTTGTGTATCTAATCATTTTCTTCTCACTCAGACTATGCTCGGTAAGTGATTCTTTTTAAGGCAATTACCTCTTTTTTTTTTTTCTTTTAGGGGGTAATTAACTAATTACTATATTTATTTTATTTATATGTTGATATTTAATTATGTGTTACAATGTGAACAAATATATTTTTTATATCGTTTTTTTTAAGAAAAATAATTTATAAATATATAACTCTTATTACATCAATAATATAAGAAACTTTTCTTTTTTTGAAATTCACTTATTGTCCCCCTTTGTCCTATTTTAGCTATCACTAACTAATTACAATTACTTCTTGATATAATTATATGAATATAATGAATATAACAATAATAATAACAAAGTCTTATCCCAGTGGGTAAGATCGGCTGATTACAACCAGCATTGAACTTTTTAAATTCTTTCTTTCTTTCTCAACAAGTTTTGAACTACTAATCTTAATTAACAAACTAATTAAGCTTTCTTTGTTTCTTGAAATGGCAATTAGGCACAACAAAACTACTCAGGAAACTCAATACTAAGATGCAACAATGATGACAAAAAGGGACCTTCACCATCATTCCTCTACACATGCAATAACAATGGCATCAAGGAATCATCAACATGCATGGCATTCTTAATCTTCAAATCTCAACCTCCTTACAACACCATCACCACAATCTCCAACCTCATTTCTTCAAACCCAATAGACCTTGCAAGAATCAATGATGTCACTACTTCACACACAATGTTCCAAATTGGTAAAGAGGTTATTGTCCCTTTGAAATGCTCTTGTTCTTCAATGAAGGACACCAAGTATTACTATTACCAATCCAAAACCAAACATGTCTTGGGTGCAATCTTGCCAGAAACTTTCCAAGGCTTAACCACTTGTGATTCCCTAAAGAGGTTCAATCCTTATCCGGAGCGCGATTTGCGCCCCGGCATGGAGTTGAATGTTCCATTAAGGTGTGCTTGTCCAACATGGAATCAAGAAAGAAATGGCACCAAGTATTTGATGACTTATTCTGTGAATTGGGGTGACACCATTTCTAGCATTGCATCAAGATTCAATGCAACAATACAGAATCTTCTTGAAGCCAATGGTAATTCTAAACACTTTTTAATAGATTCTAATCATAATAATTGATTTATAAATCTATCAATCTATTCTTAATTTTATAATCTCCAAATACTACATCAAAGATATTGGTTCATTTCATTCACTACTGTCTTTTAGCTTACTTGTGATGATAGTTTCTTTTAAATATTTTATATTTCAATGGAATTGTCATATTCACATATCATATCTTAGGATATTTAATATTTGTGTTCATATTGTTGCAACATATATAGGTATTTCCATGGAAACTACAATTTTTCCATTCACAACTCTTCTGATTCCTTTGCCAAGTGAACCACTGAGTTCATCAACAATCACAGTTGCCAATGATCCACCATATGATTCTACTTCACTGCATGCCAAAACCGGTTCCAAAGGGATCGAGTTAAAGAAACTAGTAATATTCAATATAATTCTTGCTGCTATATTGATTCTGAGCATCATGTCATCTCTAGTGTTTTTTATAGGAAATATATCAGAAAGATTCATCAAGGCAGGCGAAATCCGTAACAAAAATCATGCGATTTCAGAAGATATCCCCGTCGAAATAGCGAGCATTGATGTGAACTATTCTAAATTGTATAAATTCGAGGAAATCAAGGATGCCACCGAAAATTTCAGTTCAAGGAACAGAATCAAAGGTTCTGTATTTCACGGCGAATTCGGTAACAAAAGGGAAAGTTTTGCTGTCAAAAGAAGAATAAGTAAAGGGTATGCTTCAAAAGAAATAAATTTACTTAGAAGAATCAACCATTTCAACTTGATCAAGCTTCAAGGATATTGTGAAAATGAAGATTTGTTCTATCTTGTGTTTAAATTCATGGAAAATGGTTCCTTAAGAGAATGGCTTAGTAGTGAAGAAAACTCTTTTTTGCATAAAAGTTGGTCAAAGAGGATTCAAATTGCTTTGGATATTGCAAATGGACTTCAATATCTTCACAACTTCACATATCCTTGTTATGTTCACAATGATATTAACAGTGGAAACATTCTTCTAAACAAAGATCTAAGGGCAAAGATAGCAAATTTTTCTCTAGCAGAAGAATTATTAGAAAGGAGAATGATAACAAGTTCAAGTTCTTGTCACACTTCAGATGATGTTTATGCCTTTGGAGTGGTACTTTTGGAATTGATCACTAGCAAAGAATGTGTTACACTGCATGGTTTATCAAGAGAAGGAATAACAATGGTTTCTAGGATCATGATGAATAATCTCATTAGTAAGGAGCATGAAGAAGAGAAGTTGAGTTTGTTCTTTGATCCAAGGCTCATTGGAAACATTGAGAGAAAAAGTGCTTTGATGCTAGTTAAGCCAAGTTTAGCTTGCTTGAATCAAGAATCAGAAAGTAGACCAAACATGTCAGAGGTGGTCTCTACCTTGTGGAAAACACTTTCTGAGTCCCATAATAATTGTTGGAGTGAGAAAATTGTCATGTTGAAATGTTAATAAATGTGTGCAGAATTTATGTCTACATATAATAAGGTTGAATGTACAATTTGTTTTTTTCTCTTTGTAGTTATTATAGGATATTTCAAATTTCACAATCATTGTATCAAATTTTATATATTATCACAGAATTAATTAATAAAAATGGACCTCTCTAGTACCCTAAGACTACACCTTTGCTATGAAAGTGTTCTCCCCATTGTTTTTCACTTTTTCTTCTTTTGCTACAAAAGTACTATTATGTTGCAAAAAATCATATGAATGTAATCAATGCATCCAAAATGGTATCCATTTTAATTACAAGTACAAAAAAATCATGAGTTTGCCAAATCTAATGCCCTAAGGAACCTTTTTATCTCCAGAAAAGAATGAGGGAAAAAACAATGTGTAAAAACAAAAAGTGGGAGGGTTTTTTCTCAATGCTTTTCAAAATGGAAAAGTACCAGTCATCCATATATGGTTTAGGGTCTTCTGAAGACCATACTTCTGCACTGCTTGGTGACCTGCCCTAAACCCGTCTCCGTAAACTGGCGAGATGTCGGATTCAATCTGGTGCTTGAAGAACTCGCCGAGCTTCATCTCAAAAGGGGGTCTTTTCCCTTTTCTAGATGTTGAAGATGAGGATGAGGCTGACGCCGAAGTGAGTTCAGAATGCAACCACATGTATGCCATAACCTGACATATACCTTCTTCGACGTTTTGACTTAGGGTTCGGTAGCCTTCACAAATAGAGCAGATAGCTTAGAACGAAGTACATCGATTTGATGACAGATATTGAAATGTATGATTAAATTCCTTAAATCTTAAAGCCTAAACTCCAAAATGGATAACAAAGTTCACATGATACTCCACATTCAAAGAATTTCTAGGTGAAATAGTACCTTTAAGCCGCAGCCATGCATGCATCATCTCGTGAGCTAGGATCGATCCAGTAAGCAATCTGAAAAGATAAAAACGAATTGTATTCATAAATAGAATCATGATTCATCCAACCACAAGATGAGGAAACAGGAATATGCAAACATATAAATCCAATAACAAGAATATGAAGAAAAATACCATGAGCAAACTAGCAGACACAAAGGCAGAAGAAAAAAACACTGAAGAATTTTTCCCTTGCAGAGCTAGATTTGTTAACTTTGAAAGATTTATGTACTCATAAGCATTGAGCTTTGTGACTCTGGAATTTGTAAAAGCATTGAATTATTACCTTGGAAGTCCGAATAAAATGAGAATTGCCGTCACATCGCAACGTCTGGTCAATTTGTATGATTGTGTTCTCATGTCGACCGCTCTATTTCCTGCCCCAAGTCTCGGTCGTCTCGAGATCTGATTAAAGTTCAAACGCAATGTATCATTTAATAGCACGGACAAGAGAGAAGGAAACGTCACTAAAGCCGAAAACATAAAAAGAAATCTTACGCTGCTGATCGTCTGCTCTTCCGAAAGGCAGAGTCCTCGAGTTTCTGGCATGTGATAGTGACCCTGGCCAAGATAACGAATAAGCAGGATGAAAACTAAAACATTAAGATCAAATTTATCAGATATTATAATATAATTACTATGAATAGGTGAAAATGCATTTTTACTTACATGCTTCTCCCCCTCTCTTGCTTCATTCAGGGCTTGTCTTTCAACCAAGAGAAGTGGAATTTGCTGCTCCAATTTCATGTCTAAGCTTTCATAAAATCTTTGTATATCAACATAAAGCGGTTGGCATTCGCTTGTATCCATGATTGCAGAGTCAAGGCACTCTAAGCAAAGCTTCCGGCCATCATTAAGACCGATATATCCAGTCTCTCGTGGCTGTGTATGAAGATAGAAAATTTTAATTACACTGTTCACAATAAAAGTTCATTCGTGATAAAATTTTTCATTCATACTAACCTCCATTCGCTCACAGCTGCAACATCTTGGAGTGTTATCGTGTTCATGAGAAGGGCAATATTTTTGGACCCAGAATGGATGTGCCCTATATTCAATAAGACCAGCAGGGTTTGTTGGAATCTGTCAAAAGATATATATTACCGAAATTAACAGCTACCGCAATGAGGTATAAGGTGTAAATTACTAAATTCGGGTGAAAATTGAGTAACATATACTTAATTAATGCCAACACTTGAGAAGCTATAAAAACATCATGATCTCACAAACGACATCGGCTTTAGTCCTATACCATCAAGAACACGATGCACAAACTTTGATAACAAAACATCTTTCCACTCTTCTCATCCATTTTTTACATATTACATGGTAAATGGAAAAGAAACTTTATACTTTTTGGCCTTTTGGGTGTCAATTACAATGAAGGGGAGCTTTGGAGCAACGGTCAAGCTGTCTCCGTGTGACCTCAAGGTCATGGGTTCAAGCCGTGGGGTGAAGACAGAATCTTGTGGAAACATTTGAAGGAGGGAAATCTTGACATAGTGAGTACCTACAAGCTCTTATCTAATGAAAATTTAAATGAAGACCAAACTTTGAACATCATTTGGAAATGGAAGGGTCCTCAAGGAATCAAAGTGCTTCATGTGGATTATGGTGCATAAAAGGCTTATGACTGCGTGTAGAAGAGCTAGATTTTTTGGAGCTAGCTCGGACTGCCACCGCTGTCTTGGACAGCAGGAAACGCTGCTACATGTGATGAGAGACTGCCAGGTAGCAGCCAGGATTTGGTCAAGCCTTATCCTCCCTCAACATCTAAACAATTTCTTTAGAGCTCCCTTTGATCTTTGGGTAAGATTGAACCTCATATCACACATTGGTAGAAACAAAGAGGATTGAATTTCTTGTTCTCCCCACCTTATAAAAGAGCTGTGGATACAAAGGATTTCATAATCCCCTACGTTCAAAATATCAAAGAGGCCTTCAAGAAGGAATCTCTCATTAGACACCCCCCAGATAGAATTGAGGCTCACATAAAATGGAAGCCTCCTTCCCTGGGGTGGGTTAAAGACGACTCGGATGGAGCTTCGGCGGGCAATCTTGGGTGCGGCGGGTTGCAGAGGGATGCTTAGAGATGAGCATGGAAGATGGATTGCTGGGTATGCGATGAATGTAGGAGTCACAACCGCTTATCAAGCGGAATTATGGGGCATTTTGAAAGGTCTTGAGGTGACTTGGGACTTGGGCTTTAGAAAGGCAATTATAGAAACAGATTTTAGAGCAGCCCTAGCGATGTTACAGAAGCCAGAGAAATCCTCACAACACCCTGATCCTATTATTAGATTACACCGGATGAGGAGTAGGGATTGGAGAATGAAATTTACTCTCCTTCAGGGAAGGAAACAGAGGAGCAGACCTCCTAGCAAGAAAGAGCTTAAGCTTGAGGTTTGGATTCAGTTTTTTGGATCAACCATGTGTTGAATTGAGGAATGTTCTGTCTGATGATGTTAGAAGGGTTCAGTTACCCGCTTTATCTCTGTAGTGTAGTCTTTGGGCAAAAGCCCCGTTCATTCACCAAAAAAAATATATATATCAGATTAAGCTGAGTGCATTACATCCTTTGGATGCAGCCCTTTCCCGGACCCTGCATTAATGTGGATGCTTGTACACCGGGCTGTCCTTTTTTGGGTATCAATTACAAATTTACAATAAACAAGAACATAAAATTTGTACTCACGAAATGCTTGCAGACGTCACATTTTGGATGGTAGCTTTCCTTATAGCATGATTTATGGTAAGGGTAATTTCCCGACGTGGAGAACTACAAAAGCAAGAATGCATGTGTAAAAACAACAAATCCGTAGCCATGCAAGAAAAACCCATTAATGGAAAAATGAAATAAAGAACAGCATTTTGGCAGGTAAATGGAAATTCGGGCACCTCATAATCAGAGATCGGTAGGTTGCAAGCATGACAGCGGAAGCATTCAGGATGCCAGAAAGCATTCAAACAATTTAGATATCGTCCATAACCAATCTCAGTATGGCAGCCAGCACAAATCCTATTATGCAAAAAACTAAAAAACATTCAAATATTTCTGCATGATGCGAAGTTTTCAAACCAACAAATTATGATATATTTTGCAGGCGAAAAATTAAAGTTATTGGGATCTGTGTTATTTGTTTGCTAATTGAACTAGACGTGCAGTTATCAATCAATTACGGTAACTTTATGGTATATATGGTACAATATATTTGAAGAGGATACTAAAGATGAAGATCACTATGCATATGTATATAGATTATTTGATAAATGAGAATACCAATGTATTATGCTACATACTAGTTCAGTTACATCCTCCTGTTCCTCCCAAAAATATCCATAATGAGGCATATGAGTGCAAGTCAATAAGTAGTCTAATAAGGACCAGCAAGAATAGACGGGGAAAAATATGTTAATGAATACAAAGGAGTAAAACAAACATCAAAATAGAGAATTCGAAATCATCAAGCATGACAGAATGGTAAATGGTGAACAGATAAATTTAGATGATAAATTGATAATCTTAGCATGCTCATTTAAGTAGTCAAACAAAAAGTGTTGAAATGGTGATACCAAATTCGTACAATATGGTGACCTGTCCTCTAACTCGTACCTTGATCCCATTGGGAAATACACTGGTACTGGAATTGGAACCGCCGGATGGGGTTGATACATGTTCTCGTTTCCATATTTCGGAGGAGACTCTAGATTTAGGCTTTCTTCTATAGCTCTGGCAAGTTGTTCATCTTCTTCTAATTGAGATCTGTAGTCTACATAATAGACAGAAAAACTCATTGACGTATATTCCATTGTAGTTGGTTTTTCAAAACACAATTTACAAGGTTAAGGTAACATATATCATCTATAAAGGACAGAGCGCCGGATCCAAAAATATGTAGAAGTAACAGTTAATGTTCAACACAAGCAGAAATTTTCCAATGTAAACAAACTGCAAAAGCAAAACAATAGTAAATAGCTACGACTAAATAAGTTCTATTCAATTCTATAGCAACTGAATTTACCATTGTAATTGACAAAGACTGCATTCAATAGACTATCACAGACTTGATATCAAATTTTTCCTAATTAAAACTAAAAGAACGCAATGGTGTAAATGCCTTATTTTTCTTTTAAAATATACAACAACAGTTTGGAGTTATATCACTCACCATTTACATGGTTTCCTCTATGATTTTGCTCTGCCAGAGATAATGCAATGGCACGATCTATATCTTCGTTCTCATTCTCAGGCCAAACATCCTGCATCCAAATTCCCATCAACATATGTTTGAAAAGTTGGACAAACAGGAAATAGAAACAATGGCATATTTCAACACTTTGCAAAATAATGCATTCAAAAGCAATTGTTAAGGAGTTCTCACGTTTGTTACACCAGACGTCGATGGCAAGTAAGAATCCGCATCCCCGTTATAATACGAATGGTAATGCCCTTCCGAAATCTTTTGGTCGGAGCCTTTGAAAAATTTGCTAAGCCAACCCATAATTCAAGTTGCTATATGTTCATAATAGGTACAAATTCCTTCCTGAAAATCAAACAGCCAACAATAGTTCAATTAACTCGAAAACTCCAATACTATTGGAATTTGGGAACACCACTACTATTGGAGACATGGGTTAAGTGAAATTCAAAGAAACTATTTCCATCTTCATAATATGTATGCATTTCAATTTGCATACTCCAAACAATAGTTTAAAGGGCACAAACTGACAAACTCGATTTCGATTCATTTCGACATCTTCAGCAAAAACAAATTGACTTTTTAGCCTCAAACAATGACTTGGGCAGAAATTGCAATGGATCAAAATCATAGTTTGCAAAACTATAAACAAACCAAACACACCTTTAACAACTGAAGCTGCAGCTAAAGAGAAAAAAGGTACATCTAGAAAAAAACAGTTCAAAAGGAATCACTACCAAATATATATGAGAACTGAGACTCAAATTGCCACTCTAAGTAAATAACTCCAAAATTAAAGAACCCAGAAGAACAAAAAGTTTTTTTTTCCCCAAGCTCCATAGGTCAATTAAATTGATTACATAAAAATAAAAATCCAAATCCTGGGGCAATAATTCAATAATAAAAAGAAAAAAACAATAAATAAACTCACCTCTTTCTTCAGAAAAAGCAGAGAGAACAAGATCAAAGTAAGATTCTAGAGCATGTAAATTTGCTTCTCCTTTTCTCTCTCCAGCAACTGCAAACTTGATGATGATGATCTAAGAAACTTCAACTCAAGTTTTTGTATGTGTCAAGGGAAAGCAAATAGAAGGAACAAGGAAGGAGAAGAAACAAAGCAAAAAATGTTTTATTTTTTTTTCCTTTAATTTCAGAAACGAGAAACACGAACACGTATACTCCACAATATCATTGACAAAGAGGAAAAAAAAATCAAAATTTTAAATTAAAAAAAATAATCTTTTTACAATTGGAAACAGGGGAAAGTATAATAAATGCACGGGATTTTTCAGAAAGGTCAAAAATTGATGAGATTGATGATAACACCAAAGGGGGGAAGGAAGAAGGTTTGACAAAAAAAGGGTTTTGGAAATTGATTAATTAATTTATTTATTAATAATAATAATAATTTATGGTGTTGTGTTGTATGGGAAACAGTGGTTGTGACAAATTCAACTATTTGGGACAAAAGACTGTGAAGAAATTCAACAAGAAACAAGGTTTGTGTTGTTTAAGTGTGTTGTGTTGTGTGGGGTCCTCTTGGTTCTTTGTTCTTTCTCTTTCTTCAAAGGAATGAGATTGAAGAGAAAGAGAAGAATGAGAAGAGAAGACCCAAAAAACACAAAAGCAGAAAGAGAAAATAAATCCCAAACCCAAACGCGGTAATCCCAGAAAGTTTCTTTTATGAAAACATTAGTTTAGACTAGATTAGAGTTAAAGTATTATTGTACGATATATTGATATAATATAATTGTTAAAATGCTTTTCAAATTTTATTATATTTATTATTATTTTGCATAGAATGTGTCATTAAAACAATGTGAAAAAAATGCATCTCATCAATTAAAATAATGGTATTGGGCTCTCTTAATTAATACTGCTGGCCAGGAATTTCTAACTTTTTGTTTAAAAAATTGAAACGCGTAAAAAAAAATCAAAATTTTGCTAATGAATATTGTAAAATATCTGCTATAGTTTTTTTTTTATCATGAAATATATTATAATTTTTTTGAAAAAAAATAATGTTAAACCTTTAGTCCTTTAGTATACTTGTCAATCATCGTACCAAAAGAATTGTTAACTTGATTAAGCATTTAGCTAGATATTTGAAAAATACAGTAATAATGGCAATATTCTAATCTTTTTATATATATATACTCATTGCATTAAAAATTATTAAAAACTCAACTTTCCAATAATTTTAATAAAATATTTTATTTCATTAATACTCTTAAAATATATTTTCAAAAATAATATCATCGTTACTTTTTTAAATTAATGTCTTAATAAGATATATATACGAGAAAGAGTGAATTAATGAATCATCAATTGGTATTTGAAAAATCCAAAAGAAATGACAAAAACAAATAAATTCAAATAGTCGGCAAATAATTAAGTCAACTTCAACAATGGTGGCTTAAGTTGGAACAAATCCAAAGGGAAATAACCAACCAATCATAAAATCCCCAAAGACAAAAAACAAAGTCAATAGTTAATAAACCGACCAAATTAAATGACTTTATTAGCTTCCATCGTACTTGCCTAGGAATCTACTATACTACCAATAATAACTAACAAAAATTCACGTTTCACATTTTTTGTCTTTTAATTTTAAAAAAATTAGGTGACTATCTAATATATTTTTTATTCATTTTACATTTGAGTAAATAATAATTAACTCTTGATTTGGACTAAAAAATTTAGATATAAAAATAAAATATGTAATATATTTTAACATTGTAATTTTGGATAATTTTTAAAATTGTGGGATGTACGTTTAAAAATTTTTAAAAATTTGGAGTTTGATTTGTATACCAAAAAATCGAACGGTCTAATTTCTATACTTCTCACAGATCAAACGGTCTAATTTTAGCTTCTAACATCACAACTGCGTAAAACACTCATACACTTCATAACTGCGTCCTACACCATTCTCCCTTCCATATCTAAATTAAAAAAAATGCTTGATTTGTTCATTAACTGGTTTTCTATTATTTTTCTTTGTTAATTGCTCTCTTCTCTTCCCGGTGTATATTCATAAAATTTTAATCCCTTAATTTTACCAATTACTACTTTATTTGTTAGTTAATTTTTACTCTTAACATTTAAGGGATTAAATTATTATTATTATTATTATTATTGTTGTTGTTGTTGTTGTTGTAATAAAATAAATATTGATGAACAAAAATATCAACTGATTACTGATGAAAAATTTAATTTTCAAATGTTTCTATCTCTAGTACATTAATTAATTAATACAAAATTATTGACAAATGAGAGATTATATAAAAGAATCTGAAATAGTAATGAAGAAAGGAAAAATTACGACATTACATTATTAGAATACGACGTTTCAAGCGAAGCACTTGCTAACTAGAAAGTTGATTAATATTATTATTATTATTATTATTATTATTACTATTGATAATAGAATTAGAGTTTTCAATTATTGGTGGAAGACGACGTTGACGAATTAATCTTAAGCAGAGATGTGCCTTTACAGGTTTATGATCAGAACCATTAATTTCATCCATGGATTCATAAGAATGTAAAGTTGCTTCAATGTCACTTTCATCTTCTATTTTGAATAATATGCGATCGGTCCATGCTGGCACTCGAACCTGCTTTAATCACATTAATTATCTCATAAATTAATTACGATGAATGTCAATAATAATAAGCTAAAACCACACACTAACACAAAGCTTTAATTAAGTAATTAAATACACACGTTGTTTGACTATAATGTAATAAATAAACCGGTTGTTCGTTCTTAATAACCAATAATAAGAATAAATGATAAATAAGTTCTTAACTTATTTATCTTAAAAAAATTTTTTTTGATTAATTAATATAAAAATATTCATTATTTTTTAAAATGTGAAATTAACATTTAAATTTTTTAGAGAGATCTTATTTTTATATATTTTAGACGAAAGAATTTAAATATCTTTTATTTTAAAATAACATAACGCTTTTATATTTTTAATAAAGAATAAATTATTATTTGTACCCATAAAAGATACAGAAGCTGACAAATGTACCCATATAAGAATAAAACGATAATTGTAACTATAGAAAATGGCTTATATGTGTCAAAAGTACCTAACAGACTAATTGTGTAACCAATGTCCGGTACTTTTGGCACACGAAAGTCATCTTCCGTGGTTACAATTGTCGTTTTATTTGTCGGCGTCTATATCTTTTATAAATACAAATGGTAATTTATTCTTTCAATAAATTAAAAATTTATATATTTTTAAATTAAAAAATTAAAGGTTTATTTATATTGTTTTAATAAGAATAATAAACATATGATCATAAAAAAATCTAGCTAGCTAATTAACTCTATTAGTAGATGTCATAATAATGTTGTGATGGAATTTAATTATACTAGAATAAGATTAATAATGAGATGACCTTGTAACTTGTATCATAGTTGCTACTTCCTTTGTTGTATTTATAAGTAGGCTTAAATGTCAATGTTCCCTCACAGAAGCCATTGAATATTTGTCCACGCCCAGCTTCTTGTAAAAGCTGATCTTTTCCATGCAGCCTCTGAAATGAAAAATAATTAAAAGGGACTAATTATTTTATTTTATTTTAATTCATGGTAGCAATTTTGTTGTGTACTATATGGTGCATATCTATGTATGCATTATTTAGTTATGCAAAAAAATGTATTAATTACAAGTTCTATATTTTTAAGGATATAGTTTATATTTAAAAAAAAATTAAATGAGGATTATATATAATTCAATACCTGATGAAGGTCATTGTTGATAAGATTTCTGGCTGGATAAGTATCAATGCCTTGAAGCCTGTAGTTTAAATCTCCCAACCAAATAGTAATATGTGATGGTCTTGAATATGGATTCCAATTCTTAGAGAATAGAGAGTGTGATATGTGCCTACATTCACAATTTCTTTCCTCTACCTTGCTTGCATGAGCTTATGCAAATTTTAAATAATTAACACATTAGTATGTAATAATCCAATATATCTTTGAAGATATTTTTAAGAAAAGTTTATAATTAGAAATTAATATATGATGTTGTCTAAAATCACAACTTGAAAGCTTAATTATATCATTATTTAAGTTTTGTATACTCATTCTTTTTATATTATAGTACCAAATTCATACATTATCTTTTTTATAGTATTTTTTTTTGGTAATTATCTTTTTTATAGTATAAATTTTATTTTCTAATATTTTTGTCATGATATTATTTCTTCTAAAAATTTAAGTTGATAAAAAAAAACACACGAATAAATAATATTTTTAACATATTTTTTTGAATAAAAGTTTCTTTTGAGTTTGTTTGTATTTTTTTATAAATTTTTTTCTCTTTTAATAATTTGTCTTATGCTAAATTTTCTTTTTTTAGAGATCAATAAAGATTGCACTCTAGACTTTCGGATCATAAAAATTCTAATATCATATAGTAAAATTACTTTTTCAAAAAACTTAAATTGAAGAAAAAAGATATATAAATAATTATATCTCTAACAATTTAAAATAATTTTAATTATGAATTATATATCCCTTAAATATATATTTACCAGAGAGATGGCAAGAGATGAAAACAATTCTAATGCCTTTGTAGTTAATTCGGATTGCAACAGCTCCTTTCTTTCTTCCAATTATTCCTCCAAATCCCCCAATTGACTGTTTGTCCATCTTCAATTCTGCATATAGTAAAAACTATTACATTTATTAGTAGTATGATTTTGAAAAAAAATAACACTAATAAAAAATGCTAAAAAAATAAATTTTTATCATTCTAGTAATTAATTTCTTAAAAAAAAGTTACCCTTTAGTATATTTATTTTCTTTCCATTGATCAATATATATATCATCATTCTCTTTCAAACATATAATCATTATTGCATAAGGGTCAGAATATTGTACCTGTAATGGAAGATCTTTTTGCATTTGATGGCCCAAATAGGTAGAGCTGCAAAGATCCCATTATTACTTTGCCTATCATGCTTCATTTAATTTAAGGAAAAAAATTATGGAAAAGAGAAGAACATTAATTATTAGTTAGTATACAAACAAAAGAAAATCAAAGATGGTCCTAATTTTGATGATGACAGAATAATACTGTAAATAACAATTGTTGTGCTTGTAAATTCATGTAACGAGGTGCAAGATATTATTAATAATACAAGATTTTATATACTTTTCTTTTTAAGTGAAGTTCCAGCAGTTGCATTTTGTGACATGACACTTATTAAGAGATAGATATAGAGAGTTAATCTTCATTTTGGTTTTTGAAATTGATAAGTTGCACTAATTTAGTTTTTGACTTCTCAATTATTATAATTTGATTTTTCGAATTTAAAAAAGTACATCAATATAGTTCCTCATATATCTTTCGTTGCCAGAATTTAACACCGTTAATAGTATAGTTTAAGCCTTGTCACACTAGACATATATTAAAACGACGTGGTATGCATTTTAGGGTTAAAGAAGGCAGTAAATGATATTATTTAAGGGTTTAAACAATACTAAAACATTATACCCTTTCCTTTTAATATTGTTCAAATCCTTTTATTATTGAGCTCTTTTAGCATTAAAACGTGTAAAATATCGTTTTAATATGTTCAACATGATAAGACTTGAGTTATCTCACTAACAATATTTTTAGTAATTATATTAGTGCATTTTTTTAATCTAAAGAACCAAATTATAATAATTAAAAAGTCAAGAACTAAATCAGTATAATTCGTAAATCTCAAAACTCAAAGTGCACTTAACTCTAGATATAGATATAGATATAAATTCTTCTATACTATATATAAAACATGGTGCATGGCATAAGGTATGAACATAGGTAAGGTGCATCATCACTCATCAGAAGTTGACAACACATTACAATTGGATAAACTTTCACAACTTATTGCGCCACACTTCTAAGTTCTATCTCCCTCAATCTTAAAGCCGAACCAAAAGTTAAGGCTTTTGTACTTTAAACAAAAAAATCTACCAAATAATAATAATAGGTGGTCAATAATTTTTAGTTAAACACAATTTTCTTAACTAGGCCTACATAATTTTTTTTGGGGGGGGGGTCATTTACTACCTTAGCTTCTTGACTTCTTGTTTTCAGTTGGTGAAACTTAATATCATAATTTCTTTGACTTTGTCATTAGGATAATTAATTGGTTTCATTGTTATATTAATAACTCAATCTTGGCTAAGAAAATGTTGATGATGTAACATAATAAGTCTAAAAATAATAAGATAACTATTGACATTAAGATGTCTTATATAAAAAATTATATATAATTGACAACTATTAAATCATTTAATTTATTTTGACTAAGTTGTTATATATAGTATGTGCCAATATTTTAATTATCATTTTAGGTATCTTGAGTTATCATCTCACAATAATGATTTACGTGTCCAATCAGTTATAACTCAAATAATATAGTCTCTCATTTTTTTATTTAGAGGTCTCGAATTCAAATCTCACTTATAACTTAAAAAAAAAAAAAAACTTACGTGTGAGTTTCATGTAGAGCTTCTTTGAGGAGTGTTGCAACTTTTCTTTCTTTTGGAGCTTCTTGCAATCCAACTGCTAAAAGTTCAAATTCCCGGTTGCTACCAACCATATCTGCCAGCTCTTCAAACGAAACCTAATAATATTCACAATTTAATTAAATTAAAACATACATGAAAAATCAACAAACGAAGTTCATAACATATATATTTGGTTTCTCGTTTGAAAATTTTCTAAAACCGATCATATAGTAATATATGACCCTTATTATATTCAATTCAAATTAAACTACTAGCAATCAACAATATAATTAAAGTTTTTTTTTTCAAACGAAAAACCTTACTTGTTTAAATTAGAATTGTTATCTGCACCTGGCCATTCATATTCCAAGTTGCTATGGAGATACATAGATCCGAATGAGTTGAAAAGTTGCAAACATTTTCAGCTTCCACCGTTCTTATTCCTATGTGAGTTGGAGAAGCTTGGTTATGAATGAAACTCATTATTGGCCTCCTCTTCCACCTTGAATAATTCTTCCTGAAAAATATTCAATAATAATTCAATGTCACAAAATATTAAGAAAATATATGTATGTGTGGTAATAATAATAATAAAAAAAATGTTGATCATCATAATTATTCCATAATTTCACTTACCCTTTGCAAAAGAGGTTCCCCATTGTGGTGTTAATTTCCCAAAAAGAAGAAGATTATTTTGAGTGAAAAGTCACTATTTTTATGAAGGATAATATAATAAAAAGAGAGATGAAATGAAGGGTTTTTAAATTCATTGACTTGGACCATACTTATATAGAGATCATGCACATGACAATTATTTATGTGATGCTTCTCTACCATTCTAGAGATCTTGAATATAATTGAATCAATTTAAAATTGAAACATTTGAATATGATATATTGTTTGTTTTTTTCTAACGAGTTAGGTTGAGTCTAGTTGACAATGAAGAGAAGTTAAAAACAAAGTTGAAAAGGACCATTGAGTTAAGATTATACCACACACCATGCAATTTACGTCAAGCAAACATACACTATCTTAAATCTAAATTATAAAAGTCTAATAAATGATACGTCTAAGATTATTGTCAATGGAAGGAGTAATTAGAGGCTGCTACAGCTATATATTTGGATCTATATAGCTCCAAATCTTTACTTTTTTCAGAGTCTATCTGAAAAGTTTCATTAATAATAATAACGAGTAATAAAAGAACTAAATTATTATAATAGCTTGTTTAATGCCAACATGAGTTTTTTTTTTCCTTTAAAATTATTATTAGGTATATAAAATCCATTTGCAATTTGAGATTTATCTTTTTTTTTTGTAGATTTAATTGATATTATGGTGTATATATTATGTATAAAATTTACATATGTGCACGTATTATTTGGTACAAAATTTACTTAAAAATCGTTTATAACTCATCATTCATGTGTTCTATATTAAAAATATAGAAATGATCGTAAGAACGATAGTTTTAGGGTCTTTATGTTTATCCTGCATAGCATAGTAGTATTTGAACTCTATTTTTACCTATTAATTCTTTTTAACTAACAATTCTTTCATGAAAGTTTGAATAAGAAAAATATGACTACCAAACGATTTAAATTATTTTCCCCATGTAATTAAGAGTCTTGTGAAATTTGTAAATATGTTATTACTAACTATATTTAAGGGTTAGTACATTTATAAAATGAAATACTACTACAAATGTATCGAAGAAAGATGACAAATCCCACTATAGAGTGAGTAATAAAGCATTGATTCATGACCATCTAGCATGCATAAATATTTAAACAAAAACTTAGTATTTTTTCCTTACATTAAAACAAATATTAATTAACTTTATTCTTTTTCACTAAAAATATTATCTCTTAAAATTTTCCTAATTATATAATACATACTGAGATTTATTAATTGGCGGCTACATTAATCCGAATTGGGAAAGGATAATTCAACCCAACACGTGGATATTAGTGTGCTATTGCTGAAGTAGTTTGGCTACCTATAAAACATTTCCACATGTTCATACGAATAGACTCAATAGAAAAATGCTAAAAGTATACGAAATCCTTTTGGCGCTGACCATATTAAAAACCGCTATTATTATCTCTATTATGCAAGCTATTGAGTTGAAAAGCTAATATTCTAAAAAAGTGTAAACTAAGAATAAAAAATACAAATTAAGATACTAAAAAAAAAATTTACTCGCTAAACCTACTTCAAATAGATAGTTTGTTGGTAATTTTGCTAAATATTTTGAATAATTTTATTAGACTAATTCAATATTTAATAGATATTGAACTATTTTACATCTTTCATAATTAAAATAAACAAAATATTGTTAGAAAATAAAAATGATAATTTAATCTTCAGATATAACTATAATTGATTGTTACTAGGAAAAAAAAAAAGAAAAATACTAATATTTCTTCTCAAAAATACCCTTGCTAAAACAAAAAAGTATCTTCATAAACAAAATTAAATTTGACTACCTGAAATTAAGTAGAAAGCATGACTCTAATAAATTGCAAGGGTAAATGGATGATCCAACTCTTCAACCATTAAGACCATCATCATCATCCCCATCTTCATTTTCATCTTCACCGCAATTACAGTGATCTTCATCTTCATCTATTACCAAAATAGAAAATAAATAAAAACAAATTGATATATGATAACAGAATATCAGAAGGAAATTACCTTTACAGTAAAAACCACGCAACCAAGTTCGACCACACATGAAAGCTTCATCATCCTCTGAGTACCTTCTAAGAACTCGACCACCAATACTAAATTCAGACTTAGACGCCACATTCGTAATGGGAATACTCAGCAAGTCACAAGCCATCTTTGATAATTCTGGAAAGCGTTTCTGAGTATACTTCCACCATTCCAATACATCCAAATCCTCATAATAATCAAAGTTCAAATTTGGTTCATCCAGATAGACATCAAGTTGATTCTTTCCAACTCTTAGTGCAAGTTCATGATGTTTCAACGCCTTCAATACATAACAGTCACCAAGTAAACATGAGTCAATTTATAAGAGAAAAAAGAAGGTTAAATCATATATAAAATTGAATAAATTTACTTACACCAAACATTCTCTGCTTCATTTCATTTAATCCAGCTGAACTTGATGGTGCAGTACGGGAGCGAGTTGGAGTAGCACTCTGCACATTGGAAGTAATAGAAGGAATGTTGTAGTTGCTTGTATATCCATCAAAAAGCTTATACAACTTTCTTTTCACATGCTCTGTCTTCTCATGACTTGTAGAAGGATCAATTTTTGAAAAGAGAAACTCCAAAGAAGAAAGCTTAATCCGGGGATCAAGAACTGCTGCAAGTCCAAGCACAACACTATACTCCTCCCAATATGTCTTAAATTCTATTAGCATTTTTTCTCCCACACTCCTTATCACCTCATCTTCACTATTTAAACTTTCTTGCAGGGTCAGTTGAATTTGGTGAATTTGTAAAAAGTATAAGTTGGAAGTGGGATACGATGTGTCGGAAAACAATTTGGTAATGTCAAAGACGGGAAGTAAGAATTTATACATCCTTTCGGCTCTTTTCCATTCTTCAACAGAAGGACAGCACTTAAAATCATGATCTTTCGCTTGAAAGTTAACAAATGCACTGTGTTTTTTGAGAGCACATTCAAGCATCAAATAAGTTAAACTCGATCTAGCAGGATTATCTAGACGTAATTCAAGCTTGGTGCCTTTACCACCAAGCGTTGCAATGCAATTTTTAAACTCTGTCCTCCTACTATCTGATTCCGTCACATATGCAACACTTTTCCTAATCTTGTCCAATATATCATGACATGCTTCCAATCCTTCTTGCACGATAAGATCCAAAATATGGGCACAACATCTCACATTAAAAAACTCTCCATCACATAACAACCAATTCTCCATACACAAATCAGTTTTCAGATATTCTTGCATGCCATCATTGTATGGATTATTGTCATAAGTGAGAGAAAAAATCCTTTTCTCTATTCCCCACTCCCTCAAACATTCTTGAATTTCTGAAGATATTTGAAATCTACTACTGTAAGGAAAAGGTATGTAGCGAAGACCAAGAATTTTACTATTCAACTTCCAGTTTGAATCAACAAAATGTGCACTCACAAATATATAATCCTCAAAAGTAACTGTTGACCATAAATAGGAAGTTAGACAAATCCTACTAGGAATACTTGCTAGTGTTTGTTTGAGCTTCTCCTTCTCTTTCGTATGAATCTTCGACACAGCGTCTCTAATAGCGTCACTAGAGATGGGTACTATCGTATGAATCTTCACAGCATCTCTAATAGTGTCACTAGAGATGGGCACTGTAATTGGATTCATAGTATCCAACAAATCTACAAAGTCCTCTTCATCGAACACATTTATTGGCATATCATGCAGAAGTACAGCGGCAACAGCCTTCTTAAGTAACACCAATAGGTATATCGCAGGATACTTTGATTGCCCTTGCATATCCTTAACCAGTTGACGAGCATCTTCAATCTCAATTTCATCACATTGTTCAATATGGTGGATTAATAATGATGTCCCATCTAAACAATCCTCAACTTTTAATTCCTTTCCACAAGCATTACACCTAGCCCTTTCTTTTCCATCCTCTCCATCAATTTTGGTAAAAAAATTCCAACAATCAGAGATTGTTGACTTACACTTTTTACAGGTAGGTTCTTCAAATTCAGGTTCATGTGTGAAATCTTCCAAGTCTGTGAAATCTTCCATTTCCAGACTTGGCTGACTCACAGATTGGTCAGGTTGTTCCATTTTAATTGTCAAACAACAAAAATGGACTATTCAAGTTACTGCAGAAAACAACATAGCACAACATAACAATTATTTGAGTTCTGGCTTCTAAAGTTAATTAACTCACACTAACATAAAACGAAAAACATGTATCAGTATTTTTTTTTTCATGAATGAGTTTAATCAAATTGAATTTTAAAAAAGAAATACTGATCAAGTAAGTAAGTCGCAACTTAAAATAAGCACAACTGAATCTTACACAGTTAAAAGACAAAGGAGAGAAAAAAGAAAGGTGATATTGCATAACACAGGAAGCAGAGGACAAGGGTTCTTCCTGAATATTACTACACTACGAAAATCCGAAAATAATAAATATCCTAAACAATGTATAAAAGTTAACCATGATTAGAAAAAAAAAGCATATGAGTGACACGTATTTCTTTCATCTATACGTACCACAAGAAGGCAAGATGCGATCGCCGGAGACGAAGAGCGGAAGAAGAAGCAGCTCGCCGCCGGGAGAGAGAGTAACCTTCGCCGGTGATGGAAGAGAAGAAACGGAGAAAACAAGCAGAAGAGTGATCGAGTGAGAAATGGAAAGTTTCAGAAACCTAAAGTCATGATTGAGTGAGTAGTAACTGAGTGAGACTGAGAGTGGAATGTGGATAGTTTCTGATTTTCTGTGTATTCGCGCGCCAAATGTGTGTGTGTGTGTGTGTGTGAGAGAGAGAGAGAGAGAGAGAGAGAGAGAGAGAGAGAGAGAGAGAGAGCTCTACGTGTATTGGGCTAAATGGGCCTACATTATTTTGTCCATGGCCCAATTCTTTAGATGTTAGAGTCACGGTACATTAACATATTCACAGGCTTATACCCAAAAAAAAAAAATACACAGACCTTATACTAGCCCGACCCATAGTTTGTGCTTTCTATTCATATCTTCTTTTTTTCTATTTATGATATTTCTAAAACTATTTTTAAGATATTTATTAACAAGACTTTAAAAGTTAATAAATTATATATATTATAAAATCGACATCCATTGATAACAAAAAAATGATAAGATATAATTAAAAAAAAAGTTACTATAATGAATATAAAGTATGAATTTTATACTTGATAGATAATGTTAAAATTAGTAAAAATGTTCGCAAATTATTAGATTTTATTAATTATTAATTTTTTATTATTAAATTTATTTTTATTTTAATAGTACTTTCTTATTTTATCAAACTAAAAATTGTGAATCTGAATTTTATTTAAAATTTGTTAATTAATAAATTATTATATATATAAAATAAAATTTAATACTTCCGATATTAATTAAAATATAGGTGAGTTGACTATTAAAGTAAGTGTTTGATTAGATTAATTTTTTTGATGAAAAAAATATTATTTTAAAAAAATATTTTTATTAAATTTTAATTATATTTAAATATATCTTTTAAAAAAATTTATTAAAAAATAAATTATTTATTTTTTGTAAAATCTAATAATACCTTACTTTTAAAAAGAAAAAACAAAAGTTTTTAATTATTTTTTGTTTACCAAAAACATCATTTACCACATACCTATAAAACCTTTCCACTTGTTCACACATAGTGACAACTAAAAGTATACGAAATCCTTTTGGTGCTGACCACGTTAAAGACTGCTATTATGCAAACTATAAAGTTAAAAAATAATATTCTAAAATAGTGATTTAAACATGAATAATTAACATATAAATTAATTTGATATTCTTCAAAACATTGAAAAATAGATAAGTCGTCAACTAGTTTTACTTTTACCAAATGTTTTGAGTAATTTTGTCGAATAAACCCAATCTTTAATGAAGATCAAGTTATTTTACATCTTGTAAGAAATTAAGAATTATCAAAGCTCAATTAAAAATGATAATTTAATATCCAAGATATATAACTGATAACTGTTTGTCAACTAAAAAAGAAAAAAAAACTAATAGCTCTTCTGAAAGATACTTCTGCTAAAATGAAAAGTAACTTCATAATCAAAATTAAAATAGACTACCTGAACCTAAAACCAAACAACCTCTTCACTTGTTCATACGGTACTCCTGAACAAAATTAGTTGAGTTTCTGAGAAATCATAACCAAAAACCAAAAACCAAAAATTAGGGACAAAATAACTAACTAGAAAGCATGATTGTAATAAATTGCAAGTGTAAACGGATGATCCAATTCTTCAACCATTTAGAGCACCATCATCATCATCATCATCTTCATCTTCATCATCATCTTCATCTTCATCACAACCCCATTCACATTGATCTTCATCACAATCACATAAATCTTCATCTGGGTAGTAGTAGAGGGAATGTTGTTGTTGCTTGTATATCCCTCAAAAAGCTTATACAACTTTCTTTTCACGTGCTCTGTCTTCTCATGACTTGTAGAAGGATCAATTTTTGAAAAGAGAAACTCCAAAGAAGAAAGCTTAATCCGGGGATCAAGAACTGCTGAAAGTCCAAGCACAACACTATACTCCTCCCAACACTATACAACTTTCTTTTCCCCCTACTGCTTACGAAATTGTCAATAGGGGGACAATAATTCTCATGGATACTCCAAAAGAGATCGACACCAAAAAACTGATTTCACTATCATTTCCTTTCCATTTTCGTATGGCATTTGGGGCATATGTATCTGCTAGAGGTTTGTTTTGTCCACCTTGAATTATATAAATCAAATCTTTATGAAAGAATACTTTAACGTACCTAACGCCCACTCTACTAATCTTGATATGTGCCATCAGATCAAACTTAATGAAACCAAAACAATTGGAGCTGAGAAAGCTGAATGCTATGTAGTTCAGACGTTAGCTACTTCAGTACTTTCCAATAAAACAACTCTTTCAGCAATTCAGCTCCTCATGCAACTAATCAACAATTTTAGGGACATATCCTTCCCTTTTGAGCTCCTCATATTATGCCATATATATCCGTAGCACGTACGTGCAGACCATCACCAGCATGAAACTCGTGCAATTGATTCTCAATTTCAATCCAGCTACAACCAGGATTTTTACTGACACCCTTTTGTCTCATCAACAATCTCATCCTTGCTGAATCTTCCAACATTTTCGAATTTGCATATATTTTTGATGAGATGATATAGTTCCCAGAATTTGAAGGATCCAACCCGTTCACCTATATCTACATTTTTCAGCCTTTGACACGCACCATGTAAAGCTCCTAATGTGACCTTATCTGGCTTTTCAGGCATTTTCTCAATGAGATCCCAAGCTTCATACAGATGACCAGCGCGCGCCAAAAGATCAACCATGCAAGAGTAGTGCTCAATTTTCGGCACTAATCCGAACAATGTGCTCATCATATCAAACAATCTATAGCCTTCATCAACCAGGCCTGCATGCACACAAGCAGAGAGCAATGCTACAAATGTTATATCATTGGGACAAGCACCACAACCCTCATCCAACATGCACTGAAATAGTGACAGTGCTTCCTTTGCTTTGCCATGAGAAGCAAGCCCAACGATCATTGCATTCCAAGAAACTTCATTTTTCCCGTGGCATGTCATTGAAAACTCTCTGTGCACCGTCTAAACTCCCACTTTTAGCATACATGTCAACCAATGCAGTAGCCACAAAGATATCATGTTGAAATCCTCTTTGTGATACATACTCTTCGTACTCTTTGTGATGCATACCTATCTTCCCAAACTATCTCTCTCTTCTCTCTCTCTATATATATACATACACAACACAAATTTAGTGTGAATGAATTTATTAGCATGTTAATTGTGATTTATACATAAAGTGGGGTTGGGACCCTTATAGAAGTTCTTGGCGGGCTAAAAAATTTTGATATGGTAGTAGAATGAGTGTTATACTTTAACGTGGTGATTTTTGGTATTTTTCAAAATTACGGGGTACACAAAATTTTAAAAATTTGGAGTACACAATCGGACCTACCGTTTTGTGTTGAAAAAATTAAAAAAATTTGGAGTACACAAATCGGATGTACTCCAAAATTTTTTTATTTTTTCAACACAAATCGGACGATCTAGTACAGAAATCAGATGGTCCGATTTGTGTACCTAAAAATTGGACGGTCCGATTTCTGTACTTCTTAAAAATCGGACGGTCCGATTTGTACTCCGTACATTAAATCATCTCACATTTTAAAAAAATACCACAGTAGATCACAATTTAAAAAAATACCATTATTAATCCAATATTAAAAATAAAAAAATAGTTCTTGGCGAAACCACATCCTCATCAATATGATTCATGGTGGTGAGGGCAAGTTGAGGACCCGCATCTTCTTGTATATCTTGGTCAGCAGCGGTCTGATTCCCATTTTCTCTGATATTCAGGAGCTCTTGTTTCAATTCTTGGATTTCTCATTGGAGATCTCGCAGTTTGTTTTGCATGTTGTATGAATGAAGAGCACCTGTCACTGTATGTTTATTCCATTGTAAGGCATTCCATTTGAGAGCGTTAACTGTATTTAAGTAATCTTCATGATCTAAGTCCCTTTCCAGAAAATTTAGTGTGAATGAATTTATTAGCATGTTAATTGTGATTTATACATAAACTCAAACTTGACTCACAAAAAGGTAAACCATAAATCCAAAGCATACTCTTTGTGATGCATACTCAAAAAGAATCCTACAAGATCAATAAGGGAAAGCTAGAATCTTCCCAAACTATATCTCTCTCTCTCACTCTCTATATATATGTATACACAGTTTCAAGAAATAACAATCAAAGATTAATGTATTGAAGTTTTTAGTTTGTAATATGATCGATCACCTTGCTCCTCCTTCCCCTTCGTTCTCTTGGAAGAGGCGGCGGCGGCGGCGGCAGGATTGGGGCCCTTGTAGAAGTTTCTGGCGGGCTAAAAAATTTTGATATGGTAGTAAAATGAATGTTATACTTTAACGTGGTGATTTTTGGTATTTTTCAAAATTACGGGAGTACACAAATCGGATCCACTTTAAAAAATTTTAAAAATTTGGAGTACACAAATTGGACCTACCGATTTGTGTTAAAAAAATTAAAAAAATTTAGAGTACACAAATCGGATGTACTCCAAAAATTTTTTATTTTTTCAACACAAATCGGACGGTTCGAGTACAGAAATCGAACGATCTGATTTGTGTACCTAAAAATCGGAGGGTCCGATTTCTGTACCACTTAAAAATCGGACGTACTCCAAAAATTTTCTATTTTTTCTACGATGTGCGCACTTGGCATTCTGAGAAAGAATCGAAACCGGTCAGAGAAACAAGAAAAATGGGAGAAAACAATGGACGGTGGCTCTAAGTCTAAGAGTAAAACAAGAAAGAAGCAAGCTCACAAAACCGGCTTGACTAAGAAGTTAGTTATTTATACTCGAAGAGTTAGTTGGCATTTTGCATTTTTGTTACTTTGCTCCTATAGAACCAAAAAAATAATAATTAATTTAAATTTTTGTTGATAAAATCTTAAATGCCGATAATATCATATTTTCATTTACTTAAAAAATATTTAATTCGGATATAGTTATAACTTAAATTAATTTGTAGATAGTTGGTATATACTAATCAAGTAATTATGCATTACCCAAATAATAAACAAATTAAAAGTGTATAATTCAAAATAATTCTAATATTTCATTCTTATTATCTAAGTTCTATATATATTATTTATCATTGAATTACCAATTATACTGTTAATCAATAAATTCATATCAACAAACAATATTTAATAAAATTTTCCGTTTAAATTTTATAAAATGTTTACTTAACAAATAAGATAAAAATAAAAATAAAAAAATCTAATAAAGTTTTTAACATAAAAATAAATATAATTTAGTTGAAAAGTACATTTACTTAAATAAAATACACTAATAAATTAGTTCAACCTCAAAATTATGTCAATATCTTATTTTGATTTTCGTTACAAGTATATTCTAAATGATTCTATGCAAATTGAATTAATTGGATCCGATTTAGCATGTATATGTTGTAACAGTAATAAATCTAATTGATTCGATTTATATATTAAAATAGGATATTGACGTAATTGAGACTAAAATGATTTATTAGTGTATTTTACTCTTAAATATACTCTTAAACACAGGTAAATATTAATTTTGTTATTTATTTACAAGATACTTCATTCGTACATAGTTGTAACTTAAATAAATTAGAAGATAAATAGTACTTATAATGTATTACACAAATAATAAAAATATTAAAATAGTTTATAATTCAAAATAATTCTAAAATAAATATCATTGTAAAATAAATGAAACTATTTTTTATTTTATAATATGTAAAATTTATAATTATATAACATATAATATTAATAATATAAATATTTTGTTTTATAATAATAATATTTGAGTAAAATACTCTACATAGATTAAGACACTAATTTGTAGTCAGTGACATAAAATTAACATAAAATAATGTCTATTTTGTTGTAATATAAATAATTAAGGAAGATATAATAAATATAAAATAAGAATATGTAAATAAGAAATTATAGTATTACTATTTACTACAATTACTATCACAATATATTAATATTATAGTATAAGAGAGAGAAGAGATTGTTGTTATTGATTTTGTGTGTAGTGTATAATCAACGGAGGCTTAACCTCCTATTTATACATGAATAGGGTCCACATTTTTAACCTTCATTAAATGGAAGTTCTCTTAGTAATATGAGTATTCTACTATGGAAATATTGAGCCATCCATGTTATTAATGGTCATCCACATCATTCATACTTATCACAACACTTCCCTTTGGATAACCATTTAGGATTATTGACTCATTAAAACCTTACTAAAGAAAACCCAATGAAAAAAACTTTAGTGAAGGAAAAAGAGTACAATATCCTTTGTGATGGGGACAGCCTCATTAAAAACTTTGTCAAGAAAAACTCAATGGAAAAAAACTTGACCAAGGAAAAAAGAGTACAGTCTCCCCCTCTTGTCGACATCATTTAATGTTTCGAAATCGGTGCATCCCAATCTGATGTACCAATCTTTCAAAAGAAAGTTTTGGGAGTGACTTTGTAAATAAATCTGTCAGATTGTCACTTGAGCGGATTTGTTGGACATCAATTGTCCATTGATTTTGAAGATCATGAGTGAAGAAGAATTTGGGAGAAATATGCTTTGTTCTATCACCTTTGATGTATCCACCCTTAAGTTGAACAATGCATGCTGTATTATCTTCAAACAAGACAGTTGGAGCTATCTTATGATCAATCAGTTCACATGTCAGGACAGTTGGAGCTATCTTATGATCAATCAGTTCACATGATGACAGAATATATTGGATCAAACTCCTCATCCAAAAACACTTGCGACTAGCTTCATGTATCACTAGTATTTCGGTATGATTAAAGGATGTTGCAGCAATCGTCTGTTTCGTGGACCTCCATGATATAGTTGTACCACCATATGTGAACAAGTATCCTGTTTGAGATCTCCCTTTGTGTGGATCAAACAAGTATCCAGCATCTGCATAGCCAACTAGTTGTGACTTGGATCCATAGGGATAAAACAATCCCATATCAACCGTTTCATGAAGATATCAAAAAGATTTGCGTGATTCCACTCCAATGTCTTCTGGTTGGAGAGGAACTATACCTTACTAGTAAATTCAATGCTAATGATATGTCAGGTCGCGTATTATTAGCAAGATACATTAGCGCTCCAATGACACTAAGATATGGTACTTCAGGACCAAGGATATCTTCATTCTCTTCTTTAGGACAGAATTGATCATTCTCCACATCCAAAGATCTTACGATCATTGGGGTACTCAAGGGATGTGACTTATCCATATAAAATCTTTTCAAGATATTTTCTGTGTATGTCGCTTGATGAATAAAAATCCTATTTTTTGTATGCTCTATCTGCAGGCCGAGACAAAATTTAGTCTTTTCAAGATCTTTCATCTCAAACTCTTCTTTTAGAGTTTTTATAATTGTTCGAATCTCTTCAGGAGTTCCAATGATATTTAAATCATCAACGTACACAGCAACTATAATGAATCCAGATGCAGTTTTCTTTATGAAAACACATGGACAGATATCATCATTCTTGAATCCATTTTTGGCCAAATACTCAGTAAGACGATTATACCACATTCGTCCAGATTGCTTTAGACCGTATAAAGATATTTGCAATTTGATTGAGTATAACCCTTGCGAATATTCATTGGATGGTTTAGATATCTTTAGTCCTTCAGGGACTTTCATATAGATATTCCGGTCTAATGAGCCATATAAATACGCTGTTACCACATCCATTAAATACATATGCAATTTATGATATGCAGATAAACTGACCAAATAACGCAATGTTATTGCACACTGATTGATTTATTAGAGGAAAATTATTCAATAGTTTCATGTTTTAGTTGATACCGGAGTTTTAGATGGGTGATGAATTAATAAATGTTGAGAGGGTTTATGATAGGACACAACTTCATCTGAAAGATATATTCAGCTCTACATCTCAAGAAATGGCTTCATTTATTTGTATGTGAATCTTTTTATCCAACTACTGTGTATAAAATATCAGTCACACTTTTTTGTTAGAAAGTTTCCTCCTTTGTTGCTTCTAAAAGTGTTGGGGATATTTATCTTGAGAATGGAAAATTAAGCTCCCTTCTTATATGAGTAATAAGTCATTCTTTTTTCTGACACAAATTTTTATTTGGTTATGTAAATGCTAAATTGGTAGTATTTGGATGATATTTTATTGCAAAATTATCTTTAACATAAACTCATCCAATACAGAAGCAATAGAAAACTGGCGCAAGGAAAGGTTGAATGAGATTAAGTTGGCCCTTGTTAGAGGGACTTCAAGCTCAAACATCAATTTTAAAGAGGTAGGTATGGCCGTATGGGCAATTGATTTTCTGTGACATTTCCTACATTTATGAGACACGTTCTTGTCTTCTGCACATTGGTAATGAATGCTCACACAAATCTTTGACACTTTAGTACTTTACAAAATATCTATTTGAACTTCGTGGGCATACTAGCAAGAGCTTTGGATTCTGGTTAGGATACGTTTTCTGAAGAAATTGGCCTTTGGATACCTGTTCAAGTCGCAAATGAGGAACATGATGACAAACCAAATGGTGCTGAGGAGTTTGGTAATATCATGTTCTTTAGACTATTTTTCTGAGTCAACCTCCAATATATTCTCTAACAAAACAATGAATAAAGTTGTTCCTTTGTTTTCTTAATAATGAACCTGTTTGGTAATGGAATGATGAGGGACAAATTTGCCATTTGTGGTTTACTCGATGTCATTTAAGTTGTCATTTGATTTCTCTGGGATCAATTAACAAATTAACATGCAAGGCGTCACAGAATCTTGAAATATGCATGTATCTTTTCTTTCTGTGCTAAAACAAATTTTTGCATGTGACAATCCACAGATGAGGAAGTTCTTCCAGGTAGGCCCCTTCCACCTGTGTGCAATGCGGAACTTCACACAGATTATGGTGGCGATGCAGTTCGATGGGGTCTTACTCACCCCCAAGATAGTGTAGCCAATTGCTGTCAAGCTTGCTTGGATCAGGCTAAAAACGCCAAAGAAGGCGAAAAGAAATGCAACATTTGGGATTATTGTCCATCAGAGTTTGGGTGTCATTCTCCGGATATTTATCAGCACAAACATCAGGAGTGCTGGCTAAAATTTGTAAGTTAGCCTTTGATACTTACTTTTTCTGGATTTGACAAATTGCTCTTGAACATGGTAATCAAACTCAGAGTTTGCCTAAATTTGTGGAGCTTAAAGGAAACTAAAACTTGTAAACTTGTTAACTTTATCTAAGGACCTAAACTTGTACCCAGAAAAGTTTGCTAGTTAACTTGAGAATTTGATAACTGTGCTGTTGAACTTTGAACCAATGTCTGTTCTGGTCTTAGAAGTTCCCATCTATTGTTGTAGTTTTTCTTCTCTGCTGACTAATTTATACCTTCATGGTATTCTGAATCCAGGTTGAGAAACCGAAGCTGAACTTTAAAGATAGGTATCCGAAATGGTATCGAAATTTGCATCCGTCTGCACCTGTGATTGTTCCGTGGGCCTCTGGAGTTGTTAGCGCATGAGCCAAATAGCTGACGCCAAATGTGACAAAATCAACTGGGTCCGGCACTACGTTCTAGACTTACAGGCACATAAAATCTAGCTTAGGAAAGCCTTTGCCATGCTTTGAAGATCATAGTATGGTGTTGGTCAACATATTTTTGCCCCCTATTTTTACAGTTAGAAAGAAAATGAGAAGGGGAAGAGAGGGTTTTCCCCTAATGGTGATTTAGGACTAAGGTTTTGGTTAAAGTGAGTTCTAATCACCGAGACAATGTGAGTTAAATAGATGAGAAAGAAGTTGTTTTTGTTGTGATCAATGTATCTGGTATTATCATTCATTTATCTGTGGGATTTATATTCATCCCACTCAAATATAATTCCTGCATTGGTAATATTGATGGTCTAATTCATTTATCTGTGTCTTTGAGTTTTGATTTGAAAGGGCCAAGAAATGCCTGAAGTGTAAACTGTAAAGTGAAAGCTTTTTAATTCCTCACTCTTTTCCATTCATTTCATCTATTCCCCTACCAAACTCCAATTCATAAATGCACTTTGAAGTATTTTTTTTTAAAATTGATAATATTAATAAGGAATGAGTAACTAATTGTGGTGCTGCTTGTATTTTTCTAGTTAACATTGTCTGAAGAATGCAAAATAGACTATTGTGTCTAACAAAGTTAAAGTATCTCCTTGTGCCCCTCTCTTTCTCTCTCTCTTAATAATTGGTTTAGAGTGCAAAATAAATTGATAGTAAAAGACCGTTAGATTATTTAATGAATTTGAGTAAATTATCTAAGGATTATCAATGGTCAACTTTATATTAAGATAATTTCATCCAAGTTTTTACCAAAATTCTTTCTTTTTTTTTTTAAAGAAAGAGCTCAACACACAAAGTAGAGCAAGAGCGAAACAAGTAAGAAAACAAGAAAAATAAAAGCGTAAACATCCTTCTGTCATCTCTGGCATTACCATCAACAACAAAAGGGATAAGCACCTAACCACTCAGTGAAGCTTTGGAAGGATAAAGTTATAATCTCCTGAGCTCCTTTTTCTTTTTTCTGAAAAATCCTTCGGTTTCGTTCCAACCAAATGTTCCACATGATCGCCCAAAAGCACACCATCCATCTCTTGCGCTCCTCCTTTCTATTTGATATCTCATTCCAACTCTGAAAGTGCTCCTTCATGGTACCCGGACAAGTCCATTGCAATCCAACATAAGATAACCAAGCACACCACACCTGCCATGTAAAACTACAACCAAGAAACAAGTGGTAATCATTTTCATCACCTCTGTTACATAATACACAAAGAGTATCTTGTTGGCTAATAACCCCTAGTCGACACAGTCTCGCCTTTGTATTGACCCTGCCAATCAATCCAAACCAAACAAATAACTCCACTCTAGGAGGTACAAGCCCTTTCCAAATCGACTTAGTAAAGCTGTAACTTGATATATCTTCTGGAGCCATTTCCACATGCAACATCTACACAAATGAGTTAGTAGAAAAAATGCCTTGGTTATCATATTTCTACACCACTCTATCCTCTCTCCCATATGCAAGTTTGATCAATCTCAAAGTATTATGAAGTTGGTTCACTAGCTCCAACTCCCATTGGAAAAGTTCTCTCCTCCATTGAAAGTTTCACACCCAAACTAACCCATCCCAAAACCCACAATCCCCTATCATTGATACTCTTTGGTTTGAAACAGAGAAGAGTCTCGGAAAGCGATCTTTCAAAGAACCTCCACTAATCCAGACATCCTCTCAAAATCGAGTACGTCTCCTATCTCCCAGCTCCATAGCCAAACCAGTAATCATCCTCTGCCTAACTTCTTGATCCTTGAACTGAAGTTGACATATATCCTTCCACGGGCCTCCCTGAACAGGTAATTTCTGAGAGGATAGGAGCTCATTTGGATTCAAGTTGTTACAGGAGCATACCACCTTCTTCCACAACGGGCACTCTTCCTTAGAGAATCGCCACCACCACTTAAACAGAAGGGTTGTATTGCGTATCACAGCATCTCCCACTCCCAACCCGCCTAACCTTTTAGGAGTCTGCACCACTTCTCACTTCACCAAGGTCATACTAGGCCTTCCATCCTCCTTACTCCATAGAAAACTCCTTTGCAAAGAAATCAACTTTTATGCAACAGCCTTTGGCATCTTATAGAGGCTCAAATAATAAACCGGAAGGCTATTTAACACAGATTTGATAAGTACCAGCTTATCGGCTTTATTGAGCACCTTGGCTTTTCACAGACTGAGCTTCTCCTCAACTTTGTCTATTATCGGCTTCCACATCTTAACCAACCTTGGGTTCGCTCCTAAAGATATGCCCAGATATTTAACTGGAAGAGAGTCTTGTTTGCAACCTAACACACTGCACATACATTGTACCCACTGCTCATCACAGTTAATAGGAATTAAACTTGACTTCTCAAAATTAATATTTAAACCTGACATCAACTCAAAACACCGAAGTAACCTCTGGTGATTCTTGATGGTCTCATCATTAGGAGGACAGAACAAAATAGTATCGTCAGCAAACTAGAGATGCGACAACTGAATCTGATCTCTTCCAACCAACAATGGTGCTAAGCGCCCATTTCTAACTACTTCTTCAAGCATTCTATGTAAGACCTCAACAACGAGTACGAATAAGAATGGAGATAAAGGATCACCTTGTCTCAGACCCCTTTCCATCTTGAACGGCTTAGAATGCGAGCCATTTATCAATACTGACATAGAGCACGAACGTAGACACTCCATAACCCAAGCCTTCCATCTCTGTCTAAATCCCATCTTCTGCAGCACAAGGTCTACGAACTTCCACTTTACTCTATCATATGCTTTCTGGAAGTCTAACTTTATTATCGCAGCTTCCATCTTCCTCATTTTGATCCACTGAACTGTTTCGCATACGATAAGCGCCCCATCATGAATCTTCCGGCCGTTGACAAATGCACTCTGTGTCTCACCTACTAATCCTGGCATAACTGCTCTCATCCTCCTAAATAGCATCTTCGAGATAACCTTATACACACATCCCACTATGCTAATCGGCCGCAAATCTTTGATCTCCTTAGCACTAGTAAACTTAGGGGCCAGCGCCACCCAGGTTACATTAGCGTCTGTCGGCAATCTAGAGGTTTGGAAGAAATTCAGCACCGCTGTCGTGAATTCAGAGCCAATGTCGTTCCAACACTTCTTTATGAAATTCAAGTTGTAACCATCACTCCCTGGAGCCTTTGACGATTCACAATCCCACACTGCGTCTCTAACCTCCTCCGGTGTTGGTAACCTCTCTAGAGTCATAGCATCCTCCTCGTTGATCTTTTCCACCAGGCCATCCCTGAAACCCACCATCGGAGACTTCTCTTGACGATATAACTCCTTGTAGAACTCCCTTATGGCAATCTTAATCCTCGCTTGATTCCTTATCATTCTTCCATTAATGACCAGAGCATCAATTCTATTATTCCTCCTTCTCGCAGAAGTTAGATTATGGAAATACCTCGTGTTTTTATCCATGTGCCTCACATGCCTAGACCTCGACATCTACTTTCAATGTATTCCTTTCCTCACATACCACTTCTCACAGCAAGTAACTAAGGCCTTCCTCCTTGCTTCCACTGTTTCATCATACATCCCATTACCAACCATGTCATCAATTTTCTTAATCTCTTCTTCAAACTTCCTGATTTTCTTATCCATGTCACCAAAATTGTCTTTGTGCCATCTTTCCAAAGGACCCGTCAACGTCTTCAATTTATTGGTGAATTATAGCTCTCCCAATCCTCTCCATTCCTCCTTAACCACCCTTAGGAACCCTTCATGTGAAAACCACGTATCAAGGTTACGGAACGGTCTTGGTCCATCCCTTATCCTCTTGTCTTCTATTATAATAGGGCAATGGTCTGACAATCCCCGTGGACCACCCCTTAAACGAGTTTCTGGAAACACCTCAAGCCATTCCAGGCTAACCAGGACTCTATCAATACGGTGATGAGCGGATAATTTATACGCTTTTTGGCATTGTTTTTATATAGTTTTTAGTATAATTTAGTTAGTTTTTAGTATATTTTTATTAGTTTCTAAGCAAAATTCACATTTCTGGACTTTACTATGAGTTTGTGTTTTTCTGTGATTTCAGGTATTTTCTGGCTAAAATTGAGGGACTTGAGAAAAAATCTGATTCAGAGGCTGACAAAGGACTGTAGATGCTGTTGGATTCTGACCTCCCTGTACTCGAAGTGGATTTTTTGGACCTACAAGACTCCAAATGGCGCGCTCTCAATTGCGTTGGAAAAGTAGACATCCAGGGCTTTCCAGCAATATATAATAGTCTATACTTTGCGCGAGTTTTGAGGACGTAAAATGGCGTCAAAACGCCATCTCCTTGCCCTTTTCTGGCGTCAAAACGCCAGAACTGGCATAAAAGTTGGAGTTAAACGCCCAAACTGGCACCAAAACTGGTGTTTAACTCCAAGAGAAGCCTCTACACGTGTGAAGCTCAATGCTCAACCCAAGCACACACCAAGTGGGCCCGGAAGTGGATTTTCGCATCATTTACCTATTTTTGTAAACCCTAGTAGCTAGTTTCATTATAAATAGGATCTTTTACTATTGTATTTTCATCTTCGGATCATAGAGAATTCTGGATGATATATTTTAATATTTGGGGAGGCGGGCCATTCGGCCATGCCTAGACCTTATTCTTATGTATTTTCAACGGTGGAGTTTCTACACACCATAGATTAAGGTGTGGAGCTCTGCTGTTCTTCGAGTATTAATGCAATTACTACTGTTTTCTATTCAATTCATGCTTATTCTTATTCTAAGATATCCTCTTGCACTTCAACATGATGAATGTGATGATCCGTGACACTCATCACTATTCTCAACCTATGAACGCGTGCCTAACAACCACTTCCGTTCTACCTTAGATCGAGCGTATATCTCTTAGCCTCCATTCCGAAAGATCGGAGTCTTCGTGGTATAAGTTAGAATTATTGGCGGCTATTCCTGAGATCCGGAAAGTCTAAACCTTGATTGTGGTATTTCGAGTAGGATCTGGGAAGGGATAACTGTGACGAGCTTCAAACTCGCGAGTGTTGGGCGTAGCGACAGACGCAAAAGGATCTCTGGATTCTATGCCAACGTGATCGAGAACCGATAGATAATTAGCCGTACAGTGACAGCACACCATAGTTTCTGTTTTCTATTCATATCTTTTTTTTTTCTATTTATGATATCTCTAAAACTATTTTTAAGATATTTATTAACAAGACTTTAACAATTAGTAAATTATATATATTATAAAATTCACATCCATTGATAACAAACAAATGAGAAAATATAATTAAAAAATATAAGTTACTATAATGAATATAAAGTATGATAACAAACAAATGAGAAAATATAATTAAAAAATATAAGTTACTATAATGAATATAAAGTATGAATTTTATACTTGATAGATAATGTTAAAATATAGTAAAAATGTTCGCAAATTATTGGATTTTATTAATTATTAACTTTTTATTATTAAATTTATTTTTATTTAAATAGTATTTTTTAGTTTATCAAACTAAAAATTGTGGATATAAATTTCATTTAAAATTTATTAATCAATAAATTATTACATATACAAAATATAATTTAATACTCCCGACATTAGTTAAAATATAGGTGAGCTGACTACTAAAGTAAGTGTTTGATTAGATTAATTTTTTTGTTGAAAAAAATATTATTTTAAAAAAATAAAATATTTTTATTAAATTTTAAATATATTTAGATATATCTTTTAAAAATATTTTTATTAAAAAATAAATTATTTTTTTGTAAAATCTAATAATACCTTATTCTTAAAAAAAATAAAAGTTTTTAATAAAAGTATACGAAATCCTTTTGGTGCTGACCACGTTAAAGACTGCTATTATGCAAACTACAAAGTTAAAAAATCAATATTCAAAAATAGTGTAACTTACTATTTTTTATAGTGATTTAAACATTAATAATTAACATATAAATTAATTTGATATTCTTTAAAACATTGAAAAATAGATAAGTCGTCAACTAGTTTTACTTTTACCAAATGTTGAGTAATCTTGTCGAATAAACCCAATCTTTAATGAAGATCAAGTTATTTTACATCTTGTAAGAATTATCAAAGCTCAATTAAAAATGTTAATTTAATATCCAAGATATATAACTGATAACTGTTTGTCAACTAAAAAAGAAAAAACAACTAATATTTCTTCTGAAAGATACTTCTGCTAAAATGAAAAGTAACTCCATAATCAAAATTAAAATAGACTAGCTGAAACTAAAACCAAACAACCTCTTCACTTGTTCATACGGTACTCCTGAACAAAATTAGTTGAGTTTCTGAGAAATCATAACCAAAAACCAAAAACCAAAAGTTAGGGACAAAATAATTAACTAGAAAGCATGATTGTAATAAATTGCAAGTGTAAACGGATGATCCAACTCTTCAACCATTTAGAGCACCATCATCATCATCATCATCTTCATCTTCATCTTCCTCTTCATCTTCATCTTCATCACAATCCCATTCACATTGATCTTCATCACAATCACATAAATCTTCATCTTCATCTATTACAAAAATAGAAAATAAATAAAAACAAATTGATATATGATAACAGAATATCAGAAGGAAATTACCTTTACAGTAAAAACCACACAACCAAGTTCGACTACAAATGAAAGCTTGATGATTCTTTGACAGTGTTGAGCTTCTGTACTTTCTAAGAACTCGAGCACCAATACTAAAATCAAACTTAGACGCCACACTGGTAATGGGAATACTCAACAAGTCACAAGCCATCTTTGATAATTCTGGAAAGCGTTTCTGAGTATACTTCCACCATTCCAGTACATCCAAATCCTCATAATAATCAAAGTTTAAATTTGGTTCATCCAGATAGACATCAAGTTGACTCTTTCCAACTCTGAGTGTAAGTTCATGATGTTTCAATGCCTTCCATAGATGACAGTTAGCAAGTAAACAACATGAGTCAATTTATAAGAGAAAAAAGAAGGTTAAATCATATATAAAATTGAATAAATATACTTACACCAAACATTCTCTGCTTCATTTCATTTAATCCAGCTGAACTTGATGGTGCAGGATGGGAACGAGTTGGAGTAGCACTCTGCACATTGGAAGTAGTAGAGGGAATGTTGTTGTTGCTTGTATATCCCTCAAAAAGCTTATACAACTTTCTTTTCACATGCTCTGTCTTCTCATGACTTGTAGAAGGATCAATTTTTGAAAAGAGAAACTCCAAAGAAGAAAGCTTAATCCGGGGATCAAGAACTGCTGAAAGTCCAAGCACAACACTATACTCCTCCCAATATGTCTTAAATTCTATCAGCATTTTTTCTCCCACACTCCTTATCGCCTCGTCTTCACTATTTAAACTTTCTTGCAGGGTCAGTTGAATTTGGTGAATTTGTAAAAAGTATAAGTTGGAAGTGGGATATGATGTGTCGGAAAACAATTTGGTAATGTCATAGACGGGAAGTAAGAATTTATACATCTTTTCGGCTCTTTTCCACTCTTCCACAGAAGGACAGCACTTAAAATCATGATCGTTCACTTGAAAGTTGACAAATGCACTCTGTTTTTTGACAGCACATTCAAGCATCAAATAGGTTGAATTCAATCTAGTAGGATTATCTCGACGTAATTCAAGCCTGGTGGCTTTACCACCGAGCGTTCCAGCACATTTTTTAAACTCTATCCTCCTACTCTTTGATGCCGTCACATATGCAACACTTTCCCTAATCTTGTCCAATACATCATTGCATGCTTCCAATCCTTCTTGCACAATAAGATTAAAAATATGGGCACAACATCTCACATTAAAAAACTCTCCATCACATAACAACCAGTTTTCCACAGACAAATTAGTTTTCAGATTTTCTTGCATGCCATCATTGTCTGGATCATTGTCATAAGTGAGAGAAAAAAATCCTTTTCTCTATTCCCCACTCCCTCAAACATTCTTGAATTTCTGAAGATATTTCAAATCCACTGTAAGGACAAGATATGTAGCAAAAATCAAGAATTTTGCTATTCAACTTCCAGTTTGAATCAACAAAATGTGCACTCAAACATATATAAAGCTCAGTAGTACAAGTTGTCCATAGATAGGAAGTTAGACAAATCCTATTAGGAATACTTGCTAGTGTTTGTTTAAGCTTCTCCTTCTCTCTCATATGAATCTTCAACACATCAGCTCTAATAGTATCACTAGAGATGGGCATTACATTTGGATTCAAATATTGCACCCACCTTAGAAAGGGCCCTCGATAAAATGCCCCTATTGGAAAATCACTCTCAAGTACCATGCCAACAGCCATCTTACGTAATACCAATTGGAATATCTCAGGATACTTTGATTGCCCTTCTGTATCATTAACTAGTTGACGAGCATCTTCAACTTCAATTTCATCACATTGTTCGATATGGTGGATTAATAACGCGGTCCCATCTAAACGATCCTCAACTTTAAATTCCTTTCGACAAGCATTACACCTAGCCCTTTCACTTCCATCCTTTCCAACACCAATTTTGGTGAAAAAATTCCAACAATCAGAGATTGTTAGTTTACACCTTTTACAGGTAGGTTCTTCGGATTCAGCTACATGTGTGAAATCTTCAGATTCCCTTTTTGCACTTGGCTGACTAACAGATTGGTCACACAATTCCATTTTAATTGTCAAACAACAAAAATGGACTATTCTAGTTACTGCAGAAAACAACATAGCACAACATAACACAATTATTTGAGTTCTGGCTTCTAAACTTAATTAACACTCACAAACAGAAAATGAAAAATAATAGGCAACTCAACCAATACAGAACACAGCCACAGTATCAATATCTAGCAGTATGTTCTTTTCATGAATGAGTTTGATCAATAATAATAATAATAATAAAAAGCACTGATCAAATAAGTAGCCCGCAACTTAAAAATGAGCTTATAAAGTAAAAAAAAAATGAAACAAGGATAGGAAAAAGAAAAGTGACATTGCAGAACACAAGAAGCGGAGGACAAGGGTTCGTAAACAATGTTACTACACTCTAAAAATTCTGAAAATAAATATCGTGAAGACGTGAACAATGTTTAAAAATTAATGATGATTAGAAAAAACAAAACAAAAGCACATCCGTGACACGTACCGCAAAGAAGACGAGATGCGATCACCGGAGACGAAGAGCAGAAGAAGAAGCAGGTCGCCGCCGGGAGAAAGAGTAACCTCCGCCAGAGATTGGAAGAGAAGAAACGAAGAAAAAGAAGCAGAAGAATGATCCAGTAAGAAATCGGAAGTTTCGAGAAACTACGTCATGATTCAGTGACTGACTGAGTGAGAGTGTATAGTCAGCTTAACTTCTGTATTCGCGCGCCAAATGAGAGAGAGGGAGAGAGAGCGCCCGCGCGCAGCGCTGTGCGTATTGGGCTAACTTAGCTAACAAAAAAATATATACAGACCTATCTAATTTAGCCCGATAAAAAAACATATACTCTAAATATAAAAGAGTTTAATTACTTTTTTCTTTGTTTTTCTTTCCTAAAAATTAAATACAATATATAAAAAATAACATAACATATTAAATACATAAAATTCGATGATATAAAATAAAAGTATGAAACATGTATTATTTGAATTTAAGGCACAAATTATATGTAAAATACACAATATTATTTAGTCTATTATACTTCAATTTATTTTTTTCTTTGTATGAATCTAATAAAAAAGATGAGGACTGGAGAGCGAAAGAAAACAAGTTGAACAATGGTAGAAGCATGACAAAACAAAAACAGCGATAAAATTAGGGCAAAACAAAGGTGAAATAACATAACCAACAAATAACCAAGACCAAAGAAAAAAAAAGTTAAATATAATCAATTTGTGATTTAGTAGACAATCATTAATCCACTTAAATAAGTATGGAAGTTTCACATTTCACTTTGTGCTTAGTCATTGGATTGCCAAGTAATCAGCTTAGGTTGATTTAGTAGTTAGTTCACTAGTCTATTTAAGTAAGTATTAAAATTTGAATTCCGACTTATATATGCAACAATTTTTTAACTAATGACAAATTTTTAAATAAACAACTGATCTACCGATGAATTAGTCCTTTAAAAAATATTGTAAACAAAAACAAATTAAAGAGTTTGATATATACATCAAATTAATTAATTTTTAAATATATCACTTAAAATTAATCTAAATATATGAATTTAATTAGATATTATATAAAAAATTATTGTGAGTATATTAAAATTAAATTTTTTATTTATAATATTCTTAAAAAAATTTATTAAACTACTTATTTGTGAAAATTTTTAAAATTATTTTTGATAAATTATTATATACGCAAAATAATATTAAATTCTAATATTTATTTAAACAAATTAATGCATTAATTACTAAATTATTTAAAAAAATTATATACATTATACAATCCGCGTCAATTGATAACCACAACAAATTAAATAAGAGTGAGAAAATATAATAAAAAATACGAATATATTACATGTATACTAAAATTAATCATTAATATAAAATATATATTGAAATATAAATATATATTAGTGGCTGATTTTAGTATACGAATAATATTTTTGTAAAAAATAACTATAATAAAATGTGAATACAAAAAATAACTATAATAAAATGTGAAGTAAAAATTTTTATTCAGGAAAAATATCCACATGTAAGCAACTATTGTATTTTCTTAATTAGTAATTATTAATAAGCAAATTCATTAGGGGTTCTTAGTTTCGAAACTCCACTTATTTTGTCATTTATACCCTTGTTCTCCAGCATATACAACACGAAACAAGCTCTATGCTCTTCCACATATCAGTTTATAACCACTACACTGCCACTACTCTCTGCTGTGTTTCTGATCTAAAACCCCTCTTTGATCCGATTCCTCTGGTATTCAGACAAGCTTGCTTCTTGGATTCTTCAATTTCGGTCCTTTCTCCATTACTCTCGTCATTCTCTTCATAATTGTTATATATTTTGTTAGTCTGATTGTTCAATACGTGTTTTCATTTTGGGGCTTTTTCTCTGTTGTAGGTACCTTTGAAGATTACGTGCGGTGCCTGGAAAATTTACTTGCTAGCTTAACATGGTAATTTCCCACGATTCTTCTGCATAATTAAATAATTAATAGTTATAATATGAAATTTGATGGATTTATTCATTAATTTTATTTATATATTTTGTTTGGGGAAGTTTAGGGTTAAAAAATGATGAATTTAATCTTTCTATGGCACGTTGGTAAACCTCCTAACATGTATTTTGAGTTTATGATTGAAGAAAGTTTGGTTCTAGCTTTTGTTCTTGTGGATAAGCCAAATTGCTACAAGCAACAGCTTTGATGTGTTACTTTGTGGTTTTTGGTAAGGAAAAAAAAAAAACAAAATTTGCTAGCTGGAAATTTAGACACCACTAAAATAATTTTTTAATTATGCCAAATTGTCAAACTATTTTGCTGTCCGAATTTCGGCATATATTTTTCGATTTTCTAAAGACCAAAGGCCACCATGTATCTAGTAACATAGTGTTTTTTTAACTGATTCTTTCATCCTTTGTTTGATATGTGAAGCGACGAGAACAAGTCCAGCCCGCTTGCCATTCAGATTTTGAGCCAGATAGATTGAGTTGCTTACCTGGTCATGTTATAGACCAAATTCTTTCGCATTTGCCCCTTCGGGAAGCAGTGAGAACAAGTGTGTTATCAAGCAAATGGAGGTACAAATGGGCAACGCTACCAAATCTTGTGTTTGATAACCAATGTCACTCGGTAGCTTCCCAAGATCATTCAGATATCAAGAACAAGCTTTTGAGAATCATCGATCACGTACTTTTACTTCATGCTGGGGCAATCAACAAGTTCAAGCTCTCCCATCGCGATCTCATTGGTGTGACTGATATTGATCGTTGGTCACTTCATCTAACCAGAAGGTCTGTCAAGGAGTTTGTGCTGGAAATCTGGAAAGGGCAGCGCTATAAGATACCATCGTGCTTATTTACTTGTCAAAGTTTAGTTCATTTAGAATTGTTTAATTGTTGGCTTAAGCCTCCATCGACATTTCAAGGCTTTAAGAACTTGAAGAGTCTTGATCTGCAGCATGTTACCTTGGCTCAAGATGTGTTTGAAAACTTAATATCTAGCTGCCCCATGCTGGAACGATTAACGTTGATGAACTTTGATGGTTTCGCTAATCTCAACATTGATGCACCTAATCTTCAATTTTTCGACATTGGAGGCAAATTTGAAGATATCAGCTTCGAGAACACTTTCCAGTTATCTGTAGTATCCATTGGTTTGTATTTAAACTTTGAAACCAATCAAAATAGATTGCGTGGCAGTTCAAGCAATTTGCTCAAGTTTTTTGTTCATCTCCCTCATGTTCGAAGGCTAGAGGTTCAAAGCTATTTCTTAAAGGTATTTTTTCATATCATAATTTAATTTCTTGATCATTTGAATATTGAATTAAGGTATTACCCTATTAGAACATTTGAATGGTGCAATGCTAGTTTTTGCTGACAAAATATAGTGTATTGATGCCTTGGTAACTTGGTTTTGGACCTTAAGATCAACCTTGAGCTGTAATATTCTGATTTAGAGCTAATATGTTTCTTCTTTCTGCCCCAGTATTTGGCAATAGGGGCTGTGCCGCTAAAGCTTCCAAGACCATGCATTGATCTTAGTTACCTCTCCATTCGTATGAACTTCGATGATTCAAAGGAAATTTCAACTGCTTTATGCCTGCTAAGAAGCTCTCCTAATCTGCAAGAACTAGAAGTATTGGTGAGTACTCACTTTAACTCGAGTGTTACTTGATTTTGGATAATAATTTTCGGTTGCACATTCATATTTAGTCATTTATTTTAAGTTATTATTCTCTAATTTAGGAACTTTGGCATTATTTGATCCATGTTATTGACTCCATCTAGTGGGACAAGGCTTAGTAGTAGTTGTTGAATGCTCTCCAATTTTAAGATTAGTTTAGCTTTGCGCATTTGTCCTGTCCCTGGAAATTCCCTATATTTTAACACGTGCAAGTGATGATTGCGTGTAGGCTCGCCCTGACGAGCAGAATGTCCTGATACACCCTTATTGCGGGGAAGATGAATATTGTAGTTGTCCTATCATGCAATTGCGACATGTGAGGATAGATGGTGTCTCTGGTACCAAACCCGAATTAGATTTTATCAGTTTTCTGCTTCTGTATTCGCCGGTGCTAGAAAGGATGACTGTGAAGCCGGTTTCAAGTGGAGTGACTGAGTTGATGAAAGAGTTATTAAGGTTCAGGAGAGCTTCAGGGCGAGCTGAAATCATTTACCAAGAATCTCCTTGATGCTATCATTATATTCTTAAATGTAATTATCAATTTTTTATTTTACTTTGTGTTTCTTTTTGGTGTTGAATGTATGGCTTTTCATGTTTCTACACTTAGCAACTTGTAACTAAGAAGCCATGGTGTGAACCTACCTATGCTTAAAATCCAAGACATCTATGCATTCTATGACTGGAAGAAGTTGCAATCATTACAATTGAAAATTTAAGTCATTTTATTATTTAAGAATTAAGATCTTAGTAACGAGTGTCTCAGTGATAATAATCTATATATTAGATTTATATACTTCAAACTTTAAATCAAATTTTGGGTTGGTTTATCTAGTCAGCTTTTTGACTCATGATTTCAGTTTAATTTTTGGATTTTTCTTATTAGTGGATTATTGATAAATACTTCAGTTTTTAGTAAGTTTTTGTTATGCTTGAAAGAATCAAAGATAAATTGAGCAAGTCCTCATCTTTTTTGTTTTATAATGTGAATTGTTGTTTGACAGAAGTTTAATGCAGAAATTATGGATCATACTATATGTTTATGTGGTGACAATAACATAGAGAAATATGCAGGGGGAAATGAGCACGTGCTTTAATGCTTAGAAGCATTTGGGGCAATCAATTTTGGCCAATATTTTTTGGTGGGGCTAATTAACTTCAAACTTTATAGCTATCCTTCAAGTCAAAATATTCAGGTTGAAAGTTTGGGTAGCTGAAACACCCACTTGTATATAATTATTTTCTTATTTTCTTTTTTTCCTTTTGAAATGTGGAAATGAATTGAAAACTTTAGAGGGAAGCATCAATTTGACATAAGAAAAAATAAAAATACCAATAAATTATTCCGTAAAACCAATAGCAAGTAGCTACCATTCAAATACATAGCTACCTAAGATTTTCTCATCTCCAATATAAGTTATTGCAGTTACTCTCCAATATTCAATGACCCTTTGCAATAAATTTTTTGAAATTACCTAACTTAGTAACCATGCCTATGAACACCACCCCATTACTTGATAACAATAATGGAAACCATGGTATCATTAATGCTGAGAATGATGATGAAAGGCCATTTAATTTGGTTAAGAAATTTGGTTTTGAATCAAAGAAGTTATGGAAGTTAGCGGGGCCAGCAATAATCACAGCCTTGGCTCAGTTTTCACTTGGTGCACTCACTCAAACATTTGCTGGTTTGACCAGTGAGCTTGATCTTGCTGCTGTTTCTGTTGAAAACTCTGTTATTGCTGGCTTGGCTTTTGGAGTCATGGTAATGAGTAATAACTTTACTTTTTTAATTTAATTTCTTTTCTTGCTACTTGACTTCTTTTACATAATTTGATTCTCTGCACATTTATTTATGAGTTAGGAGACATAGACACATCAATAAGTATAATTAATTTTTCATTCAATCTTAGGCCTTTTCATTCAATGAAGTCAATATAGTATAAAAACTCAGGTGCAGTCGACTTCACATGAAGTGAATAACTGAGAGCCGTTAGATGGTTTGACTGATTTGACTAAATTTTCATCCAACAACTCTTAATTATCAACTTCACATAAAGTCGACTGCACCTGAGTTTTCACATATTTTATATAGATTCCGCTTTGCTGCTATTCACAAGTAGTACAAAATTTGCACCCTAATCCTATCTTGCGAATACTTGTTCTGCCCCTATTTGCTTTTATAACTTTTTAAATTAAATTTCTATTGTAACTTATATGTATAAATATACACATTAGATTGAAAGTTTGGGTAGCTGAAACACCCACTTATATGTATATATTGCCATCCCTACTTAATTACATAGAGGTATATACTATTTAGTCTTTTGTTAACAAGTTCCTTACGTTTGCAGTTTTGGTGTTGCCATTTTCTATTTTTGTGAGCATTAAGGATTTGTATTTATTTTATCATTAACCAAAGTATGAAGTTTAATTTGCATGTGCTAGATTTACACCCAATTTGGCAATGTTAGTGATGAATGGGCAAATCTAAAAATAGTTTTTTTTTTGTGTGTCAATGTCATATTGCATTTTTGTTTTTGTATATTTGTGTCTTTGTACATGTCTCCAAATACAATAATGTTATTTCACAAAAAAAAAATGAATACAAATTAACAGTTGGGAATGGGGAGTGCATTGGAGACACTATGTGGGCAAGCATATGGTGCTGGTCAGATTAGAATGTTAGGAGTTTACATGCAAAGATCATGGATCATCTTGTTGACCACTGCCCTTATTTTGGTACCTATTTATGTTTGGTCTTCTCCCATCTTAAAGCTCATTGGAGAGACTGATGAAATCTCAGATGCTGCTGGTTAGTTCTCATTCAACTCTTCCAGCTTCATTGTAAAAATTATGTTATTGCATAATAATAATAATGCCTTACATCATTAAAAATAAAAAAAAATTAATTATAACGACAGCTATTTGCAATTTAAGTGTCCTTAAATAATAATGTAATTCAATAGTAGTATAAAAATATTCTAGTTGATTATTAGGAAAAAATTGGCTTATATTATATATACACACTTTCTCAATATTTTATATAATTAAAAATAATTATGCTAAGAACTAACTAGGAGTAAAGTCAACTCTAGCCAATTAGTTGAAAAACAGGTTCGTTACAAAAAAATCATTACCATAATTTTTCAAATTTCAAAATAAAAAATAAAAAAAGGCGGACTTAGTTGGTTTATATTATAGTTGATCTCCTAAACTTTTTCAATTAAAAAATACTAAAAACACTTAAAAATATTAGTTTGTATTTTAATATTAATAAAATATTAAGATATTATTACAATTTATCTAAAAAATACTATATATATATATATATATATATATATATATATATATATCGTTTTCGTGTCTTACAAAAAATTAAAACTAAATGTTCGTATATTTGGTGTCATATCATGTCTAGTATTAGTACATGCTTCCTAGATTATTAGAAAGATATATATATACACACTAATTTTTTTTTCTTTAAATTTCTCACTTTTTTTTTAGTTACAAACTGTTTTAAATCAACTAAAATTATAATTTTGTTTTATAAATTACTAATTAAAATTGTCTATTATAGATAACTTTTAATTCCAATATATCATTTTCTGATGTTATATTACTTTTATTTTCTAATTGGGTAGGAAATTTTGCTTTGTGGATGTTACCTCAATTGTTTGCTTATGCATTGAACTTCCCAATCCAAAAGTTCTTACAATCACAGAGGAAAGTTGCAGTGATGTTATGGATATCAATAATAGTGTTGGTGCTACACATATTTTTCAGTTGGCTCCTAATGTTTAAGTTGGATTGGGGCTTAACTGGAGCAGCTATTACCCTTAATTCATCATGGTGGCTAATTGTCATTTTGGAATTAATATACATTTTCGTCACAAAATCTGATGGTGCTTGGAGTGGATTCACATGGCTAGCATTTGAGGATTTGTATGGTTTTGTCAAACTTTCTTTGGCTTCTGCTGTCATGTTATGGTATTTTTCTCCACTATTTTCTCTAAGAACGTTTTCATTTTTTATTTTTATTTTTACAACTATGTTACATGTACACTAAAATTAAGGTTAAATTACACGGTTAGTCCTTACACTTTAAAAGTTTGTAATTGGGTTCCTAAAGAAAATTAAAATTTGTAATTTAGTATCTGCCATTCAAAAAGTGTTTGATTTAACAGAATATTTTCAGCATATTCTCTATTTTAACAGAATATTCTCAACATATGTTATGCTGAGAATATTCTATTAAATCAACACTTTTTGAACGGTAATGACTAAATTATAAATTTTAATTCTCTTTAGGACCCAATTACAAATTTTTAAAGTGTAGAGACCAATTTGCAATTTCACAAGTGTAGGACCAACTATGTAATTTAACTTAAAATTATCGACAAAAATCAGCTACTAGTATAATACATGTTAAAAATGAGTTAAACAATATATATATTTATATACAAATACACAATAACTAATTTTGATAGTTGATTTTAGTGTATAAATAATATTTTTATTATTTTTGATATTGATATGTTTAAAATTTTATAAAAAAATAACTAAAATAATAAAATTCTATTTTTTATTTTCACCTCACGTTTTTTTATTATAAAATTTCTAAAATAAAAACTAAAACTACAAACTAAACTCACCCACACTTTGAGAATATAGGGGAAATTAGGATGACAACATTTTTTTTATTAATTATTATTTTGTGATTTTGCTCTATTAAGAGCTTTTACAAATAAATCACACAAACTTAAGAAAATTTACTTTTCTAATGGCAGCTTGGAGCTTTGGTACTTGATGATATTGATGGTGATAACAGGGCGTTTGAAAAATCCTCTAATACCTGTTGATGCCATATCTATCTGGTAAAATTTTCTTTACTCTCTCTATCCAACGTCTCATTATTTCCTTATAGAAAAAGTTAACAAAAGTTTCAATTTAATCACCATTATTGTGTTTATGTTCCTTGTAATCTCACTTATTATTATTCACATGTTTCAGTATGAACATAAATGGTTGGGATGCCATGATTGCAATTGGGTTCAATGCTGCAATAAGGTGACTTGGCTACATCATATAACAACATTTTAAGTTCTATATAATATAGGAAGAGTTTTAAGTGTACTAGAAACACTGGTGTTTTAGTTGTTTTAACTGTGGATTTGAATTATAAAAAATATATATAATATATATTAATTAAAATCAACGGTTAAAATAACTGGAACATTAGTGTTTTCAATACACTTAAATTTTTTTTTTATAATATAATATATATACATTTTGGCTTACTTAAAGAAAAAGGGTTTGTAGACATATTGAATGTAATTTAGAGAAATATTAGGGCTAGTAAATTTTATTAATATAACTTTAATTTAGATAACAATATATTTTTTGAATATTACGTATAAAAATGATTTATTAGTCAAATATTTGTCTAGAATAATAAATTTTATTAATTATATAGTATTATTATTTAATTAATTTTAATTTTCTATTTCATTATTAGATACAATAATTTTAAAGAACTTAAAAGTTTGAGTTTATTTTTCTGAACAGTGTGAGGGTATCAAATGAACTTGGAGGTGGTGATTTCAATGCAGCAAGATTTGCAGTGTGGGTGGTTTCCATAACATCAGTTTCCATAGGAGTTATAATTATGATTATAGTACTCACAACAAGGGACTATTTTCCATACTTGTTCACAACAAGTGTTGCTGTTGCAAAAGAAACAACTAAGCTTGCTTCCTTATTAGGTGTCACAGTGCTTCTAAACAGCCTTCAACCTGTCCTATCCGGTTAGTTATTTCCAACATATTATATTTATAAAAAAAATAATAATAAAAACTCGAGTATAATCTTTATATAAAGTTAATATTAGATCATAATTTAATTAAATATATTAAATCATCTAACGACTTTTAACTATCAACTTCATATGAAAATAGCTGCGTGAGTCTCCACCTATAAAATATTTGATTTGAACAAAATAGTTTTGTTTTGTACATGTGTCCTTGATTTTTTTTGTTATTTAACTAGCTCTATAGTTAATTTTTTTTTTTTTTTTGCGGTTAAGGCTTAAATAGTTAAATAATTTTTGAGTCCTTGTAAAATATGTGAATTTTGACTTGGATCTCTATTCCTAATTTATTCTTTATTAAATATCATTATCATCAATCATAAATACTTGTGCATATATAAATCAGTTCTTATATCAGTTTTTATATATTTGTACATAATTTTTTGTATTATTTTACACATTTTAATGTATATGTATTTTATTTTTGTATTTTAATATATATTTTATATAAATAGATAATTTAGTGACCGATTTCTATATATATATATAACATGATTGATTAAATATTGACGTAATAAGTTAAATAATGATGTATCTTATGTTATATCATTGTTTATTTAACTGAATAAGCTAATATTAGAGATTAAAACAGAAAGTTTTAAATTTTATAAAAACAAAATTATATGGAAAAAAGTGTGTATTTTATTGACACAACTTATTCAAAATTAAATGTCAAATACCTATTATGTATTAGGTGTTGCTGTTGGAGCTGGGTGGCAAGCTCTTGTAGCATACATCAACATTGGTTGTTACTATATTGTTGGTTTACCAGCTGGGATACTTTTGGGATTCACATTTGGTTTTGGAGCAGAGGTAATAATTAATTAGGATTTATATTATTTCTATTTACTATTCTATTTTATTTACCAATGTGATGCCATATAATTTTTTTTTAACTTCCATTCAGTAAAGACTTAATATAAGAATATGTAAAAATTCAAGTGCATTCAATAACTGAGAACCGTTAAATAAAAATTTAGTTAAATTTTTTAAATTATTTAACGAATCTCAATTATCAACTTCATGTGAAATTGACTGCACCTAAGTTTTCAACCATAAAAAAAATACGGTAGCAATGACTTAATATTATAACATGTGACATATATCATACTCCAGTTTATTCTCATTCTTTTCAAATACAGAGTTTAGAAAGGAAAATATAATAATTAAAAAAAGTTGATTGTGGACCCTTTATTAAACATTGTTTATAATATTATGAAAAGCATATAATTAGATTTTACTATTTTCAGGGTATTTGGTCAGGGATGATTGGAGGCATAGCTTTGCAAACCATAATCCTTATCATCGTCACATCAGTAACCAACTGGAGAAAAGAGGTTTTTTTTTTCTTTTTTTTCTCTTATTATCATAATACAGGTGTAGATTAAGATTTAAGCAAGACATTGAATCAGTTAATAATTTTTTTTTCCTAAAGAAAAAAAATTACTAAATAAGTTCTTCAAGAATTGCAATGTAGCACTTATAATGTCTGAACGATGACATGACACACTAAAAAAAAAAAGGATGAAAGAGTTTTCCAAGAACTTGTAAATTTAATATTGTAATTTTTTCAGGATATACTTAATTTTTTTTCTAAGAATTTATATGTTGATCACAAAAATTCCTTAAAATTTAAGTTGATACATATCTTATAAATTCATCACAAAATTCTTCAAGAAGACCCCTTTTTGTTCTTTTGTTAGTCAAGTAGTAATTTACTAAATTAATGTCTAAAAACATTTGGATTTTTGAACACTAAATGTCAATATTTACTCTTTAAGAATTAAGTAATAATATGCTATTTAATATGTTTCATATTTTGGCAATGGAAACTTGTTCACAGGCTGATGTAGCTGAAAGTCGCGTGAAGAAGTGGGGAGGATCAACTGCTTATGAACAATGATTTTTGTTTTGATTTTTACCTTTCATGATTATTTGATTAAATTAAAAGCATGATGAATTGTAAAACTATTAGTTCGCTCAATAATAAGTTAAGGTGGAAACTCAGGTGCAGTCGATTTCAGGTGAAGTTGATAGTTGAGAGCCGTTAAATGAAAATTTAGTCAAATCAGTCAAATCATCTAACAGCTTTCAGTTATCAACTTTACGTGAAGTCGACTGTACCTGAGTTTTTACCATAAGTTATAGTAGAGTTGGAAATTCAAAATCTAAGAAGTTTTTTTAGACAAAAATTGTATCATTATTTGCTATTTTATATTTGAGAGGATTAACACTTTTTTTTGTTCCACTTCAGTTCTATTATTATCTTTTGCTATTTTATAATAATAATAATAATAATAATAATAACAATAATAATTAGAAAGGCTCGAGATATTTTGAAAATCTATAAGTAAATTTTTAGAAATATGTATATATTTTGAATCAAATTATTCTCAAATATCATACACAGAATATATTTAAAGTTTAAACACTTAGTTAATCATATTTAAGACTTTAAATGACATCTTAATGAATAAGAAAAAAAAGTTTAACAGAATAATGGACAAAAAAATTAGTTTGACTCGTACAAAAATGTTCATGATTAAAAAAGAGTAATTTATTGTTTTTTATTTAGAAAAAATCTCTCGTAAATTACTCTGAGAAAAAAATACATTAATTCCTTAAAGATTATACTAAACAAAAACTTTGTACAAATGAAAATGATTCATAAATTTAATTTACTATCTTGTGAGAATATTTAAATATTATTCAAAAAGTGTATATAATAGAACTGTTACTTTTAAATTCTATTTTGTAAAAACTAAAAAGTAAATATCTTATTGGTAGATAATTTACTCAAAAAATAAATGTTTAATTATTCTCTTGATCCTTATAATTTTACCAAACTTTTTATTTATTGCTTGTATTTCCTTGAGTTATTGAATTCATTTTTAGCATTTGTCGTGATGATGATGATGATGATGTTGATGATGATGATGATGATGATGATGATGATGATGATGATGGATGATGATGATGATGGGATGAGGTTGAAAAGGGGCACACTGGCAGCTGAATAACCTTCCAAGTATAGGAAACAAGCCCATTTGCATTAATGAGGAATCCACACTGAAAGGAAAAGAAGAAAACTGATGATTCCATTGGAGCCGAAGAAATTAAATAAAAAAAATAAAAAATAAAAAATATAAATGTGTTTTCTGTAACAGTCCAAACCGCCTAAGAGTTTTGTCTTTGACGATAGGGATGATGGCCAAACCCCCCACACTCACTCGTCAAAACGCGTTATGTTAGGGATAGGTATCCACACCCTTATAAGGCATGCTTCGTTTCTCTCCCCAACCGATGTGGGACCTTACATTTTCATCGAATAAGACATAAAAAAAATTATTTTTATTTTTAACGTTTAAATTTAAATTTTAGATTTATAATTTTAGATGTGTTTCAAACATATTTTGTATATAAATCAATAATTTTAGATGTGTAATGATAAAAAAATAACCAATTTTTACAAGCATACATTTTAATAATTTTAAAAACGTTAATGTTCAAATAAGTAACGATAAAATCCAACAAACAATAAAAAAATAAAAAATATTAGATGAGTTTTTATCGAATAAGATATAAAAAAATTAATTTTATATTTAGCGTTTAAATTTAAATTTCTGATTTATGATTTTGAATGTGTTACAATTAAAAATAAAAACGAATTTTTACAAACATACATTTTAATAATTTTATAAGCATTAATATTCAAATAAGTAACGAAAACTCTAACTATTAAAAAAAATATTAGATGAATTTTTATCGAATAAGATATAAAAAATTAATTTTATTTTTAATGTTTAAATTTAAATTTTAGATTTTTTATTTTGGATGTGTTTTAAAAATATTTTCGGTATAACTTAATAATTTTAGATGTGTTACAATTAAAAAAATTAATTTTTACGAACATACATTTTAATAATTTTAAAAGTGTTAGTATCCAAATAAGTAATGAAAAATTCAACTAATAAAAAATTTTATTGAAAACTATAAACTTTTATTAAATTTTTATTTGTTATCTTTTTTTTTTTCCGAATATCTACAATTGCTCCTTTATTTATCTTTAATTTGGTCTAATTATTTTATGTTGGTGGTCTTCTCTAATCATTATGGAGACAAAGATTAAATAAATAAATAAAAAAGAAAGTAAAAAAAAAGAAAAGAATATTGATGCATAAACTCATAATTTATTTATTGTTTAATTCAAATGTTGATATAATCTTATTAAAATTTCATTCGACAGTGATGATAAATGAATTTTAAGTTAGCATGTAAGTTACTCGAAATAGAAATAAAATAGCACGACTTATTTAATAATGATAGTAAAAAAAATAAATATAAAATAGTAAATTTATTTGTAAAAAAGTAATAAAAATTTTAGTATTTGAAATTTTAATTAATTTTAATTACTAACATATTTAACTATAAATTAAAAATATATTTTAATTAAAATTTAATTAAATAATATTATTTGAATTAAAATATTGATTGAAAACTGAATTTCAAAAGACACAACATTTTTTCATTGTGGCATAACATTACAATGACTTATTGTAATTGTTGCCTCTGATTCACATTTTCAAGATATTACATTTTCCAATTTCATCCTCGTCGTTTCTATTTCATGGCTCGAAAACGTAATTCAAATAAAATAAAACAAGAAAAATTATTATTACTCTTAACATTTTCTCATCCATGTTCAAGATAAAAAAAGGTTTTTTTATATATAAGACCTTTTGCACACCTTTTTTTATCGTTATCGTTATCACCTCATGTTCAAAATTATTAATACCCCTTGCACACTTATGTAACACCGTTTCTTCTCATTTATTGTTTCTTTCTTGTAATCGGTCGTTTTCCATGTCTGCAGTTTTGAATCTTGTCTTGTGGTGGCCTCAACTTTCTCTCTTGGGAGGATTGTGATTTGTAATTCGAAACAAATGAATTCAAATTGTATAAATATATATACTAATAGTAAATCGAATCTACCTAATTCAATTTATCTTAGCCTCCTTTTTTTATAAATCGAATTAACCAATTTAATTGTCTCGATTTACTATGGACAGGTCAAAATCGAATTAACCAATTTAATTGTCTCGATTTACTATGGGCAGGTCAAAATCAAAGCATTTTCCTACTAAATCGAAGCTAGCTAGTTTGATTTACCACTATCCATGCTAATTCAAATCCATTTGATTATAGATATAAAAACAAGACAACCATGTAACCTATTTAGATTTAGGACATTGGTGTAATATTGGAATCCATAACATTTGTTTATGTGAATTACTCTAAAAAATACACATTTTTTGTAATTCAAAATATATTTTCTATCAGTAAATTTCTATAATACATCTTATATAATTTATTTGCATAAATCTTATTTTAAAATTATATTATTAGCCCCATAATAATATTCTGAATCCGTACATGTGTTTTTTTCATTCTACAGGGTAGAATTGGCCAAATGTTAATATAGCTCAATTCTTAAATAAGGGCATCAAAACTTATTAGTATTTTCCTTTGCTTCCTCATGATCCCAAACAAGGTGCATGAACAGAATAATATAGTTTACTTCTTTCTTGTCAAAATGGTGAAATGCAATTGAGATATAGTTTAGAGGGAGTAAATTGTACTTAACCACAACAAAATTCAGAAAAGGAATCAAAAGAGAAAGCAAGAATGATCAGAAATCAGAATTGAACAATAAAGTCAAAATCATAACATCCTCATCGGTTCAAGCATTAGTCAAAATAACAAAGATTCTTTCCAAACCAAAACTAGAAGAACGAAAAAAAACATCTTATCCTTAATGATTTTATAATACTAATGACCATATAACAAAAAAGTAAATTAATTCATCCTTCTAATAAGCTCATTTATGTAAGCTTCCCTGTTACCTGCGTCACCTCCTTCAACATAGTGATTTCTTTTCTTCTTCAAACCACCCAATGGAGCCTTCAATTTGAAGGGCCATAGATAGTTGTTTGCTTCTCTGAAGTGAGGACCAACTGTCATTATCTCGTGGATCAGATCTTCAACGCATATAATTCCGTGCTTCCCCAATGTCTAACATTGAATATTTTAATCATGTAAGGGCAATTGAACATATCATTACAACAACAATCACTTAATTTGTTTCCTTTTTCAGTCACCATCATGGTTTAACACCATTGGATCAATGTACGAGTATATGAAGAGATTGAAAGAAAAGTGACAATTACATATAAAAGAGATTGAAGGGAACATAAATCATACACCAAACTCACCTGTTCAATGATGGCGTTGTCTGTCAAAGCAATTCTCTGCTTATCAACTTTTCCATAGCCTCTCTTGTAAATTAATTCTCTAACACTCTTCAGATTGGGATACCTGAAATATCAATTTTGAATGCTTTAAGAAGGCATTATGCAGGTAAGCGACTCAAGATGATGTGGTCTCTGAATATGTGAAATTCGCATACCCGTATGTAACATACGGCTCTACCCTGTGCAGCATATTCATGGTTGCTTTGTTAACCTTGAGGAATACACCATTAAAGATCTGAAGCCAAAAGAACTTGAAATAAGGCTATACCCTAATACCACAAGGACATAGTGTATAAATATAAGATACACCACAATTAAGAGCATAATTTGGGGGAGAATAAGTTGTGAAAGAAAATTAACATAACTTTGAATTTTATGTTGTGACTAATATTGGTGGCCTTGAGACATTGCGCATATTACTGAATACACAAGACAAACAATTTGTGCACAATCAAAAGAATAATGTTTTCTAATCATTAAAGTGAGGTTTTTCTACCAAGTAGATCAGAATACATGAAATTTGCCAAAAACAAATGCTTCTCGAGAATGACAAAAAATGACCAGACAAATATAACCTATTCCAATTTAAATACACATTAAACAGGGACTTGAATTCAAATTGAAGCACATCAATGATCATCACATTAAACATGGTTATAAAACAACAGTCATGAACTGTACCACTAGCACCAAGTAAACCATAATAACGCCCACATAAGAAATAACACAATAAAGCTCAACATTCAATGATTATAAGCAGTACCTGTCTCAACCTCAACAACTGCAAGATCTTTCTTGACTTGGGGTCCATGGCATTGATACTGAAAAAACACAGCTCAAACAAGTAAGAATACCCAGATTACAGAATTGGTTAAAACTTGGGAAACAGTATAAATAGCATAAATATGGAGTAACAAAGGAAACAAACACATACCCACGGATGCGGATGATAAACAGGAGTTTAGCCTCTGGATCAACATAGAATCCACCTTTCAGCTTTGCTTCCCGCTTCAATTGGATCAGCTCCTTTTCCTGTAATATAAAAGCGGGTCAATGTGGCGGAGAAAAATGCAAAGCGCAATAAAGGAAACAGAAACAAACGTTAAAACAGAGAAAAACGGAAATAGATTAAGGTGAAATGCAACCTGCTCCTGGTATTCCTTTGCATATTGCTTTGCCCTGCTGTAAATGAGCTTGCGGCTCTCAGCTCTCTTCTTCTTTCCAGCATTCAGCTCCTCCTTTTTCTTCAAGGCCCATTCCTCCTCCCTTTTCTGCTTCTTAAGCACAGACTCGGGAACAATTGCTTTCACCTCCTCACCCATCTCTGCCATTCATTCAAAATAAAAATCTCAGTTATGATTAACATCCAACAAAGAATTCATTAGTTTCAATTATTATACCGACACATTTCAGCTCCAACTCAAGCTAAATGTTCAGTGTTTCAAATAAAAAACCTACATGCTCTCTTAAACAATAAAAAATAGGACCTTCCAATGTTTTTTAACAATGAAAATCCATTTACATCAAATTCATACTAAGAACAGAGAACTTCCAATGTTTTTTTAACAATGATAATCCAATTTTCCACACAACATGCTGAATACAAGCTAATCAGATCACGAGATATAATAGGAATAATACGGACAAATCAAACGAGCGACAGAAAATAAATGAAGCCGAAGCAAGGAATGAAATCAACACAATTGAATGAGACAAATAATGAACAAGACATAATCATAAAAATAATACACAGAATTAAATTAAAAAAAATGGGAGTTTGATCAGGAAAGCATTGAAGGAATCTTATCAAACACTTGGTATGCACTTCATTCGCTAATACAAGAAATACCTAATACAACTTAATCAATCACTCCGTCCCCACCCCGACCTCTAAAAGGAGATTGTGCAATACCCGAGAAGGAGACGACCAATGAGGGGAGCAACGACAAGCCGACGCACGGACTAATAAAATTATTAAAATTTATTATACATGTAGATATTATAAAAACTAAAGCAGTAACTAGGTAAAAATATTTGTACATTTCAGCGTAAAAGAGTCATGCATATCATAATAAAATCAATTTTCTTTTTTATTCTCAAATTCTCTTTCACTCTATGACTTATTGGCTCTTGCACAACAATAAACTGGTGCTGGTGCTGCATAATTCTTCTATCCAATTTATCATCTCTGAGCAATTCCTTTACCTCTAATGACATTCTTGGCAACAATATACAGTTCTTGCTTTTGGAGGCTAGAACCAAGAAGATCAAATTCAGTACTCACAAAAAAATCCAAAATAACAAACTTACATAAAAATTCAAATCACTAACAACAAAGAATTCAGAATCAAAAAATTATAACAAAGACTTATAATCAAGTATTCAACAATAAAAACTCAGCATTCAAAAACAGAAAACTCGGCATCCAAAGTCAGAAAATCCAAAAACAGAAAAACTAAAAGAATCCATACTCAAAACAAAGAATTCATACTCAGCATCCAAAGTAAATTCAGAATCACATCACCAACAACCCCCAACTCAGAACACACAATTAACAAAATTAACAACCACAGTTAAAATCAATCATCAACTCCAACTCAGAATCTCATCCACAAAATTAACTCAGCAAGAAAAATTCAACAAAATCATTGAAATTAACCATCAACCATTATTTCAAAAAATTAGCAACATCATAAATTGAAGCAACAGCGCTTAACGACAACAAGGGATAAGTGTCGGTGAGAGAGGAAGGAAACTCAGATCGGACAGAGGGAGGAAACAGAGAGGGCTCGAAGGAGACTAGCTTGACGACATCACAAAAATAACATAAATCACAGAACAATTCGTAAAATACAAAAATTAACTCACAGACGTCTCAAAATCATATAAATTACATAAATCACAGATTCCACAAAGAATCACATAAATAATAGAAATCAGAATTAGAAACAGAAATATAAATTATAATTAACATGTCTCACAGAAATCATAACACTGCTACTGTAATTAACAAATGCTTCAAAATCAAAGTAAATGAAAATTTCAGAGTTCACAGAAGGTGACTTACCGGAGAGCAGAGCAGCTGTTGGCGAAAACGAAGAAGAGGCGCAGACGCGAAGACCGGCGAAGATGGCGAACACTGGAAGACGGCGACGACTCACTGCTGTAGTGAGCGGTGACGTCGAGAGTGAGAGGGGAGGATCTTAGCGTTGGCGGTGAGGGGCTGAGGGGGTAGGATGTGGCGGTCGGCGGTGGTGAATGATGAGACCGTGAGAGGAGAGGGTTTGAGAGTGACGGCTAGGGTTAGGAGGTTCTTACATGACATATATATAATAAGAAAAAGTGTGGAAACCAACTAAAGTATAGGACAAGCCATTGCTTTATTTTTAGGGTTGGATCCATTTCTAGTTGGTTTTCTAGCAAAACGATATAATAATTAATAAAAGGCATTTTATTTTAGTATCTTCACATCCTGCGAGTAAAAACAGTTTCTATATTTATTCTCCGACAGTAAATTCCTGCAGATACTCGTTCGACCGGGGGTTTTGTCATTCCTAAATGAATTTAGGATTAGAGCCTTAAAGGAAGAAGAGCAAGACTATTATTTTTTTTTTAATCTAAAGCTGCGTCGTTTCGATGGTTATCACTAAATCAAAAATTTAAAGAAACTTGTTCGATTTTATCGGTTCATCAATTAATAGTTGATTCAACCAATTTTTTACTGGACGTTTTAAACATTATCCAAAGTCCAAACCAACCACAAAAAAAATTGATGATTTTATTGGAGCATAATAAATTAAACAAAAAAAGCTACTCTATATGATTGAGTTTTGGAATATTTAATAAATTTGTGAAATTCTCACAGTGGTCTAAAAATATAATGTAACATCCCCATTATAAAAGGTTTTACCCTAAACAAACCTAAAAGAAGATGAACTATTAAATTTTATATTTCATATTTTTAAATTTATAGTGAATAAATAAACTTACAATTTTATTTCGTTTGCATTACAATTTTAGTTAGATAGAATAAAAATTATTTCATCTGCAGACGAAGATTAGGGATTGACACCAAACTCGAGGAAGGAGGTGCGATTGCTTAATGAAAAAGAAGGGCGGACGATTAGACGACGAAGGTGGTGCTTGAGCTTGATGGACGATGGCAGTCCTTTCGGCAGTGATAGAAAAGTTAGGGTTTCAGGTGGCAGCTCTCCGAAGAAGAAAAAAGGATAGCTGGGAGGGTTTTAAGGATTTTTTTTTTTCTCTATTAAACTTCAAATAGTGTTGTTTATGTAAAATCGGCTGGGTCTCGGTTCAATCCGACTAGCCGGTCCAACAGTTCACGAATGATTTTTAATTTGTGATTTTTTCTTCTAATCAAACCACAAAAAATGTCCAGTTCGTGGTTAGACCAATCTGACCAACCGGTCCGATCCAATTTTTTAGAACCATATTTTTGGGTTCTAGCAATAAGGATAGAGTTGTTGTCATCCTACAATTTGCTAGAGCGGAATTATTTAATGGTAATATTCATTCACAATTTTCTCAAAATATATTTTTTTATGAATTTTTACCCTTTGTGTAATAAATTAAAATGTTTAGAAAATAGTTTTACAAAATTCCATGTATGGCACAAAGATATTCAATTTAAAAAATGAAAATGTCATTCAATATAAAAATAGGTGTGTATGTTTCTTTTTTTTATTCTTTAGCTTTAAACTATTTGTGTGTCATCTAATGTAATTTTTTTCTTTATTTATTTAGTTTTGCAAGATTTAAATGACCTAGCCTAGAGACAATATCAGCAGAATTTCAAATGAGGCTATATTCATAAAGTTTATTAAGGCAAAAACTATTGAGTAGTTAAAGAATTAGATATATAATTTTTTTAACTGGAAAAAAAATTAATTCATTGCCATAGATTATTTTTATTTATTCATCTTAATTATTTAAGTTTAATTTTAAGATTTAAAAACTCACCGAATTAGGAGATTTGTTCAGTTTTTATATTCAAATCAAACTTAAATTTGTTTTTAAGTTCAAATTATATTTAAATTTTATTTTTACTGTCATATTATGTTTTTTCCTCTCACGTTAAACCAAAATTTTTTTTTTTAGAATGTTGTTTGTGTTGTCTTGGCTACCTACCATAAATTATATTATGGATACTCCAAAGTAATGGTGCGACCAATATAAATATAAAAAGTCTATTTATATTCTTACAAAAACTTTCAAGTGTTCAAATTATGACGAAACTAAAAAGATTATTCTTAATTTCTATTTTCTGATTAAATTAAAGACAAGCATTAGAAATTAAAAGGTGATAGAAAAAATTAATATTAATATACAGTTGATACAATTAAATAGGATATGTTAAAAAAGAATTTTTAATTCAAATTTCTATATTCCTAAGTGAACAACAAACATTTAATATTAATATTCTCATTCTAATTTTTATTTGCTAATTAAAAAATTCTATTTAAAATTTTAAAATTTTAATACTAATTTCTAATTAATTAACTTTTTAACCGTTTGATTTTTAAATTTAATTTTTTATATGTTATATCTATAAATTCTTTCTTTACTTAATTCACATTGTTATTTTTTAGGTTGTGTTTGTTTCCGAAAATAAGATAAGACAATATACTGAGAAAAAAATATAAATAATAGAGTCATAAAATTTTGTGGTATTGTATTCTGTTGAGTGATAAACTAGAACAATGTATGAAAATTCAATTTATTCTCATTTTTTAATTCAAAAAATTTAAGACAAGAAATATAATAATAAAAAATATAATTATGAAAAGTTAATAAGAATAATAAAAAAATAAAAAATAAGTTGTATCTCTTGTTAGTATAGATGGACACAAAATATTAATTTAGTATCTTTTGACACATTGTCTCGCTTTATATCTCCTCTACTAAATACGATTTAATGTCTATATGTTATTATCTCAGTGTCTTTGTAAATAAATACAGTCTTAAATTGTATATGCACAATAGAAATATTCTTTTTTTCTTTTTAAATTACAAACTATTCATTTTCAATCTCCTTGTTTAAATATATATGAATTTTATATTATTTCATTATTATGCATTTCTCTATGCTTAATTATAGTGAGACTATCTATGTTAACTTGTATATTAACCTATTTAAAAACTACACATATGCACCTTTACATAAGTTATTTATAGGGCAATTCACGAAAATAAAATATTTAGCTTTTAAAATTATGGAAATACAACTTTTGCAATTTAAATACAAAAATACAATTTTTTATAGACTTATGTAAATCATGAGAGGGGTCCAACGGTTTATACACGAGTTTCACTATATAAACTAACCTAGAGTGAGTGGGATATATTTACATCTATAATTTGTATTGTCAACGAAATAAGACTATATTTTAGAGTATATTTTGAATTTATTCAAATTGTAAAAATGATATAATTTTAAATTAATTTAATTTATAATTTTTAATCTAATTTAATTTTATGCAAATGATTGATTTATACAGTATTAATTTAAATTTATTTTTCAAATTATTTTAATTTAATCTAATATAATTTGAATTAAATAGAATTATATTCTATTTAAATTTTAATTTTTTAATTTAAGTAACTCATTCAAATTTTTTATACATATATTCAAATAATATTTTAAAATTTTAATACGTATATTTATATATATTTATTTAAATAATATTCTCAAATTTTTATTAATAATAATATATTTTACTCCAAAATATTTAAAATTTAAATAAATATAACTTAAATTTTTAAAATTTTAAACCTTATTATTTAGATGATATATAATTTCATATATTTTTTAATAATTTTTTTGGTGACTTAAGAAGGATAAATTCAACAAAAAGAAAAAAAAAGTTTCAATAGAAGTTGCAAGTCTACAATATCACTGGGGATAAGCATTCGAAAGTCTGACCATGTCAACAATCATTTAGTGTATTTAACTTTTTTCTTTTAACTAAGTTCAAATGTACTTTCTATTTTGGACTATTATTTTAGAATGTTTTCAATTTTTTAAGTGTAAAACAAATAAAAGGACAAATTACTGAAATAAAAATGACACTCTACTATCCATAGTTATTAAAACCGAATCGGTAATCGACTCCGTCATACGACTAGATCACTGGTTCAACCGATGAGTTATAGATTTATCCGGTTGATCCGGTCATAATAAAAAAATATAAAATTAAAAAAAATAAAATTAAAATTAAAAGTTAAATACATATTTTTGAAATATATTAATAATAATTAAATATCAATTCTTAGATATAATGTATAGTGCAAAGAAAGATAATAAATTAGTCACTAATACAAAATATTTTTTCAATTTAAATGAACAAGAAAAAAATAAGAATAAAGTATTGTTTTTGTCCCCAATATTTAGAGTAAATCCTATTTGCGTCCCTAACGTTTAAATCATCCTATTTGTATCCCTAACGTTTGTAAAAGTGATTCAATGTTATTCTGCAGTCAATTACACATCATGAGCGCTTTAGTTTGAGTTTTGAAAATCTCTTCTTGGAGTTAGAATACAAATGTCTGTGATAGAATCGATGATTTACTCCGAAAAATAGCTCATCAAAAGTTGAAACTAATTCCTACAACATTTACATAATTCACTTTTCTAGGAATATAATTGAATCTAAACACAAATAGTGAGTATAATATTAAAATCAAACACATCCAAGTGAGACCTAATTGAGAATGAATACATCCAAGTAAGAATAATTGAAAAATATAATCTGATTTGTTAGTATAATTGATAGTAGGATAACATTGAATAATTTTTATAAATGTTAGGGATACAAATAGGACGATTTAAACGTTAGGGACACAAATAGAACTTACCCCAAACGTTGAGGACAAAAATAACACAATTATTCTTACTTGGCTCCTCACCACAACAACGACAAAAATGACACTTTACTCAGATATTGTCTGCAATTGGCCAAGACGCAAACAATCATATATATGTTATTGCCTATGCAATTGTCCCTGTTGAGAACACTGAAAACTGGAGATGGTTCTTGGAATTACTCCATCAAGACATGAGGGATTATAAGAAGAACAAGCTCTGTTTTATCTCAGATATGCAAAAGATATGCAATATTTATAGGTTGTCACTTAAAATGATGTTTACACACTGGGCTGCTGATTATATATGCTGAATTAATCTATTGTGACTTAAATTGATGTTTATACACTGGTTGTGACTTAATACTTCTTAGTCATAACAAGTCACTTGTTGTTACTTATTATTTACCTATTGGGTGTGTTTCAACATGATGATAATAACACATGGCTGCTGTCTATAGTTGCTGAATTAATCTATTGTGACTTATTTATACAGTGGTTGTGACTTAAGAATTCTAAGTTATTTAGTGTCAACCTATCTATTGTAGTTATCTATCTGATATTAATACACTGGGCTGCTGTCTATATATGCAGAATTAATCCTGGACTGATTATATGCTGTATAATGTTCTGTCAATCTGTTGTTACTCATTTATCCTGTTCTACATAATGTTCTGTAATAGTGCTGTGTAGGGACTAGTTTGATGTCACTTACATAAGTGTAGGGACTAGTTTGATGTCACTTGAACAAGTCTAGGGACTATTTTGATGTCACTTATATAACTGTAGGGACATATTTGCTGCCCGATAACAACTATCTGACCCCTTCTTTGGTATCTGAAATAGGGCCTTATAAATGCAGTTAAGGAGGTTTTTCCAGATGTGCATCACAGATTCTGTGTTTGGCATCTGTGGAAGAACTTCAACAAGCAATGGAAGGATCTCCAGCTTAGAGGGCTACTTTGGGATTGTGCAAGGTGTACTAGCCAAGATGGCTTCCTTGATATCATCAAAAAGATTGAAAGGGTAAATAAGGAAGCCTGGGAGTATTTGAACAAGTGGCCTAGAGACTCTTGGAGCCGGGCATTCTTCAGTAATGCACCTAAAATAGATAACATCTGCAACAATGCCTGTGAAGTCTTCAACTCCAGGATCAAAGATGCTAGAGCTAAGCCTATTATCACACTCTTGGAAGAAGTCAGAATGTATGCAATGAGATCGATAGCTAGGAACAAGGTGAAGCTGAATTCGAACACTGGAGTTCTACCTCCTATACAACGTAGCAGGTTAGAAAAGATACGGAAGGAATCAAAAAATTGGGTCCCGATGTGGTCTGGTGACGCAGATTATGAGAAGTTCGAAGTACATGGCTGGCCGACCAACATGGTTGTGGACTTGGGAAAGAGGCTCTGCACATGTGGTTTCTGGCAATTGAGTGGTACTGTTTTTTAAATTCATTGTCTTAGTCTTATTATCATTATCAACCTTTGTTGTAGGCTTACTGTTGTTGTCTTCGTTGTTGTGTGAATGTTGTTTAGGGATGCCATGTGTGCATGCGTGTGCTGCACTGGCAAGGGCTGGTAAGAGACCGGAGGACTACTGTCACCAGTGGTTGACCATGGAAGCATATAACAACACATATGCCTTTCATATCAATCCAATTCCAGGTCAAGCACTATGGGAAAAGTCACCATATAACAGACCACAAGCACCAAAATTTAGAAACAAGCCCGGACCACTCAAGAAAAAAAGAAGAAAAGATGCTGATGAGGAGCCAAGTGGGAGTAAGAAGTTAAAGACAAAGATGAAAAGAATATATAAAAAAGGTCGATGTCGTTGTTGTGGTGAAGCAGAACACACGAGAAGGAACTGTCCAAAGAGGGCTGCTGCCGAAGAGGCTGTTGCAGCTGCAGAGGCTGCCGCTGCACAACCCACTGCTGCTAATGGTGGTGAAGGTCAGGCCAACTCTGCTGCCCCTGTCCCAGAAGCCCCAACCGAAATCAATCTTGACCAAAGTCAACCACCCTCGGAAGCAACTGATGACTCTCAACAGGTTCATGAGCTTATATGATTTTAAATTTATCATACTCACATTCTTACCTAGTTTACTAACTATGTTACATTTCTTGGCTGATAGGTTCTACCCTCACCTGTTAGGCCGCCAAAGCTCCCTTTAAAAAGAAAGTTAGCCAAGGGTTGTGAAAAACCAGCTTCAGAAAGTAGCAATCCACCAGTAACCACCCCACCTGCTGCTACCCCACCAGGAAGTAGTCATACATCAAGGAATCCCCCACCTAACCCTATGCAAGGTGCAACACAGGGAACTGCTACAAGGCTTGCAAATTTCATGAAATTTGTGCCCAATCCTGGATTCAAGGCACCCAGACACAAAAAATGAAGATTAGAATGATTATATTTACGGAAAGCAGGCTGTTTTTTTGTATCTATTTTGCTGATGTTGTTTACAATGCCTAAAAACATTGTCCCAGTGTTGGGGATTTTAGGGAAAGCAGGCTATTTTTTTGTATCTATTTTGCTGATGTTGTTTACAATGCCTAAAACATTGTCCCAGTGTTGGGGATTTTAGGGAAAGCAGGCTATTTTTTATATCTATTTTGCTGGTGTTTTGGCTTTATAATGCCTTTTTTGAATCAAACATTACCAATATGAATATGAATTATTAATTATGATTTTATTCAATTGAGTTTCTCAGCCTTTTCTTTATATATTATCATCTGTTACAAATCTAAGACTAGTTCAAGTGTTGTCCATTTCTATTTCATTGAAAAGAAGTCCAGGAACAGAAGTATGCATATAATCAAACACCTTAATTTTCATTTCTTTCAAACAAAAGGATAGGAACAACTACATGAACAAGGAATGCATATAACATGCATGTCATTTGTTTTTTGCTAGACACAGTTGACCCTGCTCTCTATCCAGCTTTAATACAAGAACACCAATTACAATCAACAGCATGAACACAAACATCAAAATTCCCCCCATTTTTAGAACCCTAAATTCAGCTTCTAATTTACCAAATTTCCAAGCCATCTTCATCTTCCATTCTTCATCATCAACTGAATGTCTTGTTCTATCATCACATGGCATGGCATCTTCCAAAACTTTATCAACCCACAAAAACAATCCACACCATTTCTTCCCAACGGTCTGCACATCAAAGAAAATTCAATAAGCAAAATTTATATCCTCCAATACAGCATCAACAACAACAACACTTACATTGTAGTTTGGGCAACCCAGGAACGGTCTCCCTGGATTAGAATCCGTCCCTGACCACCGGAGCACCGGTCTCGACCCGCAGGCACACCATTCTGGCAAACGAGCTTCTCTGTTTCTGTTCATTCTCCTCATGATGCTTCCAAATGATCGTGGGTTGTTCGAACTCCCAGCTGCATTGCTCGTGGTAGCCATAATCGGCGGGTTTCAGAGAGGGAGAAGAGAAGAACACAGCACCAACGAGAAGAGAGCAGAGTGAACAATGTGGCCTTCAAATTTGGGGATTAGGGTTTTAACTAACCCTGAGGGACCAAATTGAGTCGGAAGAGTTTACTCTGCCACATCAGCTAGCCGTTGTGAGTCCCACGTGTCACCAACGCTGCCAGCTAAGCTTTCCGGTTGCGCCACGTGTATTGAAATTGCCGGAAGGACAACTTTGAGTCCCGGAGTGTAAGTTCGGGGATGACTCTGAGGAACTTTTAAGTTCAAGGACTACTTTGAGGCTCGAGTGCAACTTCAGGGACTACATTGAGGCTTATCTCATATATTTACATCATATGTGTTGTTACTTGTTTGGTATTCGTGTGAGTCTATGCTTAAAAGGAATAAAAAAATAAAAATCATTCTCGTTTGGTCATAGATATGAGTAAGAAGCAAGTTGAGGAAGCTCCTACAATGGTTCGGCAGCCCACGGGTACACTGTAGACCCGCGGCGGGTCTAGTGATACCTGAGGTGCGAACTGGCCGGTTTTAAACGGATTTGACCACCGTTGACCGGTTCAAATGCATGTCCGATCCAATTAACCAACCTAATCAGTCAGACAATCGATTTACCAGTTTTTCAGTCGAACCAACCAATTCGGTCCGATTATGATAACTTTGCTACTATCAACCCCACATTTAACATTTTTGGGGGAATAGTTGAGAAAGCTCCTACAATGGTTCGGCGGCCCACGGGGACACCATAGACCCGCGGCAGGTCTAGTGCTACCTAGGGTGCGAACCGGCCGATTTTAAACGGGTTTGACCATCGATAACCGGTTCGAATGCATGTCCGGTCCAAGTAACCAACCGAACTGGTCAGACCATTGATTCACCAATTTTTTGGTTGAACGGTCCGGTTCGGTTATGATAACTATGCTGCTATCACACCATTCATTCTAAGTTGGTATATATAGTAGAACTCGGTACGTGTAAATCGTGAAACCCCTCCAGTGGTTTATGTCTATTTCAAATCCGTGGGACCTCTTCCAATGATTTACATAAATTTGTAGAAAATTGCATTTTCGTATCAAACTACAAAAGTTGTATTTTCGTAATTTTAAAAGCCAAATATTTTATTTTCTTAAATTGTCCTTATTTATATATCTATTCAAATTTTAAAGCGTTATTATGTAAATGACCATGACAATATTATACTAAATTCAAAAAATTTATTATATAAAGCCGAAGAAAGTGTTATATTAAACTAAAAAATTTAGAATGATAAAATATTATTTTTGATTAATGTCAAATTAAAAGATAAATCCGTTAACACTAGTATATATAGAAATTTAGTTAAAAATTAGATGAAATTATAAGGACATAATCAAACAAAATAAAAATACTAACGAATTATAACGAATTATAGTTCAAATGACATAGTCTTAGCCTCTTAGGTCTCAAATTCGAGTCACTTCTAACTTTAAAAAATAAAGAAATAATAATTCATTGTTACCGAAAAGGAAAAAAAAAAAGAAAAAAAAGGCAACTTCGTTATCCTGCTCTATAACTCTATCTTCAACATACAAATCCCTTCATATCCAACCAAAGCTTCCATTTTGGCGAAGGTAGTTACAGTTGCAGACATGGCAGCTTCACTATCATCCCTCACTTCCTCCTTCTCTTCACTCTCCTTCTCTTCTCACGTTTCCCAAAGATCCCACGCGCTCACGCTCCCTCCCTCGCGCGTCTCTAAATCAACTACATTCCCCTCCCTCGCTGTCTCTGCCTCTTCCGCCGCCGCTGCCGTTTCTCCGGCGGAGCCAGAAACTGTTGACCTCAGGCGCCTCGTCAAGTCCAGGCTTCCCGGTGGATTCGCCGCTCAAACCATCATTGGTACCGGTCGCCGGAAGTCTGCCATAGCTCGTGTTGTTCTTCAAGAAGGAACCGGGAAATTCATCATCAATTACCGTGATGCTAAGGTTAATTTCGCATTCCAAGTTCAATTTCACTTTGTTATTAAGTAAAAAATTTGATCTTGTGTGTGCTTGTTCATAAAGCTAAGGTTAATTTAGTTTTTAATTCTAAGTTTAATTGATTTTGTCATTAAGCAAAAATTTGAGCTTTGGTTTTAATTTTAGTAGTAGCATTCTTGTCTTAGGTATATGTGTGTTTTTCATCAATGTGTGTAAGGATAATTTCATTGTAAGTTCAATTGATTTTGTTATTAACTGAGATCTGCAGATGCTTATATGGCTGAAATATTCAAATACCTTAGCAGTGGTTCTTTGTCTATTGATACTTGAGAATGTAATTAAGTCATATGAGATGTGTTTTTTCATTCTAAGTTCAATTAGTTTCTCTATTAAGTAAAGATTTTAGCTGAAGTATGCAATTGGGTCTGTATATATGGATGAAATAGGAATGGTATGTATGTGTATTCTTGTTTTTAATATTGGTGGTAGTAGTTGTAGTTGTATTGTACTTGTAGTTAAAGATGAAGAATAGCTGCTAATGTTGTTCATTAAATAAAATATGTTGTTATAGTATGCATTCACTTTCGAGTGTGATTGGTTTAGGTGGAAATAGGAGTATAGGACAGTAGTAGTTCATGGTTGATTACGAATGAAAATTACTTGATGCTTGCTTGATAGTTGATACAGCTAAAATTGATTCTGATTTTCACTTCGCATAGCATTTTTTGATCTCTTGCCATCTTCTAATATCTATTCATTTTGTTATTAAGCATAATTTAGCCAAGGTTTGATGTTGGATCTATGTATATGTAATATGTCATATATGTTGCACAGGAATATCTTCAGGGAAACCCATTGTGGCTTCAATACATTAGGGTCCCCTTAATAACTCTTGGATATGAAAATAGTTACGATGTTTTCGTCAAAGCCGAGGGTGGTGGCCTCTCTGGTCAAGCGCAAGCAATTTCCCTCGGTATTGCCCGCGCCCTGCTGAAGGTGAGTGAAGATCACAGACAACCTTTGAGACAAGAAGGGCTTCTGACTAGAGATTCTAGAGTGGTTGAAAGGAAGAAACCTGGTCTGAAGAAAGCTCGTAAAGCACCTCAGTATTCCAAACGTTGAGGTCGAAATCATACATGTATGGTTTTTGTCTCTTTCTTTCCTTTGTGTCTCTGTAATTGATTACATCTGAAACAATATCAATTGTTTTCATTTTAGTTGTAGATTTCCTTTTAGAAATGTTAAGGAGAAATTAAATAGTTCCCATGGCTTCTGTATACATAATGTCCTTTGTTTCTACTTATTTTTCCTTTTTCTGTATCAACCTACATTGAATTCGGAATTGTAGGCATGCTATGAGTATGATTTTACTGTGTTGTATCCTTTATCCCCTCTAGTCTCAACAAAAATCATTATGGTAAATTATACTAACCTTTCTTGAGGTAAGTGATGTTACACATGTTCATATAAAATGTTGTATGTCATATAACTTAAATCTCATGAGAACCTGAGAGGTTAATGTATACTTTTATAAATACAAGAGTGTGCTTAACCTCAGAAAAGATTAGTGTAATTTATCCAAATAATATGGCAGTTTTAATTTGCAAGACCTTATCTTTGTGGTCTTTACCCGTCATTTCTTATTTGTATAGTAATTACCCCTGTTTTTCAGTGAACTGAGATGGTTTAAACATAGGCATGTAAATGATCTGAATTTCTTAAATTTTTGCGTTTATGTAGGCCAAGCTTATGCCTGTTATAAAGGAAGGGTATTAATGACCTTGACTCTCATTTATATGAACCACCATGGGACTTTTGTCAAATATTTGCAATTTTGCAGAAGTTTGTTATTATATATATAAAGGTAGTAAAGTACCCTGCTTGTGGTGAGAATATGAAATGCATTCACTCACATGAACATTCTTTACTTTCCAGCTTTATAAGGCATATAGCCATATACTACACGGTCCTCGATTAAAGGATTTGATTTGATAAATGGCAGGGATCCTCAATCTCAATCCAAAGGTCTTTAGTAAATCTTTTTGTTTTTTGGTCATACTTAATACTTTTATTATTTAATATTTTGAAGTTGACATGAGTTTAGTTTATGACTATCGCTTTGAATTTTGACATGGATTAGTGTTAAATTCGCAGATTTATATTTAAATTTGACATATTAAATTAAAAATAATATTTTATAATTATAATTTTTTTGAGTTTAGTATAACACGATCATTATCATTATATAATAAATATACTGAATATGTTATTTTATCATTATTCATCATCAGTAACTTCTTGTTCTTCGAAAATTTAAGACGACAAAATTTATTTCAACAATAATTGAACGAATATCTATATATAAGTTTAGAGAGAGATTTTCATTGTATTTAAAGACATTGTTCAATAAAAAGAGAAAATTTATATCATCTAATAATTTTTAAAAATATTTTTATGTGAATAATCACTCTTAAACATAAAAAATGAATTATAATGTTTAAATTTCTCAAAAATTTTCTATTAATTAAAAAATAATTATATACTAAAATTAATTATTAATATAAAATATATATTAAAATATAAAATATATATATATATATATATAATAACTGATTTTGACAGTTAATTTTGATATATAAATAATATTTTTGTAAAAAAATATATATATATTCCAATTTCCAAGTTCCCAAATCTCGTAATTACTATTTAGTGCTCTTCTATTGTTGCATTTTATATACAAACTTCGATAAATCTCGTTCCCATTTGGTCATTTCCCCCTCTTTCTTCAATTAATCCACCCTTCACACCAAAAATCACCATCTCCTTCTTTTTCTTCTATCTACGATGTTTGCCAACAACCACACCAACGTATCGATCACCGTTTCCGACGAAGAACCCGATGAACTCGGTCGTATGCGCGTCCGTGCTCGCCGGAAACGGAAGAAACTCAGCAACAGAAGGCTACTCCGGCGGCTCTTTGTGAGGTACTGGACACTTCTCGTCATTATCCCCGCCGCGTGCTTGCTCTTCTTCGAAGCTTCTAGAATCGCCCGCTACAATTCTTCCAGCTCCAATAACGTGGATTCGGAAACAGTTACAGAAACTACGCGTGATAATCGCGTTGTCAATGAATCGAAACCCGCGGTGGAAAAGGGAATGGGAGTGGAGCAACATAAGAACTTGAATCGCCTTGATCCAACTACTCATGTTGTTGGTGGTGTTAGAGAACGTAAGGTTTTTTTTACTTGCTCCTGGATCAGCTTATTTTTCTCACTAAATTAAGTCTTTATATTATATTTGGTATGTTTGGTGTATATACAAGACTGAGTTGTCTTAGTATCTTATTTGATTCAAGATAAATATGGATATGAAATAAGAATGTTATTAAAGAAAATGTTGTTAGTGTAATTATGTGTATAGTTTATTAGCTTTTCAATTTTGTGTTTTTACAATGTGATGTGGAATTTCTTTGTTCAATGAATTATGAGTTTAATTTATTTTCGTGTATGTCCCTTCTAAACAGCTGCAATGTAGAAAAATAAATGGTTTCTGGTTAAGACAGTGACTGTGGAAGTAAGCCGTTAGTTATATTGTTGGATTTCTTAATTTTGGTGAATGTAGCTCAATCGACAAGTAAAAGTAACAGTGTGAGTGTTTATATTAATGTGATTAACCTATTGTTGTTGTTGTTTTTGTTGTTGCTACTTATCGTTTAATTATGTGGCATTAGCATTCATTTGCTGCTGAAGCAAGGTTTCTAGATATATTTTTGGGGTTCTTGAAGGAGGCCTCTTTGAGAGTTAATAATTATGATGATGTGTGGAGTAATATGGATTGTTCACTGAGCGAATGAGTTAGATAGTGTATGCATCACGTCCGACAAGAGTTGTCTGGTAGAATAATATGGTTAGTAACTGAAAGTAATAACCCCTAGCTAAACCAATTGGGAACTATTTATAGTTAATGCTTAATAACTCTGTCTAAGTTGCATTTCGTAGCAAAGTTTTACATAATACACAAAAGAAGATTGTGTTAGTAAGTAGTCAACAGATAACACAAAACTTTGTCTATCCTTTGTAGGCAGTTGTGTTGTAATCACTCATAAATTACGCTATATATAGCTGGCATCAACTGATCTATGCAGTCAACTCTATTTGTGGGACTGAGCTTGACTGTTGCTGATGTTGAATGACATGTGACTTTTCTAATGGTATCAGGTTGCTTGAAGATCCTACCACCTGAAAAGCTTGAGACCATGGATTTTCCTGAGGAGAAAGAATCAGGTGGCCCTATCGATGAAGTTTTATATATGTTGTCAGAGAGTGATGCATCTTTTGTAGGAGGAAATACTACACTGTCTCAGTTACGTACAGAAGACATAAGATTTAATTACTTTACTGGGAATCAAACTTTTGAGGAGAGAGATAGAAGTTTTGAGGTTATAAGCTGATTGGTAGTTTTTATTTTATTTGATACTTGGGTTTCTATTTGGCATGCTTGCCTTATACCCTGTTTCTTTATATAGATGAAGAAAACTGTGAAAGTACATTGTGGGTTCTACAGTGTTAATGGAGGATTTAAAATATCTGATGAAGATAAGAGTTACATGCAAGCTTGCAAAGCTGTGGTATCAACTTGTGCATTTGGTGGTGGTGATGATCTATATCAACCGATTGGAATGGCTAAGGCTTCGATTCAGAAGGTTATTTAAGTAGTATAAGAATTCATTATTAATGTAGCTTGGAAGCCACCAATCTTATTTGCCAAACCAATTTAGTGATGTGCAGGTTTGCTATGTAGCATTCTGGGATGAAATTACTGTAAAAGCACAGGAATTAGTAGGACGTAGAATTGGACAAAATGGATTTATTGGGAAATGGCGTGTTGTTGTCGTTCAGGATCTTCCTTTTTCTGATCAAAGGTTGAATGGTAAAATTCCCAAGGTATTAAACCTTAGAGCTCTTTTCTGCATATGGTAAATGATGTAGCTAAACTTGATTCCTTGTTGCACATAGTTGTTCTGGTATGATTCTTTTTCTGTTTCGCCCATTGTTATGTAAACACGCATACAGATGGGTTGTTTTCTTCACCAACTCCCTTTTAATATTTCAGTAACTCCATCAATTGTCCATATTGAGATATGCTAGCTTATCAAACTCTAGATTTTGCCTAAACTCGCGAAGCTTAGTTAAACGTGAATTCGAAAATTCAACTTGCAAACTTGATTTGCAGATCTTAATTAGTAAACTTGAACAAGTTTATGTGTTAACTCAAGATTTCGATAACCTTAGACATATCTTTCATTTGTGAAGGATAATATATGTCCATCGTTCTCTACTATTTTCCGCTCCCCTTTTTTATTTGTTATTTTTCCTGATTCTCTCCAATCTTCTTCAATTGGACATTTTCAGATGTTAAGCCATCGCCTTTTTCCTCAAGCTAAGTATTCTATTTGGGTAGACGCCAAGTCCCAATTTAGGAGGGATCCACTAGGTGTTTTGGAAGCCCTACTTTGGCGCTCGAATTCGATACTTGCCATATCTGAACATGGAGCTCGAAGTAGTGTCTATGATGAGGCTAAGGCTGTTGTCAAGAAGAACAAAGCCAAGCCAGAGGAAGTTGAAGTGCAATTGAATCAATACAAAAAAGATGGCTTGCCTGAAGACAAGAGATTTAATGGAAAGAAAGGTTTCCTTAAATTATATTATAATTACTAACAATATTCTTAAAATTGTTCTAATTTTAGTGACAACGAAAGATTGCTGTTGTAATTCATCCAAGGTTTTCCTGTCATTTTTTTACCACTACTAACGTCTATAGCTGCATGTATGTGAATAATGAATTGTATGCTAATGCTTTCATGATTATATTATCAAACCTGGACTTCCATTGGATTGTTTTTTCAACCTTTGCACCATTCTTGTGCTTTGCAGCTCTTTGTGAAGCCTCTGTTATCGTGAAGAAGCACACACCGCTAACTAATCTGTTGATGTGTGTCTGGTTTAATGAGGTTGTGCGCTTCACTTCTCGGGATCAGCTCAGCTTCCCATATGTTCTGTGGCGGCTGAAAGCATTCAAAAACATCCATATGTTCCCTGTCTGTACCCGGAAGGATCTTGTCAATAGCATGGGACACATCCGCAAGGCAAAACCATTGCAAGGCTGACCTGATTTAGTTAAATGGTTAGAACCAATGGCTATATTTGCAATTGTCTAACACATTCCTTTTTTGATAGATTCATTGGTCCCTGTAAGTATGATCGTTACTTGTACCACAGTGTGAGCTCTCTGATTAGATTATCTCAGAAAAGATATAGCTTCTATGAAAAGGTAATTCAAACAAACAAAAAAGATTTTTGCTGTGTAGCTGGTTCCTAACACACATGAACTTGTATGGTAACGTCAATCTTTTCATAATTTTTCAGATTGATGTTCCAATAAATCATGTGAGTTGGAAGTTGGAACAATGTTAGACATACCAATGAACCAGTTGGGCATAGCATAATATTATCCGTGCGGGTAGTACGTGCATTGTCAGCTTGGGGATTCGTATTTGTTACTTTCTTTGTTCTCTTTCATCTATTATTGTTACTTTTTGATACATCTTTAGATCAATTTATAGTTTTATACACAATTAGTTGTTGAAGGATGATGGGTTGTTGTCAAAAAGCTTAGCTTAGGATATAGTTGTGCCTAGATGTGTTGCTTTTATGGATATTTGGTTTTAGTGTAAGTTTAGCAATTAGTTATATGTTTGTGGTCTGTCCCTTTCTATTACCAAAATGTGGAGTTTTAACACCTGATAAAAAGATACCTTTCGTGTTTTAAGTTTCTAAAACGGGTAAATTGGTTTAAAAGTTAGAACTCATGATCCAAATGATGCATCAATAGCTTTTAGGGGGGAACTTCTGTGGCTTTAACATCAAGATACATTTGACTAATTCGTCACAATCACAAATTCTATATGTAAGTTTTTTATTTTATTTGTTGGACAGGTATAGCTGATTGATTTATAGGCTTATATGTCCATAAACAATAACTAACGGGCTTGGTCTTATTGTGGTCTTCGAGTATGTTTGGAAATCGTTGGATAAAGAATTTTTTTTAAAAAGGCCATCAAAAAATAATTATGTTTGGATAGGAAGTTTAAAATGGGATATAATCCAAGGGGATCATTTTAGGCTAAAAAATAGCTTATAAGTAAAATAATACTTCGAATTTTATGATTACAGACAAAAGATTTTTTATCCCCTTATTTTGAATTGTAAAGATTTTATTAATTTAAACTCAACTATCAAATAATACATAACAATATTTACATAACAGTATAAAGAATTATCTTGTACTATTTTACAATTATACTACTTAAATTTTTGTTTCCTCACATATTCCAAAGATAATAAATTATTTTACAATTACTTTTTAACTAAAGGAACCAAATATAAGTTGATTGTCACATAATTAATTATTTTAAAATGTCATTATAAAAATACAAGTTATTAAAATAAATTTAATTTTTAGGTATTTTCAACTGAGATTTGTCTACGTGATTTTGTCTTGCCTAAAAATCATAGCCTGCTGGTAACAAAGGTGTCTTTAATCGCTCAAAAAGTTAAAAAAAAAAATCTCACGATAATTTATATTATAAAAATAATTTAATTTCTTTATCTCATACTATCATCTCATGTATCATCATCACATTAAGTTAAAAGCAGTGGCGGAGTTTAAAATAAAATTAAAATTTTGGTCCACTAAAATTAAAATTTTGGGATCACATAGAAGATAATTATTAAGATATTTTTGATATGGATCCCATTTAAGATAAGTTTGTCTAACTTCATCTCTCTGATTTGGGTGATATTGTCAAACTTAATGCCATTTTTCAGGGCCTCGTTCCAAAGAATTAAGGTTAAACTCATCAGATGCGACTCTTTGAATTTTTGAAGATTGTATCTCACTTTTTTCGTGATTCATTAAAATAGAAAAACTATCTATAGGTGTTGATATTGTAAAAGTTATATGTTCTCATTCTTAAATATCAGCCTTCTTCTTAAAAAATGCATCAATTCTTTGATTTTTCATGATTATTTTATATAAAAATTAAAATATATATCCTGTAAAATATGTAAAAAAGAAGTTAGAAAGACAAATATTAAAATTTATAATATTTATTGATTTTTTTTATCAATTTATACAAATACAATAATATAAATACTTATTAAATATTCTAATATCTTTTATCATATAAAAAATTAAATAAAATAAATAATAAAATACAAAATAATATTAAATTACATAAATAAAAAATAATTAATTTTTTATATTTGAATTTAAAGGTAGATGGAGTGTTGCTTATTGAATAGAGAGCTGTGAAATGCGAATACACTCAGTTCAGTCTAAATTCAACATGTTTTGAATATTTAAAACTAAAAACTATTGTGTAATTAAAGTAAGAGATGAAGATTAAACGTTGGTATTTTAAGTCATAGTAAAGTATTTGAGTTAAATAAACTATTTTTTATTTTTAAAAAGTATAACTAATTCTTTTAACTAAGCTCCGGTTAAAAGATAATTAACTCTTATACTAATGATCTGAAAAAATAAAAAATAAAAATAAAAATAAAAATCACGAATTTATCTATTATTTCTTTGATGACTTTTTTTGGTGACTCTCTATTATTAGTGTATAGAAAAAAAAATTGTATAATTAAATATTAAACTTTTAAAAAGTTGATATGATATAATTCATATGGCATCTCGGTTAATCTCCGGTATCTCAGCCAGTAGAAATCCAATATACCATGGGACACGCGCTTGAGTCGCCGCCCCATGATTTGTAATTTTTTTATTGTATTTGCCACCGGGTATCACAGCTGGAACTTTATAGAAAGCGCTAGATAATAATTATATTTTCTTTTAATTTAAAATTTATTTAAATTATATTTAAATCAACATTCTTTTCAGGTGATGCTTATCTAGAAAGCAACAAACTCTTCAACAGCTTCCCACCGCCTTAATAGGATAACCGCGTCAAATCAACGCCACTATTTTATTAAACGCATCATAATCGTCCATTCTCTCACCCACCGACTTAATCATAGCCGTCCATCCTGACCCATCCCTTCGTATATAAACACCTGCGTTCTCTTGATTCTCTTCATACTGCCTTGTTTGTAGGTTATTTTGGACGCGTTGTTGCAATGGTTTCGGTTTGAGACTCCTTATCTTTTAGCTAATTCTACTCTTCTTCGCTTCTGTGAATATTTGCTTTAATCTTCTTCCCTTCGTGTGGTTCTCTATGGTTTCTGATTTCAAGATATCATTCTCCATGGTTTCTGATTTCAAGATATCATTCATGATCTAGAAGATTCGATATCTTTTTGCTGTGAATTACTATCTGATTCTTTTTATAGAACTGTATTCGGATATGTGGATTGTGGATTTGCTTAGCTGCTGATTGAGATGCTTTCTTCTGGATTTCAAGAAAACGCGGAGTTTGTTCTTCTTATGACGATGATCTTTGAAGCTAATATAATTTTGAACCGCTTGTGATCTTTTCTTTCAAATCAATAACTTTGAAAATTGTTATTAGGTTGCTCAGGGAAAAGAACGAACATATGAACGGAGTGTTATTCATTGTTTGCTGGATTGGAATTATGATTTTCTCTGCTTAAGTATGGCGAGTTTTCTTGGATGGTCTGTTAGCTGGATTGAAGATCCTTTTTGTTCTGGAAGTTTGGTTGAGCTTTTCTAATTTGATGATCTGTTCTGTTACGGTTCTGTGTTTCTGTTACGGTTGTGTGTTGTTGAACATGGCCTTTTTTTTCACGGAACTGTTTTATTGATTGTTCAGGCGAGATCTTGATTGTGAACGCTAGCTTTTTGTCGGTGATTGGAGGATGAATTCTGCTTCTTCCTAAATCCGAAAAAACTGAGAACTCTCTTTACACCCTGCTTTTTCTGAAACTACTATTCTTGAACTATTGTTCTTATGTATAGAGATTTAGCTACGGTTTTGCTTGTTGAATTTGGCTTTTCTTTCACGGGACTGTTTTCCTGATTATTCAGGCGAGATGTAGAGAACGCATGCTTTCTGTTGGTGATTGGAGAATGAATTCTGCTTTTGCCTGGATCAGAAGAAACCGAGAACCCTATTACCCTTGCTTTTTTATTCCCTGAACCTTCTTTTCTTCGACTGTTCTTATCATCATTATGTAGAGGGATTCAGCTTCGGTTTTGCTTGCTTTGCAGTGCATTTGGGAGGTTGGAGAGTTGTAGATAGGAGATATTGGAAGAATTTACTGCTATAATCGACACGGACGACAAGATATCTAATTCCTTAAAACAGAACAGATTCTTTACTTTTATCCGTTTTTTAAGATTCAATTATAAATTATAAATCATGCATGTGAAGTAAAATGTGAATTATATTCTATGCAGCGTTTGTCCACCTTGAAGCGTGGTTGAGTGCGACACATGCGGAGGATAGAGAACACGAACAGTTTTTCTAAATTTTCTTTCCCTGCATTTTCTTTCCCAACCTACTGTGTTAGCATTGTGAATTAAATGTGGATGTGTTTCCTATGCAGTGTTATCTGATATTGTTACCCGCTGGTGTTGAGTGCATCCTGGTCGATATGTTTCTTGCACTTGCCTGGTTCATTTGTTTAAGTTTTGCTGCTTTTTTTTTAATATTATTTAAATAATTGGCTGCTTTGGTTCTTTGTTGTTTTCTTCATAATTCTGTCTTTCTTGGAAATCGGTTTATGTTTCTCTTTTTCTCTTAGGAGCCAATTGAAGGATACGGGATTGCACTTAGGCGGTGTGTCCAAGATTCCGAAATTGATAATTCCCTCCTAACATATGCATCATTCTTTTTAGTAATAAATAATAGTTTGATTACGGAGTTATCTTGTTTGTGTCCTGTAATGCTTTAAATTGGTTGCAGAAGTCTGGAATAATGGATAGAAGATATATGGCGGGAAGGCTCAAAATAATACAAGCATCATAATCTGATCAACTTCTTTTTTAACCATCTTGCGTTAATGGTCGTGCAAAATTCAATTTGAACTTGGTTCTCTTGCAGTGTTTTCGTTTTGGTCGAGTAACATTGTGTAGCTGGTGACTTCTGTACCTGGAGTTTTGGACGCACTGGATCTCTCGTCTCTTGTCTCTTGTTTTTTTTTTTTTTTTTTTTTTTTTTTTTTTGCTAGTTCATATGCGTAAGTATGCAGATATCAATTGAATTTCATCTGTTCATTTGCAGTGTTGTCTTCCAATCAATACTTTTGGCAACGGCATTCATGTATAATGGTGACTTCTAACTGGCTTTAGTGTTCTCTGTGTCTAACTGGCTTTAGTGTTCCTGTGCATTACATTTCTTCGATGTTCTTCCATATTGCTTGGGCAGGAGTGTTTTTTGATCTGTTTTTCCTGTGAATTTATATCTAGTCGTTTATAGAACTGTTCTTGGATTTGTGGATTTTGGATTGCTTAGCTGCTGATCAAAATGCTTCTTTCTGGATTCGATAATTTTAGGAATAGTTACAGTTTCACAGGGAAAAGAACTGGCTATGAACATATGGACAGGGTGCCATTCTTGTTTGTCGGATTGGAACTATGATTTTCTCTCGTCAGGTGTAGCGAATTATGTGGATGATGTGTTAGCTTCATTTAAGATCTTTCCTGGAATTTTGGTTGAGCTTTTCTAATTTGATGATCGGGTTCAGTGATAGTTGTGTTGTTTGAACATGGCTTTTCTTTCACGCAGCTGTTCTGTTGATTGTTAATTCGACATTATCTGGATTATGAATGCTCGCTTTTTTGTTGGTCTTTGGAGGATGAATTCTACTTTTGCCCAGATCTGAAGAGACTAAGAACTCCCTGAATCCTTGCTTTTCCTGAAAATTTTCCTATTCTGTACTATTTATTCCTGGAGATTTAGGTTTGCTTGTTTTTGCTTGGTTTGCAGTGTATTTGGGAGATTGGGGATTGTAAATCAGAAGAATATTATGCAAGACAGGAGGACCATATATCTAATTCCATAAAAGCAATCTGATTCTCTATACATTTTATTTCCTTGATCATTTAACTACGTATTTAAGAAGCATGCATTGTGAATTAAAATGTAGTTTATATTCTTTGCAGCATTGTAGCCGGGTTGTTGAGCACAATGAATACATTGGATGGAATCTAGTTTCCTAAAACAGTTTCTCCAAACTCTTCTTTCCTTTTTGTTCATTCCCACCTACTGTGCTAGCAGCATTTGAAATAAATGTCTTTATGGTTTCCCGTGCAGTTCTTTGTCCGATCATGGGTGTTGAGTGCATCCTGGTGATAAGCTTTTGCACTTGCCTGGTTCATTTGTTTAATTTTTGTGTTTTTGTTTTTAATTTAAAATTTGCTACTTTGTGTTGTTTCCTTCGTTATTCTCTCTTGCTTTGAAATCGGTTTTTGTTTCTCTATTCATTAGGAACCAATTGAAGGGTATGGGATTGCACCGAGACTGTATTCAAGATTCCGAGATTGATATGTCCTTGTTCTATTGTTCTTTTTTCTTTCTGCCCCCTAAATATTATAAAAATAACTTTATATAGTCATTTCACGTTGTTTATGACCTCCAATGCTTTTCATTGGTTGCAGCGATTTAAAATTTTGGATTAGAAGATATAATTTGGAAAAGAAGCTCTGCAACAATAATACAGGCTCAGGATCTTGGATTAAACTTGTCTTGTCTATTGAATTTTTCTGCCATATTTATTTTCTAGCATTAATGGTTCATTCCAAGTTCAATTTGAACCTGTTTTCTTGCAGTGTTATGTTCGTTGAGTTGGTCGAGTAACATTGTCCGTGTAATCGTTAGTTGTGGAGTTGGTGACTTCTACCTGGAGTTTGAATGCCCTAGATCTTTTCTTTTCTCTCTCCTATTTTCTTTTCATGTATTTAGTATGAACATGACAATTCCTGTTCCTTTGCAGTGTTGTCTTCCGGCTGATACTTTTGTCTACGATATTCATATGGTGACTTCTAACTCGGTATAGCAGTTTGTGTTTTGTTCTTCATGATTTTGACTGTTAGCTTTGAGAACGATGATAGGCCATTCCCTCATCCTAGTTGTGGACACTCAAGATAGGAGAGTAAGCGTTTAATGAGCTGTTTAATGAGCTCTTATTGGTCGTCATATACCATATATTGACTGTATCATATATAGTCAATTTATTCAATCACACGAATCGTATGGTTGTTTATGCTTCCAGTTATCTCCGAGCAGGATCACATGGTGCATCAGTTGTGGGGGGTTATTAGTTCTCAGTCTCACTAATAAGGATAAGAGGATTTGATTTTAGTTCAAACATTTTTGGTTGGTGTTTTCTCTCTAGATGAGGTATTGGAATTGAATCGTGAACATGCTTTTTGTGCAGTTAAACCACGGAGTGTATTGGAGATTAACTTCGGGGATTCAGGAGCAAGATATTTTCTGCACAATTTTCCCAACTTAACTTTGCCATTTGTTCTCACCTTATGTTTTGGTTTGATCTGGTCTTATCAGTTTGGCAAGTTGTTTCTTTTGTTTATTTTCAGCTTTCTGCATACGTGTTTGCCATAATTTGGCACATTACCCTAATTGGAGAATTTTGCTTCAACGCTGTGAGGGGTCTGAATTATGTTAGAACTTTTGGATTGTTGTGCTGGCCTTAAAACTGTTCTTGCATGTCAAGTATTGAAGGATTTTGTTATTAGGTTTTAACTTGATTTTACTTTACTTCTAAGGGAAAACTGTAACCATGATGGCTTGATTTCACTTTCTGTTGGGGAAAACTATGATTTTGTTTTGTGCGCACATAACTAGAAACTTCTTTTCGGCTCATTTCTGTCACTCTTCATGTTGAGTAGTATTTGGCAGCATCTGGAATTTGCAAGTCGACTTTTAAATATTGAAGGACTTCTTCTTGGATGGTTTAACTAGGATTTTGTACTTAAATGAGCGACTTCTGAATGGTTTTCAAATTTTCTTCGAATATTTTTTAAAGCTTCATATTTGGGTTTTCAACTTAAAATTGTCTTTTGTTCTATGTTTGGCTCTTCTATATTCCACAGGATCAGTGATTTGTATTTGGACTTGGGTATTGAAGGACCTAAGCATAACTGGTGGCTGGTTTTTCCTGGATCTTCACCTTAATCTCTTCCCTTTTTCCTACCGTTCAGTGTCGTATGTTTGTGAGGAGCTGGGATTGCAATTGGACTTTCCACGGGTTTTTTAAACCTTCAACCTAAACATCACTTTTGAGTACTGAAAGATTTAAGTATATTTGGGACAGGTTTTTAACATCTGCTGCTGGTTTGTTTGGATTTTCAAAATTTTTCTCTTTCGTCTGGCAGGATAAGGGATTTGTAATTCGACTTTTGGGTGTTAAGGACGCAAGTATAATGTTGACTTTTAACTGGTTATTAAATTTTTTTGTTTGTGGATTTTCACCATGATCTCTTCCATTCTTCTACGGTTCAGTGTCTTATGTTTGGCAGGATCTGGGGTTCAATCTTGAGTATCGTTGGATTTAAAGTATAACTGGGACTGGTTTTTAAAGCTTCATTGTTTGCGTCTTCAACTTAATTTTTCTCTTGCATTTTTCTCTGTTTGACTTTCACATTCAGCAGGTTTAGGGATTCATAATTGAATTGGAATTTTCCTCTTCCGTTCTTATACGTTTGGCCAATATATTCAGCAGGTTTAGGTGTTGAAGGATCCAAGTGTAACTGGTTACTTCTAATTGGTTATTAAAAACATTTTTGAGTTTTCACCTCTCTCTTCCGTTCTTCTATGGGTTCAGTATGTCTTATGTTTGGCAGGGATTTGCAATTGCAATTTAAATGGTTCAACTTGACGTCACTTTCGAGTATTGAAGGAGTTGAATATAACTGTGCCGGGTTTTTAAAGCTTCTGTTTGGATCTTTTTTTAAGGCTTTTTCTTTCTTTGGATTTTCAACTTGACTTTTCTCTTTTGCTCTTCTACATTTGGCTCATATATTAAGCAGGATCTGGGTTCGGTAATTGGACTTTGTTCTTGAAGGACCCAAGTATAACTGGTGACTTCTAACTGGTTATTACATTTTCTCTGTATTTTCACCCTAATCTTGTCCCTTCTTCTAGTTATATTTGGCAGGAGCTGGGATTTGCTTTTTGGATTTTAAAGTTCAACTTAACATCTCTTTCTACTTTTTATGGGTTTTAATTATCAGCTTACCATTTCACTTTAACTTGGCATCTCTCTCACTTTCTATGGGTTTTAGATATTCCGTTTACCATCACTTCGGAGTAGTGAAAGATTTACAGTACAACTGGTGACTTTTATCCAACAAACACCACACACAACAAACAAAAGAACACACTAGAACCACTCACGTCTATTCTACTCTTCTACATCTGTGAAGCGCCCCTTTTCTGCTTATTGATTGCATGTCGGTTTTGTCTGGGTTACTTTTGCATTTATTTTGAATGCAGGATCTTAAGGTGGTCAGATACACCCGGTTAGACATGGTTATTTGTTAGGTGTTAAGATTATATGCTTCTTTGTTTGAAGATCTCTACTATTCAATTCTTTATGTGATTTGTCAAGTTAGTAGAATTCTTTGTGAAAATACCTCTCAAATTTCATAATGTAGGTTAGCACAGTAAGTATGAAGTTTGAAATGGAAATGATGCTCTTATTCATCTATATTACTTTTCCTCCGCGGGGGAGTTGGTTGCCTCTTAACTTTGCATGGAATTTTGTTGTAGCCTCAGGTGAATCTCGGTGAGGGAATGTTCTTGTTGCTAGGGATTTGGATATTACTGTGGTAGCAAAGGTTTCAGGAATTTTATTTATTTAATTCATGGTGAATTACGAAGTTTGTTTTTTTTTTTTTTATTGAGGTTTACCATCATTTTGCGAACTTGCTTTTCCGCAGTTCGCGAACCCCATTTTTTGGCTGATTTCAATCTTGGGGGAGCGGAAGATCACTGGCGTTCAGGAGTTGGTAGCCGTTTCTGAAATCTGAACTCTTCTAATGCATTCTGTAATTTTTCTCGTTTGGGAGAACTGTGGTCTAACTTCTGTGCAGTTCGAGTGAGTACTCTGGCATGCGGAGAAAAGGGGTGTTCAGGGAATGGCTGGGGTGATTGGTGGTTCTACAGCAGTTATGGTGTTTTTTTTTTTTGTTCTGGAAGCAGGATAATTGGTTATAATTCTTGTCTGTTGTCGCGCATCTATATTATTTGATATCTGCAGTCTGGTGAAGATATTTTCCATGTGCAAATGTAGTGGTTTCTGTAGTATGCCATGGTTCAAGAGCATCCCTCATCTTCTCTAGCAAAAGAAGTAAAAGCAGAACGATGTTTTTTGAGGTCTGCATTTTCTGCTCACCTGTGTCTTTCACTTTCGTCTTTGAAAGCTGTTTCATTTTCGTGGGTTTGTTTATAAAATTTGTTTCTGTGGCCGTTGTAAGTAGCTCTTCTGTTTGTTTATTCTCAACTTCTGACACACTACAGAATGGTTGGTGCTATTGGGTGGTTGTGACAACTTACAAGTTAAGTTCTATGTCTTTGAAGCAGCATTCTTGTGCAGTTTTCTCTCGCAGCTTTGCAGTAAACTTTATGTGCATCTAGCCATCTACTATTCCAGTGTTTTTTTGTGATTTGGATTTTTATTTGGATCTTGATGGGTGGTAGTGTCGCCATGCAGTTTGTTATGTGATCTTTAGGCCAATTTTATATGTTCCTGATGGTTTCTTTTGTGGGGTATGCGCTGGTTGATGTGCATTGGTTAATTTTGAATGGGTATTAGGAAGGTATTTCGGAGGCTATGATCAGTGCATTGGTTCCAACAGTATATGACTGGTAGAATGGTGGTGTTGATGTTTATGCATTGTTCAACTATTGTTCAGTAACTTTGGTTTTAGTTCGTTGCTTTTTGGGATGCTTGGTGAGCTTTTGATTTTTGAAGGTGGGTTTTTCGTAACCAACATTATCGAAGACTATTGATGGTTCAGTTCTGTTGCTTAGCTGCTTTGGTGTATTAACATAACTCCGTTATTTTGTCGTCCTTGTGTATATGCATGCTGATCTATTCAAATGGTATATATTCTTGCACGCCGAACTTGAAAGAGTTGCTATTTCGATTATGTTCTTACCTAATAAAATGCGTCCGGGTTATTGCTTTACATTGCTTCTTATTCCAATGTTTTTAAGTAGAGTGGGATATATGTTGTGTTCGTGTGTATAGGATATGTTTCAGGTATTTAATCGGAGCGGGTCGTGGGTATAGGATATGTTTCAGGTATTTAATCGGAGCGGCATCATGGAGAGGAAGATTTGCCTAATAGCCAAGAAAAATGGTTTAGCCTTTATGATTGTATTCTCTCTACTGTTTTCTCTTTTCTGATTTCACTCTGTATTGCAAAGATTGTACTGTGGATTCTTATAGTGGAATGCCTTTATTATTGTTCCCGTGGATGTAGGTCATTTGGCCGAACCACGTAAATACCCTGGTCTCCTTTTCCTACTATTTCCCTACTACTGGACTAATTATTTTATGCGTTTCGGTGGCCGAGAGCTTTAAGTCAAATAGGAATCAAAATTGAACAGGCGATGATCGTAAATTCGTAATTGATTCCAGAAATGCACAATGCATTACCGAATTAATACTGGTCCAAAGTAAGAGAGAATCTTTATGGCATTAAAAGTGTGGCTAAAATACCGCATAAGGAGTAAGCCAGTCAAACTAATTAATTTCTACGAGTTGCATCATGTTCTTCGCTTCTATGAATATTTGCTTTAATCTTTTTCCCTTCGTGTGGTTCTCTATGGTTTCTGATTTCAAGATATCATTCAGGATGGAGAAGATTCGATATCTTTTTGCTGTGAATTACTATCTGATTCCTTTTATAGAACTGTATTCGGATATGTGGATTGTGGATTTACTTAGCTGCTGATTGAGATGCTTTCTTCTGGATTTCAATAAAACGAGGAGTTTGTTCTTCATGATGATCTTTGAACCTAATATAATTTTGAACCACTTGTGATCCTTTCTTTCAAATCAATAACTTTGAAAATTGTTATTAGGTTGCTCAGGGAAAAGAACGAACATATGAATGGGGTGTTATTCATTATTTGCTGGATTGGAATTATGATTTTCTCTGCTCAAGTATGGCGAGTTTTCTTGGATGGTCTGTTAGCTGGATTGAAGATCCTGGAAGTTTGGTTGAGCTTTTCTAATTTGATGATCTGTTCTGTTACAGTTCTGTGTTGGTTGAGCTTTTCTAATTTGATGATCTGGAACTGCTTTCTTGATTGTTCAGGCGAGATCTTGATTGGGAACGCTAGCTTTTTGTGGATTATTGGAGGATGAATTCTACTTCTTCCTAAATCCGAGAAAACTGAGAACTCTCTTTACACCCTGCTTTTTCTGAAACTTCTATTCTTGAACTATTGTTCTTATACATGGAGATTTAGCTACGCTTTTGGTTGTTGAACATGGCTTTTCTTTCACCGAACTGTTTTCCTGATTATTCAGGCGAGATGTAGAATGTGAACGTTTGGAGGATGGATTCTGCTTTTGCCCGGATCAGAAGAAACCGAGAACTTTTACCCTTGCTTTTTTTTTTTTCCCCCTGGAACTTCTTTTCTTCGACTGTTCTTATCATCATTATGTAGAGGGATTCAGCTTTGGTTTTGCTTGCTTTGCAGTGCATTTGGGAGGTTGAGATTTGTAGACCGGAGGTATTGGAAGAATTTACTGCTATAATCGACAGGGACGACTAGATATCTAATTCCTTAAAACAGAACAGATTCTTTACTTTTATCCGTTTCTTAAGATTCAATTATAAATTATAAATTATAAATCATGCATGTGAATTAAAATGTGTATTATATTCTATGCAGCATTGTCCACCTTGAAGCGTGGTTTTGAGTGCGACACATACGGAGGATAGAGAACAAGAACAGTTTTTTTTGACTTTCTTTTCCCTGCATTTTCTTTCCCAACCTACTGTGCTAGCATTGTGAATTAATTGTGGATGTGTTCCTATGCAGTGTTGTCTGATATTGTTACCCGCGGGTGTTGAGTGCATCCTGGTCGATATGTTTCTTGCACTTGCCTGGTTCATTTGTTTAAGTTTTGTTTTTTTTTTTTGTTTTTTTTAATTTAAATAATTGACTGTTTTGGTTCCTTGTTCTTTTCATAATTCTGTCTTTCCTGGAAATCGGTTTATGTTTCTCTTTTTTGCCTTAGGAGCCAATTGAAGGACATGGGATTGCACTTTGGCGATGTGTCCAAGATTCCGAAATTGATAATTCCCTCATAACATATGCATGAACTTTTTTAGTATTAAATAATAGTTTGATTACGTTGTTCTCTTGTTTATGTCATGCAATGCTTTAAATTGGTTGCAGAAATCTGGAATAATGGATAGAAGATATATGGCAGGAGGGCTCAAAATAATACAAGCATCATAATCTGATTAACTTCTCTTTTTCAACTATGTTGTGTTAATGGTCGTGCAAAATAAAATTAATTTGGTTCTCTTGCAGTGTTATCGTTTTGGTCGGGTAACATTGTGTAGCTGGTGACTTCTGTACCTGGAGTTTGGACGCACTGGATTTCTTGTCTCTCGTCTCTTGTTTTTTTTTAATTTTTTTTCGCTAGTTCATATGCATAAGTATGCAGATATCAATTGAATTTCATCTGTTCATTTGCAGTGTTGTCTTCCAGTCATACTTTTGGCAACGGCATTCATGTATAATGGTGACTTCTAACTGGCTTTAGTGTTCTCTGTGTCCAACGTCTTGCTCCTGTGCATTTCATTTCTTCGATGTTCTTCCATATTGCTTGGGCAGGAGTGTTCTTTGATCTGTTTTTCCTGTGAATTTCTATCTAGTTGTTTATAGAATTGTTCTCGGATTTGTGGATTTCGGATTTGGTTAGCTGCTGATCAAGATCTTTCTGAATTTGATAATTGTGGGAATATTTACAGTTTCACAGGGAAAAGAACTAGGCTATGAACATATGGACAGGGTGCTATTCTTGTTTGTTGGCTTGGAACTATGATTTTTCTCTCTTCAGGTGTAGCGAATTATGTGGATGGTGTTAGCTTCATTTAAGATCTTTTCTGGAAGTTTGGTTGAGCTTTTCTAATTTGATGATCTGGTTCAGTGATGGTTGTGTTGTTTGAACATGGCTTTTCTTTCATGCAGCTGTTCTGTTGATTGTTAATGCGACATTATCTGGATTATGAATGCCCGCTTTTTTGTTGGTGTTTGGAGGATGAATTCTACTTTTGCCCAGATCTGAAGAAACTGAGAACTCTCTGAATCCTTGCTTTTCCTGAAAATTCTCCTATTCTGTACTATTGTTATTCCTGGAGAGATTTAGGTTTGCTTGTTTTTGCTTGGCTTGCAGTGTATTTGGGAGATTGGGGAATTATAGATCAGAAGAATATTATGCAAGACAGGAGGATCATATATCTAATTCCATAAAAGCAATCTGATTCTCTTTACATTTTATTTCCTTGATCATTTAACTAAATATTATAAAGCATGCATTATGAATTAAAACGTAGTTTATATTCTATGCAGCATTGTAGCCGGGTTGTTGAGCACGATGCATACAGTGGATGGAATCTAGTTTCCTAAAACAGTTTTTCCAAACTCCTTTCCTTTTTGTTCATTCCAACCTACTGTGCTAGCAGCATTTGAAAGTCTTTGGTTTCCTGTGCAGTATTGTCCGATCATGGGTGTTGAGTGCATCCTGGTGATATGCTTTTGCATTTGTCTGGTTCATTTGTTTAATTTTTTTTTCTAATTTCAAATTTGCTACTTTGTGTTGTTTTCTTCGTTATTCTCTCCTGCTTGGAAATCGGTTTTTGTTTCTCTTTTCCTTAGGAACCAATTGAAGGGTATGGGATTGCACCAAGACTGTGTTCAATATTCTGAGATTGATATGTCCTTGTATTATTCTTTTTTCTTTCTGCCCCCTAAATATTATATAAATAACTTGATTATATAGTCATTTCACGTTGTTTATGACCTCCAATGCTTTTCATTGGTTGCAGAAATTTAAAGTTTTGGATTAGAAGATATGATTTGGAAAAGAAGCTTTGCAACAATAATAGAGGCTCATAATCTTGGATTAAACCCGTCTTCTCTATTGAATTTTTCTGCCATATTTATTTTCTAGTATTAATGGTTCATTCCAAGTTCAATTTGAACCTGTTTTCTTGCAGTGTTATGTTCGTTGAGTTGGTTGAGTAACATTGTCCGTCTAATCCGAGTTAGATGTGGAGTTGGTGACTTCTACTTGGAGTTTGAATGCCCTAGATCTTTTCTCTTGTCTCTTCTAATTTCTTCCCATGTATTTAGTATGAACATGACAATTCCTATTCCTTTGCAGTGTTTGTCTTCCAGTCAATACTTTTGACTACCATATTCTTATGGTGACTTCTAGCTCCGTATAGTAGTTTGTGTTTTGTTTTTCATGATTTTGACCGTTTGCTTTGAGAAACCTGTTGTTTCCTCATCCTACTTGTGGACAAACTTTCAAGATTGGAGAGTAAGCGTTTAATGAGCTCTTATTGGTCATCGTTTATCATATATGCCCACTTTATATTATATATACTCAATTTTGCTTTTTATCTCAGCAATATATTTGGCCGAGCACATAAAAGATTGGATTCAATAACGTGAATAGTATAGTTGTTTGAGCTTCCAGCAATCTCTGAGCTGAATCACACTGTGCATTGGGTTTGGGCGTTATTAGTTCTCAGTCTCACTAATAAGGATAAGAGGATTTGATTTTAGTTCAACATTTTTGGTGGTGTTTTCTCTTTGGATGAGGTATTGGAATTGAATCGTGAACATGCTTTCTGCAGTTAAATGAGAGTGTATTGGAGATTAATTTGGGGGGTTCAGGAGCAAGATCTTGTCTACTATAGTTTTCCCACCTCAACTTTGCCATTTGTTCTCACGACGTGTTTTGGTTTGGGGTTTGATCTGGTCTTCCATCAGTTTGACAAGCTATTTCTTTTGTTTATCTTCAGCTTTACGTGTTTACCATAATTTGGCACACTACCCATGATTGGAGAATTTTGCTTGAACGCTGCGAGGGGTCTGAATTATGTTGAAACTCTGTTGGATTGTTGTGCTGGCCTTAAAACTCTTCTTCCAGGTGAAGTATTGAAGGATTTTCTGTTATTAGCATTAGGTTTTAACTTGTCTTGATTTTACCTTACTACTAAGGAAAACTTATCTTGATTTCACTTTCTATTAGGGAAATTGCAACTATGATTTTGCTTTGTGTGTGCAAAACTGGAAACTTCTTTTCGGTTCATCTTTGTCACTCCATGTTGAGTACCATGTGTTTGGCAGCATCTGGAATTTGCAAGTCGACTTTGAAATATTGAAGGACCTCTTCTTGGATGGTTTAACTAGGATTTTGTACTTAAATGAGTGACTTCTGAATGGTTTTCAAATTTTTGTTGCATAGTTTTTTAAAGCTTTGTTTGGATTTTCAACTTATTATTGTCTTTTGTTCTATGTTTGGCTCTTCTATATTCCACAGGGATTTGTGTTTGAACTCGAGTATTGAAGGACCCAAGCATAACTGGTGACTGGTTTTTTCTGGATCTTCACCTTAATCTCTTCCCATTTTATATGATTCAGTGTCTTATGTTTGGCAGGAGCTGTGATTTGCAATTGGACTTTCTATGGGTTTTAAACCTTCAACCTAAACATCACTTTGGAGTACTGAAAGATTTAAGTATAATTGGGACTGGTTTTTAAAGCTGCTGCTGCTGCTTTGTTTGGATTCAAGTATAATTGGGACTGGTTTTTAAAAGCTGCTGCTGCTTTGTTTGGATTTTCAAAATTTTTCTCTTTCGTCTGGCAAGATAAGGAATTTGTAATTGGACTTTGGGTGTTAAGGACGCAAGTATAACTGATGAGTTAGAGCTGGTTATTAAATTTTTTTTGTTTGTGGATTTTCACCATGATGATCTCTTCCATTCTTCTACGATTCAGTGTCTTATGTTTGGCAGGATCTGGGGTTCAATCTGGAGTATTTCTTCTACGGTTCAGTGTCTTATGTTTGTGGATTTTCACCATGATGATCTCTTCCATTCTTTTACGGTCCAGTGTCTTATGTTTGGCAGGATCTGGGGTTCAATCTGGAGTATTTCTTCTACGGTTCAGTGTCTTATGTTTGGCAGGATCTGGGGTTCAATCTGGAGTATCGTAGGATTTAAAGTATAACCGGGACTGGTTTTTAAAGCTTCTACTTAATTTTTCTCTTCCGTATTTCTACGTTTGGCTTTCACATTCAGCAGGTTTAGGGATTCATAATTCAATTGGAATTTTCCTCTTCCGTTCTTATGCGTTTGGCTAATAGATTCAGCAGGTTTAGGTATTCAGCAGGTTTAGGTGTTGAAGGATCTAAGTGTAACTGGTTACTTCTAATTGGTTAAAATTCAGCAGGTTTAGGTATTCAGCAGGTTTAGGTGTTGAAGGATCTAAGTGTAACTGGTTACTTCTAATTGGTTAAAAACATTTAAAAGTTTTCACCTCTCTCTTTCGTTCTTCTATGGGTTCAGTGTGTCTTGTGATTATCTGGGATTTGCAGGAGTTGAATATAACTGGGCCGGGTTTTTAAAGCTTCTGTTTGGATCTATTTTAAAAGCTTTTTCTTTCTTTGGATTTTGAATGACTTTTCTCTTTTGCTCTTCTACATTTGGCTCTCATATATTCAGCAGGGTTCGGTAATTGGACTTTGGTCTTGAAGGACCTAAGTATAACTGGTGACTTCTAACTGGTCATTATATTTTTTCTGGTCATTATATTTTTTCTGTATTTTCACCCTAATCTAGTAATCTTCTCCATTCTTCTAGTTATATCTGGCAGGAGCCGGGATTTGCATTTGGATTTTAAATGTTGAACTCGACATCTCTTTCGACTTTCTATGGATAAATAATCAACTTACCATCTCACTTCAATACCACACACAACAAACAAAAGAACACACTACAACCACTCACGTCTATTCTACTGTTCTACATCTGTGGTTCCCTTTTCTGCTTGTTGTGGAGCGCCCCTCTTCGTCTGGATTACTGTTGCGTTTATTTTGAATGCAGGATCTTAAGGTGGTCGGAGTATCTGGTTAGACATGGTTATGTATTATGTGCTAATTATATGCTTGGTTATTTTGAATGCACTATTCAATTCTTTATGTGATTTGTCAAGTTAATTGAATTCTTTGTGAAAACACCTCTCAAATTTCGTAATGTAGGTTAGCACAGTAAGTAACTGAAGCTTGAGATGGAAATGATGCTTTTATCTATATTGATTTTCTTCCTTGGGGGGGCTCTATTGCCTCTTAACTTTGCATGGAATTTTGTTGTAGCCTCCTCTGGTGAATTGTGGTGAGGGAATGTTCTTGTTGCTAAGGATATGTTCTTGTTGCTAAGGATTTGGATATTACCGTGGTAGCAAAGGGTTCAGGAATTTTGTTATTACCGTGGTAGCAAAGGGTTCAGGAATTTTGTTATTTGTTTACTTCATGATGAATTATGAAGTTTTCTTTATCGAGGTTTACTATCATTTTGCGTGCAGTTTGCGAACCCGATTTTTGGCTGATCTCTATCTTGGGGCAGCAGAAGATCAGGCTGGCATTTCAGGAGTTGGTAGCTGTTTCTGAAATCTGAACTTATCTGATGCCTTCTGTATTTTTCTCTTGCTTGGGAGCATTGTGGACTAATTTCTATGCAGTTTGAGTTAGTACTCTGGCATGCGGAGAAAAGAGATGTTGAGGGAATGGTTGGGTTGATTGGTGATTCTACGACAGTTATGGTGGTTTTTTTTTCTCTGGAAGCAGGATAATCGGTTTTAATTCTTTGATTCTAGTCTCTTGTCTCGCATCTATATTATTTGATATCTGTGGTCTGGTGAAGATACTTTCCATGTGCAAATGTAGTGGTTGCTGTAGTAAGCTATGATTCAAGTGCATCCCTCATCTTCTCTAGCAGAAGTAAAAGCCTCGATGTTTTTTATGGTCTGCATTTTCTGTCGCCCGTGCTTTCACTTTTGACTTGGAAAGCCGTTTCATTTTGGATTTGTTTATAAAATGTGTTTTAGTGTCCCTTGTAAGTAGCTTTCCTTTTGGATTTGTTTATAAAATGTGTTTTAGTGTCCCTTGTAAGTAGCCCTTCTCTTTGTTTATTCTTAACTTCTGACACACTACAGAATGGTTGGTGCTATTGGTGGTTGTTACAAGTCAACTTGTATGTCTTTGAAGTAGTATGCTTGTGCAGTTATCTCTCGCAGCTTTGCAGTAAATTTTGTGTGTATCTACTTTTCCAGTGATTTTTTGGGATTTGAAATTTTATTTGGATTCTGGATGGCTGGTAGAGTCGAGATGCAGTTTGTTATGTGATCTTTAGGCCATTTTTATATGTTCTGGATGGTTTCTTTTGCGGGGTGTGTGCTGGTCGATGTGCATTGTTTGGTTTTGAATGGGGGTACTAGGAAGGTATTTCGGAGGCTCTGATCATGTGCTTAAAATAAAAGGCCGCAATGTACGTGTTGTGTTGGTTCCAACAGTATACGAGTGGTAGAATGGTTGTGTTGATGTTTATGCATTGTTGTTCAACTATTGTTTATAGAAGATTATTGATGGTTCAGTTCTGTTGCTTAGCTGCTTTGGTGTGTGTATTAACATAACTCCATTATTTTGTCGTCCTTGTGTATATGCAGGCTGATCTATTCAAATGGTACATATCCTTGCACGCGGAACTTGAAATCTGCTGTTTTGACCCAAGTTGCTATTTGGATTATGTTCTTACCTAATAAAATGCGCCCGGGGGGTTAGCTTTTACATTGCTTCTGATTCCAATGTTTTCGGGTCGGATATATGCCGTGTTCGTGTGTGTGTAGGATATGTTTCAGGTATTTAATTGGAGCGGCATCATGGACGGATATATGCCGTGTTCGTGTGTGTGTAGGATATGTTTCAGGTATTTAATTGGAGCGGCATCATGGAGGAACATTTGCCTATAGCCAAGAAAAATGGTTTAGCCGTTTTTTTCTTTACTGTTTCTTCTTTCCTGATTTCACTGTGTAAAATGGTTTAGCCGTTTTTTTCTTTACTGTTTCTTCTTTCCTGATTTCACTGTGTAAAATGGTTTAGCCGTTTTTTTCTTTACTGTTTCTTCTTTCCTGATTTCACCGTGTATTTCAAGATTGTACTGTGGATTCTTATAGTGGAATGCCTTTTATTATTGTTCCCGTGGATGTAGGTCATTTGACCGAACCACGTAAATGCCTTGGTCTCCTTGACTGGATTAACTATTTTATGAGTTTCGGTGTCTGAGAGCATCAAGTCAAATAGAAATAAAATTAAACAGGCGATGATCGTAAATTCGCACGGAGCACTACCAAAATAAGAATAATAATCCACTCGATTGCGTTCGCCAAATTCTGAAGAACTGGTAACTCAATTTGGCATTGTCATCCTACATAATCACTCCAAAAGCTCTGAACAAAAAAAAAAACGGTGGAAACACAAACGAATGAAGCATCCTACCAATACGTGCCCGTCATCCTACATAATCACTCCAAAAGCTCTGAACAAAAAAGAAGTGTACCAATACGTGCCCCTCTTTGGAGAAAAAAGGGCCAACAAAAGGCCTTCCCTCAACAACACATCGAGTGTCACCAATAAGCGAGAAACGAAGCATCCTAGCAATACTTACCCCTCTTTGGGGAGAAAACAGCCAACATACGGCCTTCCCTCAACGACACGAGTACCATCAATCCAACCAAGTATTATCAAATCAAAACAAATATAAATTTTTTTAAGTTTCCACTTTAAATGATCCACTAATTTATTGCAAATTTTCTGTGTTATATGTTCAACCACTAATTTATTGCAAATTTTCTGTGTTATATGTTCAACACAAAAAGAAAGAAGTTCCACATTTTGGGTTAATTTAGGTACCATCAAAATTTAAAATAAAGCATCAACATAACACTAATTTTTTTTAATTTAGTACATCAAATTTAAAATAAAGCATCAACATAACCACTAATTTGCAATAAATTAGTGGTTATGTTCAACACAAAAAGAAAGAAGTTCCACATTTTGGGTTAATTTAGGTACCATCAAAATTTAAAATAAAGCATCAACATAAAAACTTTAAGTTGCATCATGTTATTTTTATTGGATTTTGTTGTTATTTCTGAAATTTAACTCAAACAATTTAACTCCTAACTCCTTTTCAAAAATAAATTCTCACTGATTCCATGTCAAGAACAGTTGCATCCGCATTACATCTTACACCTATAAATTCACTTAATTACATCTTACACCTATAAAATTCAAAAAAAAAAAAGTGAAAATTAATGTGCAGTTGTTTTCGAAGTTAATTTAATAAATTAACATCTAACAATATTCAACCAAAAAAAAAGGCACATCATTAATATTATTTTCAAAAGATAACCAACCATTGTAGTCACATGTTTATGAATATACTTGTTCATATCCTGGCTCAATAATAAAGGCCCAGGTCCAAATAAAAGGCCTAATCCGAAGGATTAAGCCTAACTAAGCACCGACCTTCATATAAGAAGTCGGTGTCGACTACGACTTACTCTAAAGAAGTCGGACATGAGATTAGCTGGCAGATAAACACTCATTCAAATAAGTAACCGCCCCTAAAATCTCTCTAACCGCTTCATAAAGCCATATCTTAACCACCCTAAGATAATGGGACGGTTAACATCCTAAAGATATGGCACTACTCCAACGGTGGTTATTGGCTCACCATTATAAATACATTGACATCTCTTAGGTATCTCTAAGCCCAATACTCTCTAGACCTGCTCACACTCTTGCTAACTTAGGCATCGGAGTGTCTTTGCAGGTACCACCCCCTCTCCTCATATAAACAAGTCGGACGGAGTCCCTCGAGCTGCATGCTCATTCGGAAACCTCCTCCTTCACACGTTTGGGCCAGCCAACGCCATCTATTCTATTAATCTCCGGTTACCTACCGTAACATTGGCGCGTTGCCGGGGACCCGAGAGATCATCCATCGGTGGCGGACAGATCCCACGAAGAAGGTCATGTGGAAACTGATTCTGAGCAAGAGAATCTGGACACAGGCAATAACGATGTGGACCTCGCCCTCCACCAGGAAGTTGATAATCAGCATAGAGAAGGCACCTCCGGGGTAAAAAAATTCGAAGGTAAACTCCTCAGAAGGGCGCGAGTCAGAAAAAGGAGGATCATCCCACGTAACTGAACTCATGGGATTAGTCCACAGCCGCCTGGAACAGTTAGAACAAGAGCGGGAGCGCCAAAAGGAAACTGAAAAGAGCTTAAAAGAGGAGATGGAATGACGAAAAGAGTTAGAAAGAAAACTCTTAAAGTTGGAATCCTCCCTCAAAAATCGTAACTCCCGTGACGAACAAGAAGAGCCACCCTTAGGGGGGGAGGATCCCTTTAGCGAGGACATAATGAGGGCTAACGTTCCGAGGAACTTCAAAAGCCCTGATATGGACCTCTACGATGGAACTACGGATCCAAAGCATCATCTGAGCAACTTCAAAAGTCGGATGTACCTAGCTGATGCTTCCGACGCTACGCGATGCAAGGCCTTTCCGACCACTTTATCGAAAGCAGCGATGAAGTGGTTCGATAGCCTCCCCCCGAGGTCGGTTACTAGCTTTGAAGACCTCTCAAGAAAGTTTTTGATGAGGTTCTCAATCCAGAAAGACAAGGTGAAACATGCACCGAGCCTCCTGGGAATAAAACAGGAAGTCAGAGAATCTTTACGAGCCTATATGGAAAGGTTCAACAAAGCTTGTTTGGAGATCCAAGGCCTGCCCACAGAGGCAGTCATAATGGGGTTAGTCAATGGACTCAAAGAAGGTCCCTTCTCACAGTCCATATCTAAAAGACACCCCGTTTCTCTAAGTGATGTACAAGAAAGAGCTGAAAAGTACATCAATATGGAGGAAAATGCCAAATTGAGAGACCTGAGTTGGCGACCTGGACCCCCTCCCTCAACTAAAGAGAGGGAAAGGGAAGCCAAGAAAAAGGAAGAACTCGGTCTCGAGAGGCCAAGGAAATATCACTCTTATACTCCCCTGAAAGTTTCTATAGTGGATGTATACAGAGAGATTTGCAACACTGAAAGACTGCCACCCCCTAGACCCATTAAAAATAAAAAAGGGGGGAGCCGCAGCGATTACTGCGAGTACCACAAAATATATGGTCACTCTACAAACGACTGCTACGACCTCAAGAATGTGATAGAAAAGCTGGCTAGAGAAGGTCGGCTTGATAGATATCTCATAGAGAGGACGGACAGTCATGGAAAGAGAAAGCGAGATGATATGGATAGAAGAAACCCACCACCGCAAACTCCAGAGAGACATATCCATATGATCTCAGGAGGATTTGCGGGAGGGGGACTCACCAAATCCTCTCGCAAAAGACATCTCAAAAGAGTCTATCAGGTCGGGGAAGAGTCACCCGACCTTCCTACCATTTCATTCACAAAAGAAGATAGGCAAGGAATAATCCCTGGACACGATGATCCAGTGGTAATAACTATGATCCTAGCAAACGCCCATTTCCACAAAACCCTAGTAGACCAAGGAAGCTCGACGGACATTCTTTTCAAGCCGGCTTTCGACAAGCTAGGGTTAGATGAGAAAGAATTAAGAGCTTACCCCGACACCCTATATGGATTAGGGGACACGCCAATAAAACCACTAGGATTTTTACCCCTTCACACCACTTTTGGAAAAGGGGAAAAATCAAAGACTCTGAGTATAGACTTCATAGTCATTGATGTGGGGTCAGCTTATAATGCCTTAATCGGCAGAACTACCCTTAATCGGCTCGGAGCAGTGGTATCTACTCCCCACCTCTGCATGAAATTCCCGACCTCCGCGGGAATAGCAACGGTAAGGGGAGATCAAAAATTGGCGAGGAAATGCTACAATGAAAGCCTAAATCTGAGAGGAAAGAACAGAGAAGTTCACACAATAGAGCTCGGCGGCGCAAGGGCCAGAGAAGAGTTGCGACCACAACCGGGAGGAAAAACTGAGGAGATACAGGTCGGTAAAGAGGAAGGGAAAAAACACTCATATAGGAGCCGACCTAGAGGAAACTCTAAAACAAGGGTTGGCTAAACTCCTAAGAGACAATTCCGACCTCTTTGCCTGGAAGGCCTCTGACATGCCTGGGATTGACCCCGAGCTCATGTCCCACAAACTCTCGGTTTATCCAGGGTCCCGACCTGTACAACAAAGAAGACGCAAGCTCGGCTCAGAACGAGCCTTAGTAGTAGAAGTGCAAGTACAGGCGCTCCTGGAAGCCGGCTTTATCAGAGAAGTCAAGTACCCAACATGGCTAGCCAATGTAGTGCTAGTCAAAAAACAGAATGGCAAATGGAGAATGTGTGTCGACTATACCGACTTAAATAAGGCCTGTCCCAAGGACCCTTATCCCCTGCCAAGTATTGATACCCTAGTGGATTCTAGCTCGGGGTACCAATACTTATCGTTCATGGACGCCTACTCGGGATATAATCAAATCCCGATGTATGAACCATACCAGGAGAAAACATCATTCATCACACCCAGAGCTAATTTCTGCTATGTGGTCATGCCATTCGGATTGAAGAATGCAGGAGCCACATATCAAAGGTTGATGAATAAAGTGTTTTTCCCTCACCTGGGGAGCCTAATGGAAGTATACGTCGACGACATGCTAGTAAAAACCAAGAAGGAAGTCGACCTCGTGTCCGACCTCTCACAAGTCTTTGACACCATAAGGCTGCATGGGATGAGACTAAATCCCGCAAAGTGCGCCTTCGCGGTGGAGGCAGGGAAGTTTCTAGGATTTATGCTAACACAAAGAGGGATTGAAGCCAATCCCGATAAGTGTAGAGCCATCCTAGAAATGAAAAGTCTGACTTGTTTGAGAGAAGTCCAGCAGCTCAATGGCCGACTCGCAGCCCTCTCCAGATTTTTGGCAGGATCGGCGCTAAAATCCCTTCCACTATTCTCCTTATTAAGAAAGGGATGCCAATTCGAATGGACTCCGGAATGCGAGGAGGCGTTCCAAGAGTTCAAAAAGTTTTTAAGCCAACCTCCTATCCTAATCCGACCAGTACCAGGAAAAGACTTCGTTCTGTACTTATCCGTAGCAAACAGGGCTGTCTCGTCAGCCCTGATAAAAGAAGACGAGGTCGGACAACACCCAGTCTACTTCATCAGTAAGGTCCTACAAGGCCCTGAACTAAGGTACCACAAACTTGAAAAGTTTGCCTACTCCTTAGTAATAGCCTCACGAAGGCTACGACCTTACTTTCAAGCCCACACAATAAGAGTCCGTACGAACCAACCCATGAAGCAAATCCTCCAAAAGACGGATGTTGCAGGGAGAATGGTTCAATGGGCAATAGAGCTCTCCGAGTTCGATCTGAGATATGAAACTCGGACAGAAATTAAAGCCCAATGCCTCGCCGACTTCGTGGTAGAATACGCAGGGGATCAAGAGGAAAAGCCGACTATATGGGAACTCTATGTAGACGGATCCTCCAACAAAACGGGAAGCGGCGCAGGCATAATATTGGTAGATGAAAGAGGAACCCAGATAGAGGTTTTCTTAAAATTTGAATTTCCGGCTTCAAATAATCAGGCAGAATATGAAGCCTTGATCGCCGGACTAAAGTTGGCAGAAGAAGTCGGTGCTACAAAGGTGATGATGTACAGCGACTCACAGGTGGTGACCTCCCAAATAAGCGGAGAATATCAAGCAAAGGACCCTAATATGAAGAGGTACTTGGAAAAAACTTTGGAACACCTTGGGCGTTTTGTAGAAACCGAGGTCAAACACATAACTCGGGATCTAAATAGCAGAGCGGATGCCCTATCCAAGTTAGCAAGTACCAAACCAGGAGGGAACAACAGAAGCCTGATTCAAGAAACCCTCCAAGAGCCCTCGGTAGCAAAAATAGAAGATAAGCAAGAGGTACTTGAGGTAATCGGTCTAGACCTCGGATGGATGAACCCCCTAGTCGAATACATGAAATTCGACATCCTCCCTAAAGAGGAAAAAGAAGCTAAAAAGATCCGAAGGGAAGCACAACACTACACCTTGGTGAGAAATATCCTCTACAGAAGGGGGATATCGACACTATTATTAAAATGCGTACCGACCTCAAGAACCGCCGAGGTATTGGAGGAAGTACATAGTGGGATCTGCGGAAACCATCTCGGAGCAAGGTCACTCGCCAGGAAAGTAATCCGAGCAGGATTCTATTGGCCGACCTTGCAGAGAGATGCCACAGAATTTGTGAAAAAATGTCAACCATGTCAGATGCATGCAAATTTCCACGTAGCTCCACCAGAAGAGCTCATCAGTATCACTTCTCCATGGCCTTTTGCAAAATGGGGAATGGATTTGTTAGGTCCTTTTCCCCAAGCGCCAGGACAAGTCAAATACCTGATCGTGGGGATAGATTACTTCACAAAGTGAATAGAAGCAGAACCATTGGCCACCATCACCGCTCAAAGAAGTCACAGGTTCCTCTACAAAAATATCATCACAAGATATGGGATACCTTATTCCATTACTACAGACAATGGAACCCAATTCACCGACGCCACCTTCAGAAGCTTAGTAGCCAGTATGAAAATCAAACATCAGTTCACCTCGGTGGCACACCCACAAGCCAATGGGCAAGCCGAGGCAGCCAACAAAGTCATACTGGCAGGGCTAAAGAGGAGATTGCAAGAAGCCAAAGGAGCTTGGGCTGAAGAGCTTCCTCAAGTGCTATGGGCCTACAGGACAACCCCCCAATCTGCCACGGGAGAAACACATTTCCGACTAGTTTATGGCGTAGAAGCCATGATACCAATAGAAATCAATGAGCAAAGCCCAAGGGTAACTCTCCATGACGAGGTCGGAAACATACGGGGGCACAAATAGGAGCTCGACTTGCTCCCCGAAGTCCGAGAGGATACCCAGATAAGAGAAGCAGCATTGAAACAAAGGATGACTACAAGGTACAACAAAAAAGTCATCCGAAGAACATTTGCACCGGATGACTTGGTCTTAATCAGAAACGACATCGGAGTCAACAAATCAGGAGAAGGAAAGCCCGCCGCAAATTGGAAGGGACCATACAAAGTCAATGAAGTTTTAGGAAAAGGTTATTACAAAGTAACCGACCTGAACGGCACCGAGTTACCAAGGTCGTGGCATGCTTGTAATATGAAAAGGTACTACAGTTAAAAGCGAACTCTACTCCCTGATGTACTCTTTTCCCAACTTCATGATTTTTTTCCCAAAATTAAAGGGTTTTTTCTGGAGAAGGGTTTTTAACGAGGCATCATAGTAGAGGCTAAGGGAAAATAGGCTATTAAAACCCTTAGTAGCAAGAAGGTACCTACCCAATAAATAAAGATCTTTTTCATCTATAATATCTCTTATAAAATCCTTTTTATTTTTCCTAAGTCTTTCTACGAAACGCGCCGACTTAAGCTCGACAAAACGTAAAAATCCCATGAACCGACCTAGATGGTCGTCAGGATAAAATGACGAGGTACAAGTCGGTGTAAAGAGGTTATGTAAGTTGGTCGTAAAAACTCGGGAACAATCCGACTCATAAGTCGAAATGAGAACCCGAGTAGAAAAGCTCGGAAATACTCCGAGTAGAAGAAAAACGCATCGCAAAAATAACCTAAGTCATAAGAACTCGCTAAAACAAAGTCGAGTATAAGGGATAACAAAAAGAGATTGGAAAACCTAGAAAAAAGTTTAAAGGCTGCCTAAAAGTCCTTAAGCAAAAAGGCTCGGAAAAACAGACGAGCCAATGGAAAAGGTTTTCAGAAAAAGATCAAGGGGATTTTGGAAAAGTCAAAATTAGGAAAGCATACACACATAAGGTAACTTAAACCCTTATCCAAAAAAGGGTATTTATTGTGTTAAATTTAAAAAACCCTTATTTAAAAAGGGCATTTGCGAAAATATTTTGTTTACGGCCTTAAAAGGCCGAAAGAAATTGTTCAAGCATCACCAAACAACATATAAAGAGTTTAAAAAAAAGGGGGGACTCACAGGCCGAGCCCCCATATAGCCATAAAAAATCATTTCTGCAGAGGAGTAGACGGATCACCACTACCAGAATCAGGAGGAGCGCCACCAGGACAGGGAAGAGAAGCACTCACAGGAGATGAAGAGGAAGTCGGAGGAATAACTGAAGAACTCGGAATGTCCTTAGAACGAGGAGGAGACTCAATGATCCTCTGCCCCCGAGTCTTCAATTCGGACTCGGAAACAATCACGGGGACAGGAGGATCCACGATAGCACTATCAATGACAACTTTATCAGGATGTAAAGGAGAAAGATCCAAGTCGGGAGCGATAACTCTGACTTGCTCCAGGAAAATCCTCCAAGACTCCTCGGCACCATCAGCGATAGAGTCCTCCAACTCGGCGTACGCATTCTGAGAATTCAGTAAATCCTTCTTCACAGACACAAGATCTTGAAATAAACTCTGATAACTCTCATGTGCTGTCTTCCTCAAACTCGCCTCCATATTGCATTGGGCCCGCAGCTTGCTCTCCTTCTCCCGAAGGCTATCTCTCTCCGCCCTCAGTTTAGCCACCTCCTCCTTCAACTCCCTCTCATGGTCCTGGTAAGAAAGAAGCCTCCCCTCCAACTCCTCAACTTTCGAGGTTACCCCCAAAGAGCTGAGAGGAGTCTTCTCAAAGATATCCAAAAGCTTGTCACAAACACCCGCCGCCCTAAAACTCTCCTCAGCCAGAATGGTGAGGTGGTTTCGAACAGAAACATCATCCATACTTATATGAGGATAGATGTTCTTTCGGACGAATGCAAGAGCATCCGCCTTAACCCCACCATCAAAAGAAGAGCCAGACTCTGAAGTCTTGCGCTTCTTCTTCTCTGGCTCAGGAAGAAGTCGGGCGGAAGGGAGTGGCCGAGACAAGGTTGAAGAAGAAATCACAATGGGCTGAGAGGGAGTCCCCACGTTCTGAGGAGGAGGAGGAGGAGGAGGAGGAGGAGAGATGATTGCCCTGGCACCACCGGACCTGGCCCGGGACTTTGCCTTAGCCTCCTGAACTCTCTGGTAAGATTCCTGAGCATTCTTCCTTGCCATGTCTGCAAAAGAAACAATTAGCAAAAATTACAAGTCGGTAAACCTCGAGTCGGCAGAAACAAGTCGGAAATAGGAAATGTATTTACTACCTAGTTGCGACCGAACAAAGGTCGGCGTCCCCTGGAGGAATTTCCTAGTGTCCAGGTATGGGGCCCTCCCCCACGCCTCTCGGAAAAACCCCACAATGGCCGCCTCCACCTCATCCAGGTCATCTAGACCATACTTCTCACAAGGGGAGGCCTCCAACCAATAGAGGGGAAAGCGAGGGGAAGAATGCTCATCCAGGAAAAAAGGGTGGTGACCCTCTACGGCTTGCACTTTGAAAAAATAATTTTTGAAGTCATGAAAAGATTCGTCAAAAAGGGTGAAAATTCTCCGACCTTGTATGGCTCGGAAAGACACCCATTGTTGCTTGTTATTCAGCCCACTAAAGGGCTTAGTCATGTGAAAAAGAAAGAAGAAAATCCTCAAAGAGGTCGGAAAGTCCAAAGCGTGGCTAACAAACTGATAAATTTTCAGAAAACCCCAAGAATTGGGGTGAAGTTGGGTAGGGGCAACTCGACAGTGGTGCAAAACAGATATTTCAAAATCCGAAAAAGGAAGAAAAACACCCAAGCGGGTGATCATACATTCATACATAAAGAAAAAATGAGGGGCCGCCTCATTGGCCCTTCCAAAACAAATCCGGTCTTCCGGACCCGGGATTACCAACTCATATTTTGGCTCGTCCTCCTCCGAAGTACAAAGCCTGTGGTGAGTACGAAGATGAGTAATAAACTAAGCGTCGACGAAGGGTTCCTCCCCTAGGACCGTGACATCAACCCACTGAGAAAGAACATCTATGGAAGCCATTTTCTTTTTTCTTATGAAAGGTGACAGAAACCTACAAAAAGAAAAAAGAAATAAAAAAACACGGTCCCTAAAGGGAGGAGATACGAAACCAAAATCTACAGACCAACCTATCTACCCACAAAACAAAAGCATGCAAATACAAGGCATGTCATGAAAGAAGCAAAGCTAACCTTTATCCGAAAGTGAAGGTTGGAAGAAGCAGAAGTCTCCAAGCGCAAGAATGCAGCACGAACAAAGAAAGAAGAAGTTTGAAAGATTGCAGAAACGGAAAAATGAAAGAGAGGGAAAGTATTTATAAACATGCTAAGGGGCATAATGGTAAAAGCGGAGCAGTCATTAATAAGAGTGCACCGTTACCAAAGCCATCAATCCCTAAGTGCATCCCTAACGGACATGACGCTTGAATAGACGTAACTGTCAGAAACAAAAGGTCGCGAAAATCACGTCGGTTTAAAAACCCGTGTTTCCTCCAAGAAAGTCGGCTACGAACCCGAGTTAAATACTTGAACCCAAACCCTGAAGAGATCTTGGGCTCAAATAGAGGCACTGTTCATACCCTGGCCCAATAATAAAGGCCCAAGTCCAAATAAAAGGCCTAATCCAAAGGATTAAGCCTAGCTAAGCACCGACCTTCATATAAGAAGTCGGTGTCGACTACGACTTACTCTAAAGAAGTCGGACATGAGATTAGCTGGCAGATAAACACTCATTCAAATGAGTAACCGCCCCTAAAATCTCTCTAACCGCTTCATAAAGCCATATCTTAACCACCCTAAGATAATGGGACGGTTAACACCCTAAAGATATGGCACTACTCCAACGGTGGTTATTGACTCACCACTATAAATACACTGACATCCCTCAGGTATCTCTAAGGCCAATACTCTCTAGACCTGCTCACACTCTTGCTAACTTAGGCATCGGAGTGTCTTTGCAGGTACCACCCCCTCTCCTCGTACAAACAAGTCGGACGGAGTCCCCCGAGCTGCATGCTCATTCGGAAACCTCCTCCTTCACACGTTTGGGCCAGCCAACGCCATCTATTCTATTAATCTCCGATTACCTACCGTAACAATACTCTAGATAAGTTTGACTAAATTAACATCTAACAATATTCAATAACAATATTCAACCAAAAAAAAGCACATCATTAATATTATGTTCAAAAGATAACCAACCATTGCAGTCACATGTTTATGAATATACTCTACATAACCATCAACTCTTTTTTTCCTATCAACTCTTTTTTTCCTTTATGGTGGTGCTTCTTATAGTCTATTTCTTCACTCTTTTTATTGATTGGTCTCAACTTCTCATAAGAGGTCCAAGCATAAACATAAAACTCAAATTTTATGTTGTTGAAATTCTTTATTTTCAGAAAGTTTGAAGATTTTTAATTCTTCATAGAGAAAAAGTATGAGAACTAATAAATTTAGTGTACAATGTATACGATAGAAATAAAATTAAAATTAACATCAAATAATAAATAATTATTTTCAAAGAGCTTAAGATTTTTAATTCTTCATAGAAAATTAAAATTAACATCAAATAATAAATAAATAATTAATTTTTAATAATTATTAATTTAAAATTCAAAATAAATAAAAATTACTAATTTAAAATTCAAAATAAATAAGAATTTAAAAGAGATATGGAAACTAGCCTATATTTTCCTCTCTTGCCGGTGCTGCGCCACGAACATCAGCCGCCGACGTGTGCACCACGAACGCCCAACAGCATCGTTGCGCAGCTAGTCCCGCATCACACCAGTCGTGCAGCCCTTCCTCCGTGACGGCGGTTTCTCCCTCCCGACGTCTTTCTCACACTTCTTCTCGCCTTGCAAAGCGTGTCGTCGCAGTCTCCATCTCCTAGGACGAGATGAGCTGCCTTTGCACCGATCCGGCTCCCACATGCGCCGCACTCTCCGCTGGTACGACCTCGTCGCCCTCGTGTTGGCGGCATGGTTGGCGTCGCGTCTTTGTCACCACCGGTCGCGCCGCTCACCTCTCAAGTACAAAAGTGAAAGCCTTTTTTATGCAGATATTCATTATACTAGGTCGGGGATGGTTATTTTTATGCCGAATGCGGATTGTTATTTACGATCTGAATGTTTAATGTAGTAGATATGCAGATGGTTATTTTAATGAGTATTAAGATGATAAGTTTATTAGACTTGTTTGAAGTATACAGATTTAACATTTTTAGGGGTTATTTTAATGAGTATTAGGATGATTAGTTTATTAGACTTGTTTGAAGTATACAATTTAACATTTTGTTTGAAGTATACAGATTTAACATTTTTAGGGGTAATCAAATTTATTTATAACTGGATGGTTGTTTTAATTGGATGAGTCATGGCGATGTTGGAGCTAGAGGGGTGGTTACAGTGCTGTTGGGGTTGCTGAGGGGTCAGGCGCTACTAGAAATTGGTAACGGGTAGGAAATGATTTGAATTTGAAATTGGAGGTTAAAGTCTTTTGTTATTAGTGTTTTTTTGTTGCTATTCATGTATGCTTTCTTTAACTCGCAGCAATCATGATTGCTAAGGGAAAATAATTATCTTACTTGTCTATGAAATTTTGAAAATAGGAGTTCATGTCCGAAATCGAGTTCAAAATTTAGGAGTAAACTCCTGCGAGTTTGTGAGTTGTGCCTTAAAAATACTCGAATTCTCGAATTCTGACATGTTAATTGAGTGAACTAAGCGTTAAACTAGTTGAATAAATCTTAGACTTGATTGAACATTGACTATTTATGATCACATTTCGTGGCTTGAGTTTAGTGTTTGTTTGGATTCCATTATCTTGATAAAAAAGTAAAAATATTAAAAAATAAAAAACATCTTTTTTTAAGAAGCTGCCATTTATATTTTTTTAAAAGATCTTTTTTTTTAAAAAAGATATTTTCATGTAATAAATAAAGTTATATCCAAATATAATTGATAAATAAAAAGATCTTTTTACATGAGATATTCAAACATAAAATTACTTTTATTTTTCAATAAAATCTTAAAAAAAATAACTCGAAAAACAAACTCTTTATTATGTAAAGAATGAAGAGAATTAAGGATTTTATTGGAGAAAAATGTCAAGAGATAAATATATCAAATAGGTAGATACAAATATTAAGTACTTTCATACAATGGTGATAATTAAAAGTAGAAGAAAATAGATAGTGAAACTCAGAGTGGGAAAAAATAAAATAAAATAGATAGTGAAACTCAGAGTGGGAAAAAATAAAATAAAAAAGATTTTTCTAGAATTTATATAAGATACTATGTCAAATATTAAAATACAAGAAGGAAAAAATAAAATAAAAAAGATTTTTCAAGAATTTAGACAAGATACTATGTCAAATATTAAAATACAAGAAGGTATTTTTAACAAAATCACTACAGAACAAGCTGTTGATTTAAAGAGATCTCACTACTAGAAGAGATCAAAGAGATAGCGCGGGTTGTGGTTCTTGCATATTGAGGTTTTTTTGTAATTTTTTTTGCCAAAACCTAACTTCCTCCAACCTAATTTACATGAGTATGAAGATAAAAATTGAATATTTTGAATTATATTTATGTTATTTTGGAGACAATATTTATAATTATGTTTTAGATTATGCTTATTTTGCTTTTAAGAGAATATTTATATTTATATTTTGAATGAAAATTTGGTTTATAATTATATTTAATAGATATTTATAATTACAAAGACTTTAATGTTTGTGAATATAAAAAATATAATTTTTTATGCCATTAGAAATTATAAATTTATTAATATGGTTGTGAAATTATATATATTACGTAGTAGTTAATAGTAAAAAGAAAAAAGAGAAGCTTTGGCGGGTTTAGCCCGCCAGTCCACAATTAGATGGGGCGGACTAGGATTCTAGGACTGCTTTATTAGGCGGGGCGGACTTCCCCGCTTGTCACTCCTATCCTTGTCTCAAAACCATCTAGTATGGTTGGTTGGTAGCATTTACAAAATTATCTTAAGGATTCTTGTGAACAGGATGAGAAAGTGATGAGTGGATTGATCCGAGAGGTGCAATCGGCGTTTATTCCAGGATAGGCAAATTTTAGATGGGGGCGTTAATAAGTTGCGGAACTGTAGCATGGTTGAGGAAAGCTAAAAAGGAAGGTATAATTGTGAAGTTTGATTTCATTCACCGTTTTCTTTTCATTTTTGTGGCAGAGGTGTTAAATAAAATGTTGAAATAAGGCTAGAGATTTAAATTTGATCATAGGTCTGAAAGTGGAAAAAGATAGTATTAGGCTGATTCGTTTACAATTCACAGATGATGGTATCCTGTTCTGTCCTCTTAATTGAGAAATTTATCGAAAAATCCTGACGTGCTTTGGTAGAATGCATGGGCTTGTTCGTTTACAATATTATATAAACAACTATCAGATATTCAAATGAGCAATATTATTACACTAGCGGCTTATGGAAAGTAATATGAATTTAAGTTCAAACATATAATAATTCAAATTTTTTAACAATACAAACTCTAATAATATTGATACGGTTCAAAATTGGTTAGCATGTCGGTATTAGAGTAGTGATTTATTTTTGGAACGTAACCGTGGTAAGGAATAACCGAATAAGAATTCAACAAGTTTAAACCAGTAAATAGCAGTTAAAAATATTAGGTGATCACCGTTCAAGACATCATGCGTAAAAATGGTTAGATTATTTAACATTTTTAACTTATTTTTATCTATAATTTCATTAATTTGTGTCAATTTAATTATATGTAAATATAGCTATTTTTTTTCTTTTAATAAGAAGAGAAGAAGTCTTCCAAACATTAAAAAGATCCAAAACGACCAACCGTTTTTACTTTTCTAAAATTTTCTTTTTTTTTCTTTCTCTTTTTTTTCTTTCTCTTTTCACTGTGTCTGAACATTGAACGAAACAACACGCGCTTAGTTCTCTTTCTTTCTCTAGCACTTTACTATCTCCTCGTCGTAGTAGCTTCGAGATCGGAAAATGGCCAAACCGAGTGCCGACGATGGCGAGCTCCGGCGGGCATGCACGGCGGCGATTGAGGATCCCCACCAGAAGATCGTGATGGCGATCAGAGTAGCGAAATCCCACGGGATCTTGGGAAAATCTTCCAAGCTTGGCCGCCAGATGGCGAAGCCAAGGGTTCTTGCTCTCTCCAGTAATTAATTCTTCACTTCACTGTTAGATTTAACTATACAAACCTTGATTCAAAACACTTTGCCCTTTTTTTTCTCCCTTCAAAATTATTCATGTATGCTTTCTTCAACTTGCAGCAATCATGCTTGCTGCTCTGACTTTGGGGGGAAAATAATTATCTTACTTGTCTAAGATTTCGCTGTTCTTTTAAGCTTTCCAAATAGGAGTTCAGGTCCGAAATCGAGTTCAAAATTTAGGAGTAAACTCCTGCGAGTTTGCGAGTTGTGCCTTACTATTCATGTGTCGTTAGGCTCCACGAGCTTAGGTGAAATCTCGAATTTGATTACATTCAGAATATGTTGGAGTTTGGCTATTCTGGCTTGAGCTTCTTTGACCGTTAAAAAGATTCGAATTCTCAAATTCTGACATGTTACTTGAGTGGACTAAGCGGTGAACTAGTTGAATAAAACTTAGAGTTGATTGAACATTGACTATTTATGACCACATTTTGTGGCTTGGATTTAGTTCTGTAAGAATTAAGAGGATTGAGGATTTTATGTTGCGTTAGCTTAGTTTGTAAGTTTGCATAATGGTTTTGATGAAATGATATGATAGAACAAGTGATTGTGTATGTACATTTAGTTGTGTTGCTCCCGTTAGGGTTTGTTAGATTTCTATGTGTTGTTTGTGACAGCATGCTATTTCCTGCAGTGCAATCAAAAGGTCAGAGGACAACAGCATTTCTTCATGTTTTGAAGTATTCTACGGGAGGAGTTCTTGAGGTATTTGTTCTTCTGAAGCTGTTACAAATACATATATTCTCATGTTTCACTACCTATATTCCCGTATTAGGTTAGGTGTAGCCGTGTAGGTTATTTATTGTAGGTTATGAGATCATGATCACTACTTCAAGATGAAACATTAGGGAACAAAAATGTTGTAATTTTATCACTTTGGTGAAACTTGAAATCATTTCCAACACTATGGAGGAGTGATTATTCAACAATGTAAACAAGTGTAAAAACCATTGAACCTAAAAGTAAGTTGTTGGGGCACAAGGCACAATTATCTTATCCGTAAGAGTAAGAACTGCAAAGTTCAGTTTCGCAAAACTTATGTCTGACTCATTTTTGTGAAGAATATGTTCCCCGTAATGCTACAAGCCTGTTATGGAGGTTTTATTATATTTTACTACTGTCAATAAAAGTTTATGTACTTGCAGCCTGCTAAACTATACAAGCTGAAGTACCTCTCAAAAGTGGAAGTTTTGACAAATGACCCCAGTGGATGTACATTTACGCTGGTAAAATTTAAAATTTCCAAAATGGACCAGATCTTTATGTTCTAATTAGAAACATATTGTTCTTAGTTATGAGCATAAAAGCAACATCAGAGCAACCGTAATGAATGTATGTTTTTGTAGGGATTTGATAACCTCAGAAGCCAGAGCGTGGCTCCTCCTCAGTGGACAATGCGCAATATTGATGACAGGTACTACCTTTGAGGGAAATGAGGACTTAAACATGGATTATTTAGTGCTTGGGATCTGTTTTAGGAAATGGAAGTTTTCTCATTGGTTCTCTACTTTTCTTGTAGGAATCGCCTCCTTCTTCGCATCCTGAACACATGCAAAGATGTTTTGGGTCGCCTCCCTAAGGTTGTTGGTATAGATGTTGTTGAGATGGCTCTTTGGGCTAAGGTACATCTGATGATGATCTACTATCTAAATCAAAGTGCTTTCTTCACTCTATTCCATGAGTACTTTTTTGCTTCATTGGCTTGGTTACTGTATATTCTGTTTTACAATTCGTGTAGTGATTAATTGCAGTTAATTTTGCAAAATGTGAAATAGGAAAATACACCCACGGCTCCTGCTCAGAGTAAAGTTCGAGATGGTGTTCCTGTTGCTTCTGCTGTTTCTGAGACGGAATTGAAAGTCAATGTCGAAAAGGAACTTGTCTCCCAGGCAGAGGAAGAGGACATGGAGGCTCTTTTGGGAACGTAGGTGCTATTCTTCTTTGTCTTAAATGTTCAATTGAAGTTAAATATGATGTGTAAGATTATCGAAAAAGTGTTGGCCTCTGTTTTCGTGTCTTCTGACAAAAAATGTATGTTGTTGGACTTGGATCCATGTAATTCAATTTTATTAATTAAATTACATCTTTCACAATGGCAATGCAGTTATGTCATAGGTGTTGGTGAAGCTGAGGCATTTTCTGAAAGGTTGAAGAGAGAGCTTCAAGCTCTAGAAGCAGCAAACGTGCATGCCATTTTAGAAAGTGAACCTTTGATGGATGGGGTAATAATGTCATTTCAATATTTTATAGTAGCTTACTTCTCTGATCTACGAGTTCAAATGGCCAAACCTAGGTTGTCTAAACTATCACTTCAACTAGCAGTCTAGCAGTTTGACAGGCATCAAAGTGTACTTTATTATTAATAACAATTTGGATTCTTGACTTCTGTACAAAGTTTAGCCAGCTTCTCTGATTCCATGCCTGATTAAAAGATTCAAATTGTGCTGACATTCTAAGTTGGAACAAGATCTAATTATTGTCGCTTAATCTGTTAGAGCTGCTGTGATATGATAATTGATAAGTGATAACACTGATCAGAAAATGCAATTGATTGTCACAAATCCCCATGTTTCTGATTCATCATTTCCTCAATAATTATATTATGTTATATGAAGGGGCTCAATAATTATATTATGTTATATGAAGGGGTTCTACTTCATACTAATTTTTGCCTTGCAGGTGATGCAAGGACTTGAGTCAGCAACAAATTGTGTGGATGACATGGATGAATGGTTAAACATATTTAACGTGAAACTCCGGCACATGAGAGAGGACATTGAATCAGTAAGGGCTTGTACCCTGCAAGTTTCAAATAGTTTTCCTAACCTCAAGTTATTTTGTGATTGTAAAGTAGTGCTTGCTGAAGTCATGGTTCATTTGTTTAGTTTTCTTTGCCCCTTTGTTAATGCAAGGCGGCTTATGGTAAAAGTGATTCTACAACAAAAATCTTCTGTATAATTGGAAAAGCTGAAATTTAACCCTTCTGGAAGGTTACTCTCTTCAGCTTCTACAAAATTAAAAAATATAAATAATTTTTTTCCCTGCTTACAATAAAGTAAACATGCTAATGATTTTAGTTATTTTACCTTTAGTGTTGTATGAGTAGCTCATATTTATTTCTATCTTAAAAATCAGTTCCAAGGGTATTTACTAGATTATGTAGTGGCAATAAATTCCATTTCAGAAGTTCTTAAAAAGTACTGATATCTTTATTTTCTCTTAATAACTTATCTGATGTCCAGATAGAATCCCGCAATAACAAATTGGTAATGCAATCGGTGAACAACAAATCTCTTATTGAGGAGCTCGATAAGCTTCTTGAAGGATTGAATGTCCCTCCAGAGGTATGTCTTAAATAGGTGAACTATATTATACGTTAAGTCTGATGAACTTCGTTATCATGTGTTTATTTGTTGGATGCAGTATGCATCAAGTTTGACAGGAGGTTCATTTGATGAAGCTAGAATGCTTCAGAATGTAGAAGCATGTGAATGGTTGACTGGTGCCTTACGTGGTCTTGAAGCGCCTAATCTAGACCCTGCATATGCAAATATGAGAGCTGTAAGTCCTCTCTCTTACTTTTCTTTTGTTAAAATAAGTCTGTCATTGTTTAACCTTTTGGGAAACAGAATTATTGTGGAATATGAATGCTTGTTTGTTATTTTTCAGCAAGGTATTATGTGCAAACTTAGGCTTAGGTATACTTTTAGTACCTGTAAAATATAGGTCATTTTGATTTTTGTTTTTTAAACCCCGGTCCATCTAGATTTTGGTTCTTATAAATATTTTAAGAGTATGTTAAACCTTAAAAATATGAAACTTTGTTTTGTTTTTATTATAAATATTTTCTAAATCTTCTTTGACTTAACATTATCATTCAACACAAAATCCAAGTGATAAGGGCCGAAAATCTAATATTGAAAAAAGAGACCAAAACCAAAGTAACTCATATTTATAGGGATCAAAAACATATTTAAGGCGACAAACTTATGAAGGTAACAAATGTGTGATTTTTGTTCATTGCTGACTACCATTTTGATTGGAGAGAATTTCTATGAGAGCACTATGAATTTGGTATCCCAAAGCTTGTTTTGTAACAGACCTAAAAATCATCTACTTTGTGGTGGTTCATGCTACCTAACACAGGTTAAAGAGAAGCGTGCAGAACTTGAAAAATTAAAAACTACTTTTGTTAGGAGAGCATCAGAATTCTTGAGGAATTACTTTGCTAGTTTGGTGGATTTCATGATAAGTGATAAAAGCTACTTCTCTCAGGTATTTTTGTAAATTCCTTATAGAACCAAACTTTCGGCTTCTTCGGCAACTTTTGTTTTTAAAATCTCTGTCTGCTTTCTCAAAACAGCGAGGACAGTTGAAGAGGCCTGATCATGCGGATTTGCGGTACAAATGCAGGACATATGCACGTCTCTTGCAACACTTGAAGGTTAAATTGTGGACGACTTGTGATATTTTGTCAAATCGTATTTGCTGAGTCTTTTTTAATGCTTTCTCCCTGAAATATCTTTTTATGAACTTGCAGAGTCTTGACAAGAATTGCTTGGGTCCATTGAGAAAAGCTTATTGCAGTTCTCTAAATTTGCTTCTTCGCCGAGAGGTCTGTTATAAACCACATTGCTTTATGTTTCTTAATCCTGGCATTAACATTCTTGATATGGCTTGCTCTTTTATCGTTGTTTAACAAGTTAGCACTATGTATTATAGAAGGTACTACATTCCGTAAAAAGTAATTGTCCTGTTCTTAATATGCACATGGGTTAAGTAAAACATCAATACTAGAGTATGTTGAAAAAAAAAAATTAGTCATTGTTGTTTAGAGTTTATCAATAGATGGTTATTTGTGGAAAAAATAAAATCTGTTTAACGTGAGCACTTAGATTTAATATAATAATAAAGATGGAAAGGGAAACAAAAAGAAAAAAAAGAAAGGAAGGAAAAGAAAAAGAAAAGAAAAGGAAATGCCAAAGTCGGACCATTTTATGAGATCCCCTTAAGAGATTAAGTTTATCCATTTAAATATGAATTTATATTTAAACTGTTTTTTTATGCTTTGATATGCATATAGAGTCTGAAGTTCATGCATTCTTTTGCAGGCTCGTGAATTTGCAAATGAACTTCGTGCTAGTACTAAAGCATCTAGGAACCCCACGGTTTGGCTTGAAGGTTCTACAGGTTCTGGTCAGAATGTCAATGCCACTGACACTTCAACAGTCTCTGATGCTTACGCAAAGATGCTAACAATTTTTATCCCACTTCTGGTGGATGAGGTAATTGATATTCTTTCATTTTCAAAAAATAGTTTATAATCTTTCGACTCTATAGTTCTTCATTGTTCTTAAACTGCAGAGTTCATTTTTTGCACACTTCATGTGCTTTGAAGTTCCTACGCTTGTTCCTCCAGGAGGTGTTGTTAATGGTAATAAACCTGAATATGATGACGATGATGATTTAGGAATTATGGACATTGATGACAATGACAGTAAATCTGGTATGCGTTCTGGACTTTCTTAGCATAGCCTTCCTGTACTTTGTAGTTATATTTCATAAATTTTAGTTTGATTGTCCTCTTTCATTTTTCCCCAAAATTTGACATTTCTCTATTTTGTAGGTAAAAATTCTGCCGAGCTTGCAGCTTTAAACGAATCACTTCAGGATTTGCTTGATGGAATTCAAGTATGTGTCAAACATATTCTATATCACTTAGCATGTTTACTGTGCTTCTGATATTTGTGAGGCTTAAGGGATCTAGAATCACTCAATATTACATTATAATCATGTCGAAAGAAACACAAATAGTATTTTTCCCTTGTGATAATCATGATATATATTGATCTCTCAGTCTCTTAACAGTATTTTTATGATTTCAGGAAGACTTCTACGCGGTTGTAGATTGGGCATACAAGATTGATCCCTTGCGCTGCATATCAATGCATGGAATAACGGAACGATATCTTTCTGGTCAGAAAGCTGATGCAGCAGGATTTGTACGCCTTTTGCTTGGTGACCTAGAGGCTCGTATATCTATGCAGTTTGGCCGTGTATGTGACAAAATTCATGAAGACCAATTTTACCACATACATTTAGAATATTGATGTTCTGAAAAATAAAATCATTTTTTTGGAAATGTATTTTTGCAGTTTGTTGATGAAGCTTGCCATCAAATTGAAAGGAATGAACGCAATGTTCGCCAAGTTGGTGTCCTATCCTACATTCCCAGGTAAAATGGATTCTTGTATTTATCTTTATATGTATACGGATTAGGATTTTGTTGACTTTGGTGTGAGGATTTAGATTGTAAATATTTTTGGTGATCCTAAATTCTAGTTAGCATCTTTAATATTTTTTAAATATTGCATCTTATAATATTTAAACAAGTGTGAGCCAGGGGTGCATGTTTCCACTTGCATGAAAATCACGCATTAATATCAATATTAGTTGGTGACTAGTAAAACATACTTACCATAGTGTTGTACTCCATCAACCTAAGTTAAAACTAGTAGATTGACATGCACGAAATGGAAGTGTTGATCAATCCACATTTTTTACTTTTAGGTATAATCTAAAATTATTACTTATCTTCATTAAAAGAGTTGGAATTTAATTGAGTAAGCTTATTTCTCTTTTCGTCCACTTAATATCTCCCTTCATATTTTTTTTTTCTTTCTATTTTATCTCTTGACTTTCTCTAACTTGTGGATTAAAAGAAAAGGAAGAGAGAGAATTCGGACATCAAAAGGTTGGTATAATTCGATTGTGAGATTGGTTGAGATGTTTCTACTTTATCCTCACTACATGATATAATAGTTTTTGTCTAGGCAGCAGTCAGAAGTTTTAGCTGTCATTCTTAAGCTATTTACTGTAGTAGTGCATTTTCTATATATCTTAACTCCAAAATCTTTAATTATGATTGATATTAAGTGGTTTTTCATTGTGTTGTATAGATTTGCAACCCTGGCAACTCGGATGGAGCAGTATATTCAGGGACAGTCTAGGGATTTGGTAGACCAGGCATACACAAAATTTGTAAGTGATTTGCTAAAAACTTTGTATAGTTTTATGATGTCCGATTCAATTTTCTGCGAAAGTTCTAGTTAAGGATTACTTTCAAGCACCTGCTCTTCAAAGATGATTAGGTTAATTGCCCAGTTTTAAATGTTCACTTGGATTAAGAAAATAATTAAAAGTGTATTGAAGTTACAAGAAGTTAAAATTATCTGACTAAATTACCCATAATTATTTTTTCTACTTATTATCTCCCTTGCATTATATCCTTGTTTCACTTGATTGATTAGTGGTATACTTAGAGGAAAAAATATTTAGTTATCTAAATTTTCTAATTTCAGTTTTTGTCGGAACAATATTTCAAAAGTGGTTAATTATTTCCAATTGGAGGGAGTACCCCAAATAAAATTTATGGAAACCATACAATGAGTAACCTGTCTTGAAAATCCAGTGTAGCACATGTCCTAACCTTTGTTTGCATACAATGGTGGAAATGTTACTTTGACAGGTTAGCATAATGTTTGCGACTTTGGAAAAAATAGCACAAACAGATCCAAAGTATGCTGATATTTTTCTCTTAGAGAACTATGCCGCCTTTCAAAATAGGCAAGTTTTTCATTTCCCTGTGCCAAGAAGCAGCTTTGATACTTTGTTTTATTTTCAACTTGTTGATGATGTTGATTTTATTAAAGAAATCCAAATGCCACATTTCAAACATTGTTTGTTCATTTTATACAGTTTGTATGACCTTGCCAACATTGTGCCTACTTTGGCTAAGTTTTATCACCAGGCTAGTGAAGCCTATGAGCAAGCTTGTACGCGCCATATTAGCATGATAATCTATTATGTGAGTAACTTGTTATCTATTTTCTATCATTTTCTATACCATTGCTTGAGTTGATGATCCAACTCATTATTTCTCCTTTCTTCTTTTCCTTTGAATTAGCAATTCGAGCGCCTTTTTCAATTTCATCGGAGGATTGAGGACTTGATGTTCACAGTTGCACCTGAGGAGGTTAGTGTTTATAGTTCTTTTTTGTTAATCTTTCATAAACTACTGTAGTAAAGCAACTTCATCTGTCTTGAATTCTTGCATGTATTTTGCTCATCATGGAGTTTGCTCATATAACTGTAGAGTCACTAATCACTTTTTAAGTTTTCATTGAGCTTGCCCAAGTACATCTTGGTTACACACTCCATCCATGAATGTGCCCTTTAAGGTTGTAACTCGAGTTGATAAATTATTAAATTGGTTCAAATGCTGAAAAATTTTAGTTTATGTTGACTATATTTTTCCTTGCCTCTTTCCGTTATATTAGTTTTACTACAGTATACTTAACTGGGGTTATAGCTATAAGGATAAAACTGGAAAAAAATGTACTCTTCATAGATATTCACAACTGACAAATGATCTTAAGAGAAATTATTTTTTGCTGAAAAAACACTTATTCAAAGCACTATATTTGTGTATATTTGTCCGTACATCTTGGTTATATGGATTTAATAGTTAGCAGACTTTACACCGAAATCATGAACATTTGCCTTTTAAAATTCATAAAAATCTTATGTTCTTCTGTTAAAAAAATGGCAACAATTTCAGATTCCTTTCCAACTCGGGCTATCAAAGATGGATCTTCGAAAGATGCTAAAATCCAGTTTATCGGGGGTAAGGTGATTCTTATCTTCCATTTAAGCACCTCTCGGCTCGCATATACTTAACCTGTGAATCGTCTTTCCTGTTCTATTCAGGTTGACAAGTCCATTGCTGCAATGTACAAGAAATTGCAGAAGAACTTGACTTCAGAAGAACTATTACCCTCCTTATGGGATAAATGCAAGGTAATGGAGCAAATACTTATAGTAAGAAAAGACCTATTATATGTAGGAAACAGCCCAAATTATAATTGGCCAACAATGCCCAAATTAATGGAGTAAATATTTCAATACCAAATTTGAAACTGCTTTAGTTTGGATGGCACAATGTATAGCAAATTAGCAAGATCAGATAGAGTTAACTTTTTATGTTGTGTGTGTTTTTTTTACAATAACTTGTAATCAAATTCTCTCACAGAAACAAAATTAGTTAACTTTCACAACAGAAAAAGGAAATACCTTTATATACATGATAGTTCATAGAAAGCCTCAGGAAAGATTTTAGTACTAAGAACATCATGTATGCAAGTGAACAATTTTCTTACTACTTCCTCAAAATTATTGCAGAAGGAATTTGTTGACAAGTACGAAAGTTTTGCACAACTTGTGGCTAAGATTTACCCTAATGAGAATATCCCTTCGGTAACAGAGATGAGAGAACTTTTAGCCTCCATGTAAAGGTGTGTGTATGTATATATAACGCTATGTTGCCATCTTATGTTGAGTTGCAATGTGTCAGTTCAACTATTTTATTTAATTTTATTTATTCAATAAGTCATTATTTTTTGTAGTTCTAATTTATATTGAAGCAAGCATTTTAATGCATCATCAAGGGAATGGTATGAATGAATATCTTTGCTAAGTGGCCAACGTAATTACCATTCCTTAGCATCTAATGCTTCTTTAAACTAGCTTATTTTATGATATATGTTATTATGCTAAGAAAAATTTATTTCGTGCAATGCATCAGTTCAAGAAGCTAGTTAGAATTACTTATCATCTCTTAATATAATAAGTTTTTTCATATATGGTGAGCAAGCTATATCTTAATCCGAACATGGTAGATATCAGTTGTTGAGTTCTAGACATAATATGGCTTAATGCAACTTATTAAGTGAGAGTATGGATGAATATGAAATTATCCTAGTTTGTGTAATTCAACTCCTGCCAAATATCGAATCTTTATGTTTCTCCAAGATATGATGGATTAAATTCCTTGTCTATCTGTTTATAATTTTATATATATAACAACATTACCAATAATAATTCTAGTTTGACTTTTTCCTAGTTGCCCCGTTCCCACGTGAAGTCGCCACCGTTGTTAGATAATTTATTTTTATCAATATAATTCAAACATATATAGCGACGACTATAATAAATTTAATGTTGTTAACTAACTAAAAATATGCAAGCAAAAGTTGTTTTAGCAGACTCCAATACTCCTATAAGCTAAACTCGTTTTATTATTGTTATTTTCGTATAAATTAAATTATGTAGTTGATTACGTTGTTAGTACATGATTAATCATGTGATTATGTGACAAGTGGTGATTGACAGCACACATTTGCGTACATGATTAGATTTATGCTGCTCAAAGATTATATTCTTCCAAAGATTTGGTAGGTAAAAGCAATCCATTAGACTATGCACCCCCAAGAGAACTTTATTAAAAAAGTGTTAATTTTAAATATTTAAGTACTACGATCACTGTTAAACACCTTTATATTAGACTTCAATCATATTAGATCTATATTAAAATCAATACTACTATAAAATATATATTAAAAATAAATTAAATTATATATTTATTTATACATGAATACATTATAATTGATTTTAGTATGTCAATAATTTTAATTTGACAAAAGATTAAAAATAAAATAACTAGGCAACAGGTACTTTTAATTTTTTTTTTTTGGTGATCTTGTTTCTTTTATTAATAGACTTTTTAATCCTAAAAATTTTGATATTATACCATAAAATTACTTCTCTTAAGTTTAAACTTATAACAGAAGGAATATATTAATGTATACAAGAGTGGATTGGGAAAAAATATGGAAAATATTATGCCAATTTATGTTCCAAAAATTAACATTAATTTTTATATCTTGCTATAATCCATAATATATCTGATACAGATACGAGGTTGTTGGTCTTAAAAATCAATCAGATTACTAGCTCCGTTGGCTTACATTATTAAAATTTTTAGTATTATTTCGTTTGTTATGTAATTTATGTTATTACATGTTGATAGATAATATATATGTTCAAAAATTAATAATTAGGATATGAAAATTGAAACTGTCTGCGTCTCGATAGAGGAAATGGTATTGGAAACATAAAACTGTTGATGGAAGACATAATTTATTAGTGGGAGGCAATAATTGAAGGATAATTTGGGCACATTTGTTTCATGCCAAATAGGAATAGTATCAAATTAGCAATAACGAACGAAATATATTCATTTCCATACTTCGAAACTTTTTTAAATAAACTTCAGCATCATTATTTTATACATTTTGAGTGGTGGGAGTAAAATAGCACTGTTGTTAGTGGATGAATTTCTTCGGAGAAATCATTCATGCAACTTTCTCTCTCAAGGTACACTTGATTCTAATGCAACATCAAATTTAAAGATATAAACTGTAGGTAATTGAGGTGCCTTTTATACCATTTTTATTAATCCATTGTATCAAAATATATAATGCATGATTCACCTTGATTCCAAATTATTATATTATAGCACTTGCCACATATATAATTCAAACAAACTGATGACCGATATTATTTTTATTTTCTCTATTCCTCTCTTTTTTGTTTTGTTTTCCCCATATCACATCCATCGTTCTCAACAATTTGTTTCTGTATAAAAAAATGTATGAGATAGATAGTGGCGGGTATTTTTGGCCGGCAGTGAGAACTGAGTTTTATATTAGACCTTTTAAAGTTGAATGAAACTTGGAACGTAGCGAGAAAGTATGAGAACTAATTAAGAATGAGAATGTGTTGTTGTGTGTGCCTCATTTTGACTTTGACCTCTGAAAAAGCATCTGAGAATGGACGGAAAAGCAATCTTGGAGGCTAATTTTTTTTGGATATTACAGTAGGAAGAGTGTAATACATTAATTTGATGTAATGCATTGATACGAAAGTTTTCAATATCATAAAAAATCGTGACTTACGATTTTAGAAAGAGACAAAAATTGTGAAAATGAGATTAACGATTTTAAGTAAGACAATTTTTTTTTTTAGAATTTCTACAACCATGAAATCATTGATTGTTAATCTAAAGCTTTTTATATTGTTCCTCTTCACTCAAATCGTTGGTAACGACTTTAAACAACACTAACGATTTTTTTTAAACCGATTATGAGTCTCATAGTTAGGCATTACACACCCAAAATTTTATTAATACGTATTACACAACTGTAATGAGCATATAAAAAATAATTAGCATGAATTTATATATATTTATAAAGCTAGGAGTGAAATTTAAATCCAAAATCTTTAAATAAAGATAAAAAAAAATTATGTCATTTAAGTGATAGTTTGTTGGTATCTCAATCGTATTCTTTTAATTTAATTTGTAATTTCATTAGGTATGCCTAATAAGGGTCTAATAACTCATTCACTATTTATAATTTCTACAAAATTAATTTAAACATAAACTTTGTAGTTATCATTTCGTGTACCCTTTTGCAATTGAAGTTTGATAATAAGTTAAGAATTAATCCAAATTGGAGAGTGGAATTAATTCAACTATACCCACGAAGAGCATGAGGTTCAAAGTTCAAACCTAATTGGAGAGCTTCCACCTTCTTTCCTGTAGAGTCAACATGAGAGAATCTTTAGTTAAGGCTTTTACGTATTCTACATACTAGTACTATATTTTCAATAATTGTAGTGTTGTAATGTAATTACTAATTACTAACTAGAAATTAAACTAGACAAAAATACATAATGTGGATGATTATAATTAAAAAAAATAACGATTATACTATGTGTATATTAAAATTAGTTATTAAAATTAACTACCAGTATAAAATATATTATAAATACATATTGAAAATAAATTAAATTGCACGTATATTTATACATAAATATATTAATGACTGATTTAAATAGTTGATTTTAGTATATAAATAACATTTTAAAAAAAATAATAATAAGACTATTAGCCAATATGGTGGACCCAGCAAACCCGGTTGATGTCAAGGAAGTGATAGTTCTTTTAATTCTTCGATCTTTTGGTTCTTCTCCAAAGAAACTTGACAAAAATGTAGGCACATTCAAAGATTCAGAATCAGGTTGTGGCTTGAGATTTTCGACTTGATTAGTCCATTATCCATATATATATATATATATATATATATATATATATATATATATATATATATATATATATATATAGTATTCTCTAATCTCTGGTCTAACCACCGTGCATGCATGAAGAATAATTAATGGAGATAAAGATGAGATAATTGATCCCCTGTACTACTTGTAATTAATAAGGCTATTAATTAGTTTGTCTTAATAAACACATATTTTCCATTAATACATATACTAATTATTAGGTTACTAGCACACGCTTAACACTCGTGTTATGGATATTTGCTAAAACGAGTTTAATTTACTTATAAAGCATTCAAATGTGAACATGAGATTAGGATGGTTTTGGTCTCTATTCATATTTATTACAAGAAAAGAGAACTATTTTGACATGATTTTTCTTAACGGCCATAATTAAAGATAAAAATTAATATATATTTTTGATAAATATTATAAATGTCAAATTTTTTATGTTTTTTTATGAATAATTTAATTGTAAAAAATTACTCCTCAATTTTGATACTTATTTATTTTCAACTTATTCTATTATTCTTTTTTTTCGTTGAGCTCCGTTAATTTTAGCATCACACTACTCTCAATTTAGTATCATATTACTCATTCTTCATCTTTAATCTCAGTTTATTCTTCAGTTTCAAGATTTCATATCATTCTTTGTTAAAAATTTTTGTTGAGAATTTTTTATGGTCAATAACTGTCAAAATAAATAGTATTTTTTACGATTAATAAGTATCACAAAAAACATATTCTCAAATTTTTCTAATAAATTATTTTTGACGGCCAATATTTATCAAAATAAGATTTAAACTTTTTTTATAATTACTTATATGTTAAAAATATTATTTTTGACAAAACTTTTATTAACATATTTTCAAAGTTAAAATAGTATCAAAATTTATTTTTTTGATGAATTTTAATTTTTTTTGACACATAATAATCCTAAAAAATAGTCTATATTGTTGTAGTGATTATGGGAAAAAAATGAAAAAAATAATTAATTACTTTATTCGGAATTTGGATTAAATGTGGAATGCCTTAATAATAGAGGCTTAGATTTAATTATTTAACAATCATATGATATAGATTTCTATTTGATAAACATATATAATGTGAATATGTAACATTGATCTTTATTAGAGATAATGTATTGATGTTTTTTTTTTTTTAATACTCTCGATACATGATAGTACTAGATTTATAGGTTCTTAAGAGTGATTCGGATATATATTTTTTAGTCAATTTTATAGACTAATCTGAATATATTTATGATATTATGTAATTATTAATTATATATACGTATAATTATATGCTACATATACACAAAAAATTAATTATTAAATAGTTATTGATATAAATTATATTGTAAAGACGAAATATATATTAAAAATAAGTTAAACAATATATATTTAATTATTTATACATAAATATATAATTATTAATTTAATAATTAATTTTTTGTGTATAAATAATATTTTTTATATACATATGCCGGTATAAAAAATAGTATGCAACAAGATTACGATGTGAACATGTAAAAAAAATAATTTGTTTTGGCTTAATTAAGCTTTAAATATTATGTTAAGGCTCAACTATGGAAACAAAAAAAAAGGTATAGAAAGGGAGAAAAGAATTAATAATATACTGAGCTGATGATATCATGTTCATATATGATAACAAAATAAAAGATTCAATCACTCAGAGCTGGCTTCTAAGTCAGTTTAAAATTATTTTATTTTATATTAATTTTTTATTTTATGTTTTTTAATTATTACTTTAAAAATTAAGTAATTTTAGATATAATAAATATATATTTATAAATATTATATACATAAAATTATAAATATTAAGTTAAATAAAATAATTTTAAATTCTTATATCTTTAATATTACTAATATATAATATACTTCTAAATTATTTATAATACGGGAGTAAAAAAAAGCCTATTGGCTGCTTTTCATAGAGAATATTCTAATTTCTAACTAACTACACATTATATATTATCATCATTCTACTAAAAAATTAATTAAGAATAAAATCAACTCCAGCTAATTACTTAAAAAATAAGTTCGCTACAAAAAAAAAACTTTCATTTTTTTTTTGAATTTTAAAATTAAAAATTAAAAAAATTAACTTAATTCACTTATATTGTAGTTAGTGCCTAAACTTTTTCTTATTATAATAGCATTAGCAAAATAATCTATTATATTCCATCGGTTTTCAAGGCACTATAATTTATTTTTGTTGAGTGCATTATTATCTTATTTATCTATATGCTATGTGACCAAACTAGATTTATAACAAGTGGCACTACTAGTATAACCCTTTTCCAATATTTTGAACATAAAAATGCAAGTGACTCAAATGTGAAATAGTTTGAAGAGATGGAACCATTCTTATTTATCCTGTAACTACTAAATAGAGTAAAATCCAAATTAAACCAAACATGGGATAAATAGATACATATATATATATATATATATATATATATATATATATATATATATATATATATATATCTTCCATATTTTCAGACACATATGTAACACGGCATTGCCTATCTTGAAAGAATGAATGCCACATTCCAAAGATACAAAGGTTCTATCCCAATATGATAGAGACAATAGGCAACATCACCAAAAGTTTTTAGAGCACTACTTTCATTCCAAAAATAACCTTTCATAATGCGACTTGCACTAATACCATTATATTTTTATGACACGTTTCTTTTTTTATAAAAAGATGTTTTATAAACACAAAAATTAATTACTAAACTAGTCATTATATATTTTTAATAGAATAATTAATTATCAAAATAAATAAACTTTTTTATAATAGAATAATCAAATATATTCCTATCAAAATATTCAATATATATTTTTAATAGAATAATTAATTATCAAAATAAATAAACTTTTTTATAATAGAATAATCAAATATATTCCCATCAAAATAATCAAACTTTTTATGAATATCAAATGTTGTCCACTTATAAATCACTACTTTATCTTTGTTTTTTATTTGTATTTTTATTATAAATGTGAATTGAATTTGACTATATTATTTATAAATTTAATTAAATTATAAATGTGAATACAAAATTATTGTAAATTTTTATACAGATGACTAGTTTTTAGTATTTATGTAAATTGCAACATGATTTGAGTTACACCGATTTCATCAATCCAATAATGATTAGCATTAGAGGATAAAATCGACCTAGGAAATAATCTAATTATAATATGTCAAAATAACCTAATATCTAAATAAATAAAATAAAATAAATCCTGACATCATTAATCCAATATGATTATTAGAGGATAAGATCGAGTTTCATAATAAATGTAGGACAATAATTTCTTATCCATAAACAGTACAGTTTTATATTGAAATTTCATTGGATACTTTATCATCAGAAACAAATTTACTTAAAATAAATAAAATTATTTAAACAGTAAAACTCTCTCTTTTTAGTTTTAACATATTTGTATACCTAAATATTATAGTATACCCTAAACCAACTAAACTACTAGTTTGTTAGTGCAAAAAAATTATCATAACTCCTAGTGCTACATAATGTTCAATAGTCTCCCACTGCATATTAAAAATCTACCACTAAAGCTTATTTTTAAAATTTTTACTCTCAATTGTGGGAAAAAAATATGTATCCATTTAGAATTTTTCTAATAAAAATAAGAATATACATCCAACCAAATAAGAGCACTTTTTAATTTAGATGTGGGAGGAAAAATGATGTAAAATACAGATATCGAATTTATAGATATTTTATACAATTATGGTATCAGGAGTAAAAATCAGATCATTTAATTTGTGTTTAAAAAATTAAAAATTGATTTGTGTACTCTAAATTTTTTAATTTTTTAAATATAAATCGGAGGGTTCGATTATCTTCATCAAAATTTAAATTTTCTCTTCCACACTAATCGGACTGTCCGATTAGTAACCTTAATTTCTTTTTAAAAAAAATGCGGATGATCCAATTTTTTTATTCTTGTTTCAGAAAAAATTATTCCCACATCTATGTACACCTATATTTTTCACAATAAAACACAATATACACATGCTTCTCATATCTAAAAAATGAGCTAGTATTGATCACAAAATATAAAAGTTACTGATGCCTAAATTTTCTCAATATAAAAAGCCTTCTTATTATAATAAAACCTACATTTATAATCCATAAGGCAAACAAAATATTAGATGCTTTTTTGGGAGGCACAGTCCACGCACAACCAAATGAAATGATAGCAAAAGCTCAATTAATTAAAGCACAAGTTACACGATTCCTAAAGTCCAGCACTATTATATTTTGGGCAAAATGGAAGAGGCTATGCATTTTTTCTTCAAATGGTTATCCAAACAGCTCCCTCCCCTAAATTTCAATCATATAAAATCCCCACATAGCCATCTTCTTTTCTCAAGCGGTACCGGTTAGACCATTCCATCACCCACCTACCCTCCCATCTCTTATTTTGATTACTCTCCCAAATCCCAAACCTTCTTCCTGAACCTTGAATACAGTCCTAAGCTCCATAGTTCTAAGAAAAAAACATGACATCATCAACATTGCCATCTTCTCTATTCCTCCAACTAGATTTCCCATCAATAAGGGCGACAACTTCCAACAAGCTCTCACTTCCATCAACAAACTCAAACCGCTCTTCTTTCCATGTATTTCCAATCCGGGCTTCCGTGTCGGAGAGACCGACACCGTCAGTATCGGTTCCTCCAACACGCAAGCCCGGACAAACAAATTCTTTACCAAGTGAGCCAACCATCAACAACCTACCGATGAGGAAGATCCCGGGGGACCTTGGGATCCCAATAATCGGTCCTTTAAAAGACCGTCAGGATTACTTCTACAACCAAGGGCGTGACGAGTTTTTCAAATCAAGAATCCAAAAATATCAGTCAACCGTTTTCCGCGCCAACATGCCACCTGGACCGTTCATCTCAAACTCACCAAACGTCGTCGTTTTGCTCGACGCCAAGTCTTTTCCCACGCTTTTTGACGTCTCGAAAGTCGAAAAGCGTGACGTGTTCACGGGAACCTACATGCCGTCGACTGAACTCACCGGCGGTTACAGAGTCCTCGCTTACCTGGATCCTTCAGAAGCAAAACACGGCCTTCTGAAAAGGTTAATGTTTTTTCTCTTGAAATCGCGTCGTGAAAACGTGATTCCTGAGTTCCGTTCAAGCTACACGGAGTTCTTCGAGTCCTTGGAATCAGAGCTTTCTGAGAAAGGAAAAGCCGATTTTGCCCTCGCGAACGATCAAGCAGCTTTTAACTTCTTAGCGCGATCGCTCTTCGGTTCAAACCCCGGCGACACCGAACTCGGTACGGACGGGCCAGGAATCGTTCAGAAGTGGGTTCTGTTTCAACTCAGTCCGATTCTGCGACTCGGTTTGCCTCAGTTCATCGAAGATTCTGTTTTCCACAACTTCCGTCTTCCGCCGAAGTTAATCAAGAAGCAGTACCAGAGGCTCTACGATTTCTTCTACGAATCTTCGGGATTCATGCTGGATGAAGGTGAGAGATTGGGAATCTCGAGAGAGGAAGCGTGCCATAACCTAGTTTTTGCGACGTGCTTCAATTCGTTCGGAGGCATGAAGCTGTTCTTCCCAAACGTGATGAAGTGGATCGGGAGGGCGGGGGTGAAGTTGCACGCGCGGCTTGCAGCGGAGATTAGGGCGGCGGTGAAGGAGGCCGGTGGAGAGGTTACGATGGCGACTATGGAGAAGATGGAGCTAATGAAGTCGGTGGTGTACGAGGCGCTTAGGATTGATCCGCCTGTGCCGTTGCAGTATGGCAAAGCCAAACGGGACTTGGTCATTGAAAGCCATGAACATGCTTTTCAGGTAATTAATTCATTAATTAACTAGTAATTATTATCGCTAATTACTATCAAATTTAACAATCTATTCCTTTGATAGTAATAGTTTGTTTTGTAATAATAAAAAATGAGCAATGCTAGGAGGCCCGCAGTTTTTGTGATTGTTAGCCATCAACTAGCCATCAATGATGATTTGATGGTATGAGATTGGTGTGAGATTTCATCCAATGATTCACCTTTTTCTGCTGGTTACATGCTGGCCAAAATTCAACAAAACTGCTGGTCCCTAAACTTTTCCATAAAAAATTATATGAATAGATAAATATCTAATCATTAAAAAAAATAAATTTTATTTGATGCAGAGTACACTAGCTTTTTTTATTAGAATATTATAATTGTTTATTTGATTAATCTAATCATTAAAAAAAATTATTTGATGCAGAGTAGACTAGCTTTTTTTATTAGAATATTATAATTGTTTTTGTATAAAAAATTTGTTTAGTTAAAATTTTAATAAATTTTAATATGAATTGTTTTATTAAACTTTTTTCGTCAGTTAATTAAGGTTAGCAAAACTGCCATGAGCTGGTAAAAGATTCCATTACCTGTTAACAACTCAAAATAAATGTCTAGAATTAAAATGTTATTATGTATATATATATATATATTTGTATATAAATATATTTGTAGTTTAATTTATTTTAAATATGTATTTTATATTTTAATATAAAATTTATTTTATGTTAAAAAATTAAAATAAAAAATAATACGTAATATTTAATGAATGAGAGTACAAAAACACTTAAGAATTTGTCTTTTTTTTTTAATATAAAGTGGATACTTCTACAGCTAAAGTGGTGAGTTGTGTTTGTGTTTTTATCATTTAACTAATAAACTAACGGTTTATTGTTGACATGGGTTAGGTGAAAGCAGGGGAAATGCTATTTGGGTACCAACCATTTGCAACCAAAGATCCAAAGATTTTCGACAGAGCCGAGGAATTTGTTGGGGACAGGTTCATGGGAGAGGAAGGGGAGAAGTTGTTGAAGTATGTCATTTGGTCCAATGGTCCTGAAACCGAAAATCCCAGTGTTTCCAACAAGCAATGTGCTGGGAAGGATTTTGTTGTGCTTGTTTCAAGGCTTCTTGTTGTTGAACTCTTTCTTCGTTATGATTCCTTTGAGATTCAAGTTGGAACTTCACCTTTGGGCTCTAAGATTACCCTCACTTCTCTCAAGAGAGCTAGCTTCTAAATCTTCTAATAATTCAATTTTAATTCTTGTATTTATTAGAATTTTTATTTTTATTTTCATTTTGGTGTTAATCCTATATATATTCTTATGGTATATCAATGGCTAATTAAAGAGATGAAGATCTAAGCTATTTCTTGTATTGATTTTGTATAGTATTTTGATTTTATGTTATTGAATTTAGGGTCAATAAATCTAAAAGGTATGGTCCCCATGTTGGACTTTTAATATAGATATAGGGAATTAGATTAGTGTCATATTGGAACATAAAGTGGTGTAATAATAGAACCTTTGTGGGTCATCATGTAACCCACTCAAGTAGTGGGTATTACATGCTGCTGCAGTCATTGACAATGTGCTCTCTAATATTTATTGAGGCAATGCTTTTTTTATTATTAAACTCCTCACAAAAATATTTAATTTAATTATGTACGAATTATTTTAAAATTTTATAAATATTTGGGTGTCACTTCAATGATTTACTTAACAGGACAATAAGCAGTGAGAAAAGTAAGCAAACGTCACAAATATATGGAGGATATAGTGCCTTATTATGTAGTGCATTAGATGGATAGGGAAAGTTTGTTTGGATAAATTTAGGGAAGTGCTGGTGCTATTGTTTCTCCAAAGAGAAATATTTGATAACAAAAAATAGTTAAAAATAGTCAAAAATAGTCTAATAAATTTAAGGTTTTTATTTTTTTAATATTTTTTTTTTTTTTTTGTAAATATTATTTTTTAAAAGTCATATTAGTTATATTTGATAAAAATAATTAAAAATTACTTTTATAATTTAAAATATTATATTAAATATAAATATAAAAAATAAAATATTAATTAAGATACAAAGTTATATAAGAACTTTTAATTTAAAAAATATAAATAAATTGTAAATAATATCTCTATAAATGTTCTTAAAAGTACAAGCATTTACACTTTTGAATTTATCAAATACAAAATAGAGTATTTTTGTAATGTCTACAATTTTTTATTTTGTTTAAATTATCTAAACAATCCCATGAGTATTAAAACAGCTGATTCAATTTAGTAAGTTGTTAAAATTTCTTGACTTAATATTTTGAAAAGTGATCTTCCACAAAATAAACCGAATATACCCTTAATTATTTTCAATTTTGCATATGTTGTGAGACTATAGCACATGTGATATTCAATAACTTTCCCTTGTTAAAGCACCATGATGGAAAAAAAAAATTTAAAACCCGTTTTTCATTTCTTAAGTTGGTGACTTCTGTGGTGGCCATGTTTTGTGGTGGCTAAGTATGACTATAGTTGACTGACTAATAAAATTAGAATACATATATAAAAAACAATAACTAATGTATCCCTCCAAAGTAAACAGGTAGTCCAAGAAACATCACTGCAATGGTAGAATAGTAATTACAAATTACAGGTCTTAGAACGATTTTTTTTAATGAATTGAGCTTTGAGTGAAATGAACAATAAAAAAAATGGAACTAGAGTGAAATATTCTAAAAATGTAGTCAAAATAAAAGAAAATAGTAATTGGACATTCAGTAAATTAAATGGTTAGAATGTGGTTTAAAAAAAAAGAGTTGATACAAAATAAAGTAATAAGCATTGTATCATATTATACAGTCCAAAAATAACAGTAAACATTGTAATACCTAATGCTCAAAGGTTCCATGATAAACAACAATAAAATAGTAAAAATTATTAATTAAAATTAAAAAACTGCTACTAGTAATATTATACTTATACAATTGCAAATCTTTAACATTTTTTTAATAAAGTAAAATGCATAAATAACATTAGCATGTTAAATTTGGGATTATTTAAGTTAAGAAGCTATGTATTTGTGATTAATGGTATCAGAAGTAATAATATTCATGGTGTAGTCAAAATAATTTAGATCAAAAGGTTTGAGTATTTAGAGATTAGGGATTATAATAAATTAAATTTAAAAGTTGTTAAGTTAAGAATTTAAGATTTAAGATTTAAAAGGTATATATATGATTCACGTTTTCATATCTAAATTATTTAATTTTATTAGTAATAAAATTAATGTACATTTTTTTATTGTTCTCATAAATAACAATCTTTTTCTTTTATTTTAATTGTTCTCATAGCATATTTAAAATATAAGTAATATATTGTAGATAAAAAAAATGAATCATCTGTGTGGTTAGCGTTTACGATAATTAGCATAATTATACAAATTTTAGGGTTTATATTTAATTATAAAGATTAAAATTTATTTTGGGCAAACAAAAAAAATAGTTGCAAATATAGAGGATATGTAGTTCTTCTATTTATTAATTAAGTAATTTATAATTAATTAAATATCATTTGTAATAATATTAGTTTATGGTTTTCAATTTCTCACATAAAATTTAATTTCGTTACTTTTTTTAGTGTTTAGTATAAAATTCTTTGCTTACAAGTTACAATAATAATTTTTTAACGATTTTCATGGTTCTTAAAATATCTATGAAATATAAATAATGTATCGTAGATTAAAAAATAACGGGATCATTTTATAGTTAGCGATTATGATAATTAACTTAATCATTAGATTTTAAAATTTACCAACTAAGAGAGAATTTACTCTTTTTTTGTAAATGTTAAAGACTTATAATTATATAAACATAGTATAGATTTTCACACTTCACTATTTAAGATTTTGTTTTACAAATGTTATCAATGGTAACGACTTTCTTCATTTTAATTAATATTTTTATTTTAATATTATTACAAATGATAACAATTGTTTATAATAGATTCTTGAGCATTAGACATTACAATGTTTATTATTTTTATTTTCGTACTGCATACAATATTTACTACTTTATTTTGCATCATCTCTTTTTTTTTTTAACCAGTTCTAGGTATTTAATTTACTGAGTATTCAATTACTATATATTTCGTCTTACTTTGACACACATTTTTTGAAATATACTATTATAATTTTATTTTTTTGTTTGTTGTCCATTTCACTCAAAGCCCAATCCATAAAAAAAAATAGTTTTAGGACATGTGATTACTACTCTGCCATTGTGGTCATATTTCGATTCTTGAAATTAGTTATATCCTAGCCAACTTTTTCATACATGTATCTTAATCTTATTGGCCAATCAACTATAGATAACCTTAGCCACCACAAAACATAGTCACCAGAGAACTCACCTCTTAAGTTACACATTGGTCCCGGTTGATTGCAACTTGCGCCATTTTTTTTTTTTTTTGGTGCTTTTTCGATCGTTTATAATGTTGCAACTTGCAACATTGTTAAATGTTAATCATGAAAGTCTTGCCCCAAAAATTTAAAAGTCATGAAAGTACAATTACATAGAGAAGCTGACGATGATTACGATTAATTTCAATAATCGCTTTATTAGGTAGAAAATCTATTGGCGAAGATAAAGAATATTCGGTTAAAAATTATTATGTTTAGGATCTGATGAAGTTAGACTTTCAATTAAAGAGCTGACTTTCAACACGGCTATATATTTCAGAAGTTTGACTTTGAATTTTCAATAGGACCAATAAACTTTCTTCATTTTGTTTGACCAATTTTTGTTTCTCCGGAATTGAATGTTCAAGCGTACGGAAAGCTGTTCCATTAGAGGACAATGATATGTCACAAAAATTTATGGATGTCTTGCTGAGTAATAAATGTTGACTTTTAGAAATTGAATCAAATACGACCTTTTCTTATCTTGGTGGGTGGTACCAACCGAGAAGCTTATGTTCGTTGAAGCTGTTTAATTATTCATTTTTCATATTAGTTTTGTTAAGATGTTTCTATACAATAACAAGTTGAACCATACCATGTTTGAATGACGTATATTATGTTAGCATTTCATTCTTATGTAAAATGGCAAAATGTACCAAATAACAAGTTAAGATCAAGCTTTATCTATTAGCCATAGGTATCACGAATTCACGATCATGTTTGGTGTCTAGGTTCTATCTTTTTTTTTTTGGCCATGGATCTAGGGTCTGTCTAGGTTACATACAATCATATAAAAATTTTTGGTCTGGTCCTTGGGTTGATGTTTTTTTTACAGCCGTATGTTGAAACTTGGAAATCTTGATGTTCATTATTAAACCCAAATTTGTTGACCCAAAACAAATAAACTTAAATGTGAGTTCACCTAAAATAATGATAGTAAGCTTGGGAAACTAGTCTTACATAAACGTATCAAATCTGTGGGCCCATTATCTTGGAGAATCCAAATTGACCAAAAAACCCATCTCTGTCAGCTTCAGCCCTATTCTTAATGAGAACAGTACCCGGCCCAGAAAAACAGTGGAGAAAAATATACTTTATATACCCCCACTTAAAACTGAATTGATTTCTCCAAGAGTGGAGCCTCACGCTCTCCAGAAGTGGAGTTACACTGCTTCGATAAGCGAAACTCTTAGATCAAATTATAACTCAAGTACAGTTCAAATATAAGTCTGAAGACAATCACGAACAGCTAATAGAAACAGGGAAAGGAAAACAACCCAACAAGGCTACTCATGGAAGGGATAGAGAATGCAACCATGGAAGGGGATGTCCTAGACCTGGAAAAATCTCCAGTTCAACATGAAGACAACACAGGTCAAAAGCTAGTAGGCCGGGTGCTGACGGAGAAGGTGCTAAACACGGTCACAGTGCGCAAAACGATCCTCAATATGTGGGGAGATCCACAGGGGCTGGTGATCACCAATGCAGGATCAAACTCCTTCATCTTGAACTTCAAAAGTCAGGAGGAGGCCAGAAGAGTATATGAAGGTGGACCATGGAGAATAGAAGGGCATATGCTAAGTCTGCAATGGTGGAGTTCAAACCTGTCCATAGAAGAGGTAAACTACAATCAACTTCCTATTTGGGTCCAAATACATGGTTTACCTTATGATAAAATTAACATTAAAAATGCTGAGAAAATAGGAGCCATAGTAGGTAGAGTGATAAGTGCAGAAGATCCATTTGTTGAGGGAAACATGCTTAGAGCTTTTCTGAGGGTCAGAGTGGAGATAAATATTCAAGCACCATTGAAAACTGGATTTTGGTTTAAAAGGAATGATGGAAGCCATTCATGGGCTGAATTCAAATACGAAAAACTGTGTGATTATTGTTACAAGTGTGGGAGGATTGGACATGATAAAAGAGCATGTGAAGAGGAGCTATTGAGATCATTAGTAAATCCAGAAATACCTAGATATGGGCCTGAACTCACAACTCCAGGGCTGAGATCAATAGAGAATGAGGCTAGAAGAGCAGGGATAAGGAGGAGGAAGGAGGAACAGAACAACTGGGTGGAGGAGCTATGGGAGGCGCGTGAAAGAAGCTGGCAAGGTAGGGAATGGCTGAAAAGACAAGCACAGAAAGGCAGAGGGGAGTCAGACCTAAGAAGTGTGAGAAGCTCTCAAGCAAGTGCCTCTGCCAAATCTTGGGACAGATTAGCAAATCCACAAGAACAAATGGGGGAGAGACAAGTGGCAAGACAAGAAGGGCAAGATCAAGATAAAGGGGCTGATGTTTATGGAGTGAATGGTGAGAAGCACAGTAACATCTTTGGTTCAAAAGATGATGGGACAGCAAATCACAAAAAAGAAAAGAAGGAAGAGGCTACCCCACAAAACCAGCAGGCCAGTGAGTCAGTATCAATGGGAAACGTGAAGGAGGCCAAAGGAAAAGACAAGGCAGAATACAATGTGGAGGAGAGCAACAGGATTCCTAGGAAGCATAAAGAAAGAAGTGGGCCAAGCATAAGAAGAACATTCATTACAGAAAGAGGGGCATGGGCTTTCACTAACCAGGGGCCCAATAGAAATAGACAACAGGCTAGAAGTGGGTCAATTGAAGAAGAAAGGAACCTTACCATTAGAGAATTATTGAAGGAGTTCAACAAAAACATGGTGGAAGAAAAAAGGAAGAAAATCATAGAAGAAAGAGAAGAGGAGGCCCACCAGAGAAACAAGATGGACATAGATGGATTAATGAAACAATATAAAATAAATGAAAGAGAGTCAGAACAGAAAGGCAAGCAGATAGTCACTGAGAGCGAAGGAGGTTTCTATTACGTAGAACTAGCAGAAGAAGAAGAGGAAATAGAGCAGAAGAACAGCAAAGCAATTGTAGTAGCCAGGGAATACGAAACAGAACATGTTCAAAGAATGGAGAGAAAATTACAGCTTAAAAGAGGAAGAGAAGAGAACCCACTGGAGCAGACTGCAGGAGTTGGGATGGAAGAAGAGGAAACCACGCAGATGTTGAGGGCCAACAAGAAGAACAAATAGAGCAGAAAAGAAACAGAAGAAGGAGTTCATGAGGAAGGACCACAAATCAGACTTGACTTGGAAGACTCAATGGCTGAGGAGGCGGGCCTACACATGCCCCCAACTCAACCATGAGCATAATAAGCTGGAACTGCCGCGGGGTAGCGGCTCCCGCGACAGTTTCTGAACTGCACAGCATGTGCAAGCAACTGAAGCCCGCAATAGTGTTTCTAATGGAGACTAGAGCTAGAGAAAGTACTATTAAGAAGTTAAAAAGAAGATTACATTTTGAGCATGTATTTCACATAGAACCCCGGGGGCTGTCCGGAGGGCTATGCCTTTTGTGGAATGAAATATATAATATTAATATTTACTTCTGGAGTGATAACCATATAAAAACTCATATTGATGATAGAAAAGGAAGAATATGGGAGTGCAATTTTATATACGGAAACCCATGTTTTGAAAGGAGAAAAGAGCAATGGAGAGCTATCACAGAGAACAACATCAACAAAGGGGAACCACAATTATTCATTGGGGATTTCAATGACATTTTAAGCCAAGAAGAGAAAATAGGCCTACATCCAAAGCCACAAAGTCAGGTAAGAGAATTCAGGAAGTTTGTAGATATGAACTATCTTATGGACTTAGATATCAAAGGAGGAAGATTCACATGGTTCGGAAATCCGAGGAATGGATTTATCACAAGGGAGAGGATAGATAGGGCACTAGTTAATTGGGAATGGAGAGTCTTATATCAGCAGGCATCACTCAAAGCTTTGCCAGCTATTAGTTCAGATCATTGCCCATTAGTGCTGGTCATAAATCAGGTTCAAAAGGTAGAGAAGAGCTTCAAATTTGAGGCTTTTTGGACTGATCATGAGGAGTGCGAGAATATAGTGAGAAAGGGATGGGAAAAGGAAAACGTCCAAGGATGCGCCTGGAAAGGAATTACAACAAGAATGGAAAATTGCAAAGAGGAGCTTTTGAAGTGGAGCAGGAGGACAATAAAACGAGCAGACAAAGAAATTCAAAAGCTAAAGGAGGAGCTAAAGAAGCTACAGGATTCAGATTTAACACCAGATAAACAGGAGAAAACACAGCGGATAAAGGAGAATATAGCTACATTATGGAAACAGGAGGAAAAATATTGGGGGCAAAGAGCCAGGTTGAAGTGGCTAAAATGGGGAGACAAGAACACATCTTTTTTCCATGCCACAACCATTCAAAGAAGAGGAAGAAACCGAATCGAAAAGCTTAGAAATGAGGCGGGCTCATGGATAGAAGATAGGAAAGAAATTATGAAGCACATCGAGGAAAGATTTGACGCGCTGTTTACATCAAGCAAAAACAGGAATTGTAACCCGGTCATAAGAAATATTCCAGTAAGAGTCACAGAAAGCATGAATAAGGAGCTGATCTCAGAAGTCACAGAAGAGGAAATCCGGAAAGCAGTTTTTAGCATGGGCAGCCTCAAGGCTCCTGGACCAGATGGCCTGAATGGACTATTTTATCAAAAACATTGGGAGATAATCAAGAAGGAAGTATGTGCAGTAGTCAAGGAATTTTTTCGGAATGGGTTCTTGCCGGAAGAGATTAGCGAAACCATAGTAGTTTTAATTCCAAAGGTCAAGGATCCGGAAGATCTCAATCAATTAAGACCAATAAGTTGCTGCAACTTTATTTACAAAATCATAACTAGGATCATTGTGTTGAGGCTGAAAGGGCTCCTCCAGGAGATAGTGTCCCCAACCCAGAGTGCTTTTGTGGGAGGAAGACTTATACAGGATAATGTAGTTATTGTTCAAGAAGTTTATCATAGCCTGAACAAAAGAGGAAGAGAGGGATCACAAAATATGGCAATTAAGTTGGACATGAACAAGGCATATGACAGGCTTGAATGGGATTTCCTTGAAAAGGTGCTCATAAAACTCGGGTTCACTGAAAAATGGGTTGAGTTGGTAATGAAATGTGTAAGAAGTGCAAGCTATAGGGTAAAGGTTAATGGAGAGCTATCGAAGAGGATCAAGCCTCAGAGGGGCCTTAGACAAGGGGATCCATTATCCCCATACCTTTTCATTTTAGCAGCTGAGGTATTCACGATCCTAATGCAGGACGCAAAGGTGAAAGGCAATATAACAGGTCTTAAAATAGCCCCAACAGCTCCGGAAATTACTCACTTGTTGTTCGCAGACGATTGTATCATATTTGCGAAAGCGGATGAGGAGGAGATATATCAGATTATAACCGTGCTAAATGAATACACAGAAGCATCCGGACAAAGGATCAATATGAACAAGTCAGGCATTTCCTTTGGAAGCCAAGTATCGATACAAACGAGGGTAAATATAGAGGATATTTTAGGAATGAAAACATGGGACACGCCAGGAAAATACTTGGGGTTACCATCTATGTGGGGAAGATCTCAAAACAAGGCTCTAGCATGGATTGAAGAGAAGATCATGAATAAACTAGAAGGATGGAAGGAAAAGTTGCTGAATCAAGCAGGCAAAGAAACACTAATAAAGGCAGTAATTCAGGCAATGCCATCATATATCATGAATGTCATAAAGTTCCCTAAGAGTTTTTGCAGGAGGATTTGTGCTAAGGTAGCAAGATTCTGGTGGGCAGCATCGGGGAAGGAACGGGGCATCCATTGGAAGAAATGGGACAGCATTACTGAGAGTAAGAGAGATGGGGGGCTGGGGTTCAAGGACCTGGAAAAGCAAAATACTGCCTACCTTGCAAAACAAGCATGGAGAGCATTGAAGAACCCGAATGCAATCTGGGTACAAATACTGAAATCGATTTACTTTCCGGGCGGCAACTTTTGGACAGCGAAGGGTAAAAAGGGCGCCTCATGGGTCTGGAAAAGCATACTACATGGAAGAGAGCTACTAAGAGAAAACGCAAAATGGAGCATAGGAGACGGTTCCAAAGTCAGCATTTGGAAAGATAATTGGATTGCTGGAAGGAGCGGGCCTCTGAATATAAACAGCACAGATGATGCGAGGGTAAAGGATCTTATTGTAAGTGGGGAAGGGTGGAACAAAAGGAAGATTGAAAGCAAATTCTCCCAAGAAATCTGCAATGAGATCCTTAGCACCCCAGTTAGCGCAATAAACAGAGAGGATAACTTGTATTGGCCATGGAGGGAAGATGGAAACTACTCAATAAGAACTGGATATTATGCTGCAAGGAGAGTTGGGCAGGGAATAAAATTTGGAAATCCATCAACGAGTGAAGATAAAAGAGAGATATGGAAGGAGGTGTGGAGAATGGAAGTCCCGCAGAAGATTAGAATGTTTATATGGAAAGCATGTCATGATATATTACCAGTAGGCTCTAACTTATACAAAAGAAAAATGGCATCAGATCCAATCTGTCAAATATGTTTAAAAAGCTCAGAGATAGTAGAACATGCACTACTACTATGCGATTGGCCCAGGGCAACATGGTTCGGAGCGGAATGCCAATGGATCCCAACAAAAGAGACAGTTACCTCAATCGGTAATTGGATGGTCGAATGCATCAAGAAATTGAGAGCAGGTGGTGGAGGGGACCAGGAGAGGAGAATAAGCAAACTAGGATTTCTCATGTGGGAAATATGGAAAACGAGGAACAACAAGATATTTCAACAACAGCAGGTAAATCCTAGATGGACAATTTGCAGGGCAATAGCACTAGAGGCAACATACTGGAAACTAGCAGAGAAACAGCAGACACAGAAAATAGAAGTAAATAGGAGCAAAACTAACCTGCTGAATTGGAAACCTCCCCCTGAGAACTGGTTGAAAGCAAATGTTGACGCAGCCTTCAAGAAGGATACTTGAAGAGGTGCAATATCTGTGGTAATCAGAGATCATAAGGGGAGGATCATATTAGGCTTCTCAGGTAAAATTCAGGCCAAATCAAGTATTATTGCAGAAGCTCAGGCTATAAGACAAGCACTGATCATAGTAAACAATCTACAAATAGGCAGAACTCTAATAGAATCTGACAACTTAAAGCTAGTTCAAGCAATTAAATCTAACACAGCTTTAGGTGAGGCGTTGGCCATAATCCAAGACATTCATATTTTAATGGAAAGTCTACCTGAGAAGGGAATAACTTGGACCCCCAGGAACGGGAATAGGCTAGCGCATGCAGTGGCCAAAGCAGCAGAATCAGACACATTACAAGCAAATTGGAGCATCAAACCACCTGTAGACATACAAAGCATCATTACAAGAGAGGCTCAGATGTGAAACAGTAATTACAAAAGAACAAAAAGAAGATTGTGAGCAGGGAGATTGGAAGTGTTCGAACCAGGTAATGAGAGAGGAAGGTTAGGGGCTTATCCAGATCATCAAGGATCTGAGACAGAAGATCAGCTGCAATCCAAGACGATTCTAGTGGTGCTGCGGGATTCCGAATTCTGGGCAAGGGAGAAAGTGGGTCGGAAAGGGCTTTTCTTGCTCCAAACTCCTGTCGGGAAGAAGCTGGGACGGACCAATGCAAGACGGCGAGGGAAGGCAATGGTGGGAAGGCACGGGAACTGCTGAGGGTCAAGGTGGTGGGGGAACCCGTCGTCATCCTTAATGCGGTGGCGCCAGCATCATGCATAGATCGCCAGCTAGGAGCAGAAAAGATCCTCCATAAATTCATCTTGCGGCAGACAAAACAGGAAAGGCTCGAACCAAAATTCAAGGCAGGAAAGGCAGGTTTTATCCAGATCCTAAAGGATCTGAGACAGAAGATTGCATGCAACCCGAGGCGAGGCTGTTACAGAGTGGGAGCTGCAGGATCGAGAGGTAGAGGAGGACCAGGGCGGACTCAGCGGCGGCGACTTAGGAGGGCCACGGATGCCATGTCCAGGCGGAGGCTTCGAAGGGAATTTGGCGAGGGGTCCTCTCACTGCTCTGAATCTTAGGGGGTTGAATAGGTTCTATATAAATGCACAGCTTCAACTGGTACGAGAGCGCTGTCGAGAGATCAGGTTGCGACCACGGAGTCAAGACAGATTAACGGCGGCCAAGCTTTTGAAAGTCTTCAGCATACTCCTCCGGCGGCGATAGCAACCAGACAGGGGTCAGATGAGTTGCCGGCTAGCTGAAGAAGAAGAATCAGGGCGCAGCACAGGCTGATTCAAATCTCTCACTCTCGCGGCAGGGGTGACATACACCCTTGGATAACGGGTCGGTTCGGTGGCATGGATCTCTGTTCTGGATCCGGGCTTTTTGTTGGCCCGGGTCCCCGTCCAAAAAAAAAAAAATATATACCCCCACTTCATATCCGCTTTTTATTTTTAATATTAGAGAGTAGTGTATGTTAATCAATTTGAGTTGATGGTCAACTTATTTATTCGAGTGTCAAAGTTTGAATCTCATTTTGTATATGCAGCAATTCATTAATCAGCGACAATTCTTAAATAGAATTCAGATTTGTGGTATAGTTCTAGATTTAAAAGATACTATAAACAACTAAAAAAAAAGAAAAAAGTGTGTGTTTTGTTATGTTATGAAAGTAAAGAGTGTATCACAAAATTGTAAAGATTAATTAGAAAAAATTTAAGGTGAGATTTGGATACCAAAATCTAAGAATCAAGTTTATGTTTATGATATTTTTTTATTCAAAATAAAAAATTTTACTCTCCAATTTATGTACTTAAATTTTTTAACATTTTATATTGTACAAGTCTGATCTACCAATTTCATTCTCCTCCTCTCTTCTTAACAAATTTAACAGTTGAATTTACTTAATAACTTTTTTTTAAATAATTTCATATTAAAAAAAACACGAACCCTTCCTATAACAATGTAATACACACTAATTTAATAATTTCTTCCGTATCAAAGAAAATATATATATATATATATATATATATATATATATATATATATATATATATATATATATATATATATATATATATCAAGTCCAAATTAAAACAAAAAAAAACACTCCCCTTTATATTGGATGTTTAAGTTAGTTTGTTCTTAAGATTTATTTCATCTTAATTTTATCCTTACCAATAAAATTATGTTGAAGAAAAATAGTAATAATAACTAAAGAACTTAGACAACTATGGTTTGATTTAGGTTTTAACGTGCAATCTATATTAGAAGATGCCACAGTGATATAATAAGAAGCACTATTAAAATTAATTTTGTCACAAATTATTTATATTATTGGCTAATTTCTCTGATTAAGATATATATATCTATGTGTGCAAATTTTTACTTTTATCTTTTTTTTTGTGAAAAAAACTCAACTCGTCTTTCTTTTGTATATTACATTAGCTTAATTAACAGAAACTTTTTTTGTCAATAAATATAATAGAACGTTAAACTATAAAATATAATCTAATTAAAATAATATAAAATGATTAAAATCCCAACCACTATATTATTTTCAATTTTCGTTTTTTTATCTTTTCAAAGTAGTGAAAATCAGAAAAAAAAAAAACAAAAACAAAAACAAAAACAAAAAACGAAACCTTCCAACCAAGAAAATGCAATGTATGAGGAAAAAAAGACAAATCAAAGCTTCCATTTCAGTCACCATGCAGAGAGGCAGCTAGCGATGATAACTTGATAAGAATTCTTATTCAGACGTTTGATTAATTGCCGGTGGACACATAAATCAATATTTTACAATTTTGATGTGAGATATTTCAATAAAAAATTAGGAAGAAATTTATAAGTATTTTTTATTCATTATCCGGATCAGAAAATTATCGTTTCTCGGGTCATTATATATATGTATACGAACTACTACATACCATGCATGATTTCATCGATTATCCGGTATCAACATTATTTTTACTATAGTTTTGCACTGAAAGCTTATTTTCTAATATCTCCATAATTTTTTTTAAATGAATTTTTATTAAATTAGAAGTTGTTTATTTAAAATGTTTAAGATATATATGTTTCTATTATTTTTTTTCTAATGATATATATATTATAAAATTTAATTTTATCATGTAAAAATACTTTATCTAATATATATTGCCACACTCACTCATATCTTATTTTTATCTTTTTTTTTTATAATGTTATCGTAATTGCACACATACATATGATATGATATTCAATACTTTGGTGTGAGATCAATACAATATAATATAAATAATAGAAATATATGACACATAACCGAGATATACATAATAAATCTCTACATATGAAAGTATGCTTTCTCCACCGAAATGTTCTATTACTCAATATTCAATATAATTTTAGTATTCATGATGAGCAATGAGATAGAGATATATTGTAGCAACCGAAATATATAAAGCTTCTTTTTCTTTCTTTATTTTTTTTTTAACTGTTTTGAGGCAACCATAATGGAGTGAAAAGAAAGTTTTGATTTTTTTCCAAATGAGAAAAGAAATTAAACCCAAGTTTGATTATTGCGTGCTTGCTATGCCATTCTCCTTCTCCATTTAACATAGCTACGTACTTGAATAGGGATTCTTGTTACTCTTACCATTTTTAAATAGAGTAATATATTATACATTTAAATTTTTTCATGAATTTAGTCTAATTAAATTAAAATATTAAATAATATTAATTATATCTAATTTTTATTATATTAAATTAATTTAATTAATAAAAAATTTTAGATGTATAATATTATTCTTTTCGATAATGCTAACAATTTTCTTAATAAGTCAAGCATATCTATATCTTTTTACTAATTTAAGTTAGATATGGTCAAACATTAACATTCAAATTGTTACTCGTATACAGATATAGATAATTGTGATAAGCTACATTTCTAAAAATATCCTTATTCTAAATGATTAAGAATATTTGATAATTCAAAAATATTAGTTAAAAATTACTAAAATTTATTATTTTTTATTTTATTTAATATATTTTATATTATATAAGACAAGTTTTGATTGATTTTTTTTTATCTTCTTAGTATTACCGTCAAATGATAATATGATATAATTTATGTTTGGTTTGGTAAAATTTTTTGAAAAAGTATTTATATTTGTGTTTGATAAATTAAAAATTCATGTGTTTATATTTACATCTTTTAAGAGTTAGAAATGCTTTTAAACGTACCTAAAAAAATTTAAAATTAATTTGTGCTTATCAAAATTAAAAAAAAAAAACATATAATCTCATACATTAATTAACATTTAAATTTAACTATTACATTAATTTTTATTATAATATTTTTAATTTTTTGAAATTATTTTATTAAACACATTTATTATTACTTGTACTTATTAAAATTATTTTTAATTTAATTTATTAAATAGAGCTACTATAACTTTAAAAAATTATCTATTAAAAATTAACTTTTATAAAATACTTTAAAAAAATAAAAATTTTACCAAACTAATCATATTATTGTCTATTTTTCTTTTTTCCATCTTTGAATTTTTAATAGCTTGTATTTGAAGCAAAACTATAGGAGTAATATAATAGAAAGAAAGAACCACAAGAGTGCTCCATGTGAAGTTCTCATCATTAACGGAATGAAGTTATGTTGGAAATGGAAATGGATACAAGAACTAGAAACTCCAATATTTTTTAATGGCATATCTTGTTCATCTACAAAGAGAAAATGTAACTACTACAAGCTAGTGAAGTAACATTTGAGGAATGTATAATTCTCACCGCCCCTACCTTATATAGACCCAAACTCCATAATTCATTAACTTTCAATGAATAAAACCATGTTAGTACTTTCAAGAAGCTTCCTCTCGCCGAAAGGACACTCTTCTAGTCCTATATAGTGTTAGGTACCAGACAAATGACACAGCAAAATATAGAGATGAAAAATTAGAAATTTGTATAAAATATGGAAACAATTGAATAACTTTCTTTGAGAATTACTACTTCTCTCTCTCACAAGGAGACTACAATAACACTCTCTCTTGACAAAAGGAGAACACACTTCTCTCTATATATATAGAAGAAAACTACTCAAAGAAATATTATGTTATTCTCTTTGGATGACTTGATTGAAATGAATTAAAGAAAAACTCAATTTATAGGTGAGTCTCTTCAATATGAACCATCCGTCAATTAGAGGTATATAATTCTTCTCTTTTTCAACCACTAAAATTCTAAGGTTATAAATTAAGATTGTTTATTACCTCTCATTTTATTTAGTTATTATTTATTTATATATTTTCTAAAATTAGCTTTACTAATTTTCACAATCTCCCACTTAAAGCTAATTTTGATAAATTTTTAAAATTCATGTTGCTCATGTATTCCATAGGCCGTATGAGGATCTACACCATTCAAACTTTTCTGTGTTGATTGGTTTTGTCATGGCATCTGCTAGGTTATCTTTAGTGTGAATCTTCTGCATATCAACACTTCCTTCTTCTACTACTTTCCGAACAAAGTGATATTGTACTCCAATGTGTTTTGTTCTTGAATGAAAGGCAGGATTCCTTGCAATGTGCAAGGCACTCTGACTATCACAATACACAGAAATCTTCTGTTGTTTGTGCCCGAGTTCTTCTATCAACCTTTGGATCCAAATAGCTTCCTTGCATGCTTGTGTAGCTGCCATATATTTAGCTTCTGTAGTAGATAAAGCTACAACAGTCTGTAATTTAGATAGCCAGCTCACAGCTCCTCCTGCAAGTGTAAACACATAGCCTGTAGTAGATTTTCGTTTATCAAGATCACCTGCAAAGTCTGAGTCGACATATCCATTGACAATGAATTCTGATCCTCCAAACATAATGCAACATTTGAGGTTCCTTTGATGTATCTCAAGATCCTCTTAACAACATTCCAATGCTCTTTACCCGGATCTGCCATAAATCGACTTACCACCGCAACTGCTTGAGCAATATCTGGCCTTGTACAGATCATGGCATACATAAGGCTTCCCACCGCTGATGCATACGGTACTCGAGACATTTCCATCCTCTCTGCTTCACTACTAGGGCACATACTTGAGGATAATTTGAAATTCATAGGAAGTGGGGTTGAAATTGGCTTACATTCTTGCATATTGAAGCGTTGCAAGATTTTCTTCAAATAATTCTTTTGCGATAGCCAAATCTTCCTATCTTTTTTGTCTCGGTGAATTTGCATCCCTAAAATCTTGTTTGCTGGTCCCAAGTCTTTCATATCAAACTCCCTAGCCAACTGTGCCTTCAATTCTTGGATTTGATCTTTGTTGGGACCTACCACCAACATGTCATCCACATACAACAGTAGAATGATGAAATCATTATCACCAGACCTCTTGTAATAAGTACAATGATCTGAACTAAGTCTGTTGTATCCAAGGCTAATAATGAAAGAATCAAATCTCTTGTACCAACACCTTGGCGCCTGCTTTAGACCGTACAGAGATTTAGTTAACCTGCAAACCAAGTTTTCTTTTCCTTGTTCTTCAAAACCTTCTGGTTGGAGCATATATATCTCTTCTTCAAGTTCTCCATGAAGAAAAGCAGTCTTTACATCTAATTGCTCTAGATGTAAATCAAATGCAGCACACATAGCCAAAACTACTCTAATAGTAGTTAGTCTCACCACCGGAGAAAATATTTCATTGAAGTCAATACCTTCTTTCTGAGCATATCCCTTGACAACCAATCTTGCACGATATCGTTCCACCTGATCATTACTATCTCGTTTGATCTTGTAAACCCATTTGTTACCAATGGCTTTCCGACCTGCTGGAAGTTCAACAAGTTTCCAGGTATGGTTCATATGTAATGCCTCAATTTCTTCTTGCATTGCTGTCATCCACATAGAAGCGTCTGGATTGCGCATAGCCTCCATAAAAGTTGTTGGCTCTCCATCTTCTGTCAAAAGACAATATGCATCATGGTTTGTCAAAACATAATTTGAGTGCCATGATGGTGTTCTTCTTTGTCGAGTGGATCGACGAACTTCTATGTCATTAGCCTCTGCTTCTTGTTCTTCGTGCTGTGGTTCTGCTTCAGAAAGATCACCTTCTCTGCATTTTTCATCTATTTGAACAGTGGTTATCTCTTTAATAGTGCTGTCATTTTCTTGTTCTTTTTGCAATTCATCTTCTGCAAATATCACATCTCTACTGACAACTACCTTGCGGGCAGTGGGATCCCACAGGCGATACCCCTTAACTCCGTCAGTATAACCCAAGAATATACATTTTCTAGACTTTGGGTCCAGCTTTGTTCTTTCCTGGGAATTGTACATTACGTACACAGGACAACCAAATATATGTAAAGAAGAATAATTAGGTGGCTTACCTTGCCACATCTCCATTGGTGTCTTCAACCCAATTGTGGTTGATGGTGACCGATTTATCACATAACAGGCGGTTTTAACAGCTTCTGCCCAAAAAGACTTGGCTAAACCTGCAGTTTGCAACATAGCTCGTGCTCTTTCTAGGAGAGTCCTATTCATTCGCTCTGCTACACCATTTTGCTGAGGCGTATATGCAACTGTGAATTGTCGTTGAATACCTGCTTGCTTGCAAAATGTTAGAAAATCACCATCAACATATTCTCCTCCATTTCCTTAAACACTTGATCTTCTTTCCAGATTCAAGTTCTAACTTTGCTTTGAACTCTTTGAACATCGCAAACACGTCTGACTTTTTCTTGATCGGGTACACCCATAGCCTCCTAGAGTAATCATCAATAAATGATACAAGATATTTTGCTCCTCCTAGGGACATCTCCGGTGATTCCCACACATCAGAATGAATCAACTCCAATATGTGCTTGCTCCGAGCAGTTGATCTACCAAACGTCAATCTATGTTGTTTGCTTGTAACGCAGTGCTTACAAAATGGTAAGTTTACCGATTTGAGCCCGGGAATGAGATTACGTTCTACAAGAATCTTCAAGCCTCGTTCTGACATGTGGCCTAGTTTGCAATGCCATATCATCGTCATTTCTTCTTGGCTTGTTGAAGCAACTGATGCCTCTGCTTCTTGCAAAGTATCTCCCACAAGCATATATAGATTTGCTGCAATCTTTTCTGCTTTTATTACCACAAGAGCTCCTTTAACAACTTTCAAGATCCCACCTTCAATATGGGTCTTGCAGCCAAGTTCATCCAGTTGCCCAATCGACAACAAGTTCTTCTTCAAGCCCTTCACATGTCTTACCCCTTGAAGTGAACGAATAGAACCATCAAACATTTTTATTTTGACAGTACCTATTCCAACAATTTCTAAGGCATGATCGTTTCCCATAAACACAGATCCTTCTAAGACAGGTTCATATGTACAAAACCAATCACGATGAGGAGTCATGTGCCATGTTGCTCCTGAATCAACAATCCAAACATCAGTTAGCTGTTTGCTGCCTTTAGAACCAATTGTTGCTTCGCCATACAGGATTTCTCCATCATCAGAGGTACTCGCAACACATCCTTGAGAACTTGATCCTTCTGTAACCTTCTCTATACTCTTCTTATTCCAACAATCTTTCTTGAAGTGCCCTCTCTGACCACAATTGTAGCATTTGATCTGCTTCTTACTTTGTGACTTTGGTCTACTTTGACTCCCACTGGAACCACGCTCCATTGATCTTCCTCTTGTCATCAACAAAGCCTCTGCTTGTTTTGAGCTTTCTAATCTATCTTCCTTATTCTTGCGCCTAGATTCTTCTTCAAGAACCGCAGCAGCCATGTCATCAAAAGAAAGATAATCAGTCAAAACATTATTAGTTAAGTTAATGATAAGCTGATCATATGAATCTGGTAGACTTTGAAGTAAGAGCTCTGCACGTTCGTTTTCCGCTATGGTATATTCCAACGATGAGAGTTGGGAAAATAGCGTATTTAGATTGTTGATGTGATCCGTTGCCGATGTGGATTCACTCATTCGAAGAGTATAAAGTCTTCTCTTCAAGAATATCTTGTTGTGAAGTGACTTGACTTCATATAATTTGGTGAGAGCATCCCAAATTTTCTTTGCTGTCTTTTTCTCTGCTACACTTGATAAAACTGAATCAGCTAGTGCCAAGTGTAAGTTTGCAACAGCATTGTTGTCCATCTCCTTCCATTTTTCATCTGTAATTCCAGTGGGTCTACCTTCAATTGCTGTCACGCAATTGTCTTTTCTCATAATGGCTTTTATCTTCAATTTCCATAAGGAAAAATTACTCCCACTGAATTTCGGAATTTCATACTTTGCTGCCATTTTTTTTAGACGGTAACTCGCAGCGAAGAAAAAAAAAATATATTAATCAGCAACCTTTGGCTCTGATACCACTGTTAGGTACCAGACAAATGACACAGCAAAATATAGAGATGAAAAATTAGAAATTTGTATAAAATATGGAAACAATTGAATAACTTTCTTTGAGAATTACTACTTCTCTCTCTCACAAGGAGACTACAATAACACTCTCTCTTGACAAAAGGAGAACACACTTCTCTCTATATATATAGAAGAAAACTACTCAAAGAAATATTATGTTATTCTCTTTGGATGACTTGATTGAAATGAATTAAAGAAAAACTCAATTTATAGGTGAGTCTCTTCAATATGAACCATCCGTCAATTAGAGGTATATAATTCTTCTCTTTTTCGACCACTAAAATTCTAAGGTTATAAATTAAGATTGTTTATTACCTCTCATTTTATTTAGTTATTATTTATTTATATATTTTCTAAAATTAGCTTTACTAATTTTCACATATAGCAAAGAATTTTTCTGTATTAAAATAATTTTATATAAACAACAAATTATATATTATTGTATTAATAAAAATAATTTTTTATTTATTAATTAAAAAATTATTTAAACATATTAATCTGAGTTGATGATTATATAATTTTTTTACGATATATTAAAATTAAATTCTTTAATTATTATAAGATATGGAATCAAGTTAAATAAGATCTAATTTATTTCACATCAAATATTGACGTGCCTTTTTTTTTTCTCAACCAATCATAAGGAAACAGTTGGTAAAAATGTAAAGAGTTAGAATATAGAATCCAACTCAACACCCATCTCCGGAAGTTTGTATATATGACTATATGTAGTAACGCAATAATGATAATGCATTTGTTCTCAAATAATGTGTGAAACTGTTTATGTGGCTGGGAGAGAGCATGCAACTAGAGAAAAGTAACTAATTTAAACGTTAACGTTTCTAATTAAGCATAAAAATATTTAAAATGTGTTTTTTTTAAGATATTTTTTAATAATTAAAATTTTATATACGTAATCGATTAAATCGTATTATTTTTATTATAATTAGATTGGACAAATCGATTTGACAAAAAATTGATGAACCAAATTTTAAACTAATCTAAAATATTTTTTTTATAAAAAATATTATAATATAAAAAATATTCTTATTATATATATATATATATATATATATATATATATAATAAGAGTATTTTAATTTATTATTTTTTATAATGAGAATATTGTAGTTATTTTTTATAAAAAAATATTAATTTAAACTAATTCAAAGTTTAATTTATTAAATTTTAGTCAAATTAATTTGTTTGATTTAACTTTAATAAAAATAACACAATTTAATTAATTATATATTAAATTTTAATTATTAAAAAATATTTTTTTTAAAATATTTTAAACGTTTTTATATAAGTGACTCTCTTCTAATTAATATATGACTTAAGCTTAAAACAAAGATAAGATTGCATGAGAATTTAGATAGTTTACTACTTTACTTAGAAGAGAAACCCTATGACGCTAGACTAGCTTAGTAATGGTCTCTTCTCTTCAATTGTTTAAGCAAATAAAACTTTAGAAAAAGGTGTGTGTTATTACTTTGTAGTATTTATAGTTTAGAGTTCAAAAAGCTAATAAGATATATTATCTTTGCTTTTGTTGCATTGTATTTTTAATGAATTAGCATCATATCTAAAAAGTTGAGCAGTAACCGGTTTGTATGAACCATCTTTTTTATATCTATAACTTGTTATGGTTAAATAAATATAATTTCTTAATAAGTTGCTTGTCCTAAATTTATGAAAGTCGGATATGTAACACAAATCATAAATCTCAACTCAAAAATTTATTCACAAACTCGATTGAAAATTTAAACTTATAAATTATTAATTAAGAGCTACTACATACAGTTGACTTAAGATCACCACCATACTCTTGCATAATCATTAGCAAGAAAAAGATCTAGGTAGCCCTTGCTGGACCAATCAAACACTGAAACATATTATTATCTTTTTGTTAATCACATGTCAGAAAATAACATGACAAACAATAAACATTTTCCACTTGTAAACACATTATTATATTGGAAGTTAGAAAGAAACATTACTCACCTATCCAAAAATAGAAAACACAAACTATTCCCACACATTATTGCCACTTCCCTATATTTTACCCAATAAACCCGAATATCAAGGAATTTAAAATTATTAATATTTCTTGTTATTTCAACCCATTTTTAAATATTAAATTCTCATACGTGGCAGCACACTATTGAGCAATTCATATGCACCGTGTATATATAGAGATGTATTTATACCTTCTACTCTCTTCCCTCTGCTTTCATTAGTAGTGCAATTTGCATATTCCTTCATTTTCCCTGCAAATTCTCTTCGCCAACCAACCATTCAAATTCTCCATTCCTCAATTGTTTTTCCGCAGATTGAATTTTTCGGTGCTAGTTCAAACCATTGACAACAAACTTTGTGCTTGTCCTATAGAGTGGTGAATGAGGAACAACAATATATAGTTCCATAACAAAGTAGAAATATCAACAAAATTTAAATGGCTATGAGAGGGGATGGGGAAGAAGCCACCGGTGTCTCGCGTCCCCCGGCGGGAATGCACTCGGAACGGACGCCCTCGGCCGACTTCTTATCGGACAATGAGCTCTCCATGCAATCCAACACCGCCGCCTCCCCCATGAGCCCTTACTATGATCCTGGCCGCCTCAGCGGCGAGGGATCCCCATTGATGGTACATGTGTTCGTATTTTCTATTTGGAAAAAAAATCTATATATAATTTATTTTAAATTATTTCATAAAAAAAACTTTTAAACAAAATTCTATCACTTAATTTCATCTAACATTGACATAATTTTGATTAAGGAATCTTCTTTTTCTTTTGATCTATATAGCACATCTCTAAAAAATCATGACAACGTCAAATGATTAAGTGTTTTTAATAAAAATATAATAATTTATATTATATTCTTTGATCAGTTTAATCTTTTGGAATGAGTGATTTTATGACAGTATTCAATTATCTACTGTTCTTTTTGGCGATAGATGTCACCATGGAACCAAACCGCAAATTCGCGATTTTCAAAGGAATTATGCTCCCAAGGCGGCGAAAGCACCGCACAAAGTGCTCTCCTGGGCTCCCTGGTCCGGGAGGAGGGACACATATACTCCTTGGCTGCCACCGGTAACCTCCTTTACACTGGCTCCGAGAGCAAGAACATCCGTGTGTGGAAGAACCTCCAAGAATTCTGTGGCTTCAAATCAAACAGTGGTTTGGTTAAGGCCATCATAATATCTGGACATAAAATCTTCACTGGTCACCAAGATGGTAAAATTCGTGTTTGGAAGGTTAACCCTAAGGCACCAAATGTTCACAAACGCGCAGGAACGTTGCCAACTTTGAAAGATATACTCAAGAGTTCTCTCAAACCAAGTAACTACATTGAAGTTCGGAAAAATCGTTCAGCACTTTGGATTAAGCATTCTGATGCTGTTTCCGCCTTAAGCCTTTCTCATTGTAAAACATTGCTCTATTCAGCTTCATGGGATAGAAGCATAAAGGTAATGTCTTATTTTCCACTTATTATTTTATTTTAAATAAAAATTTATGTCAAATTTTCTTCCAATAAAATTAATAATTAAAAATTATTATTTAATAATAATTTTTAATTATTAAGTGTCATTATTTTATTGGTTGTGTGTGACCCATGCAATAACAAAAATAACAGGTGTGGCGCATCTCCGATAAGAGGTGCATGGAATCCATCCCGGCTCACCAAGACACGGTGAATTCCGTGGTGTGCGGCGTTGATGGCCTCGTCTTCTCCGGCTCTGCCGATGGAACCGTTAAGATGTGGAAGCGGGAAACTCCCTCCTCCCGCTCCACCAAGTGCACCAAACACACCAATGCACAAACCCTGCTCAAGCAAGAATCCGCCGTCACCGCCCTCACCCTCGATGCCTCCTTCTCTACCCTCTACTGTGGCTCCTCCGACGGTCTCGTCAACTTCTGGGACAGTAACAACAACTTCGCCCATGGCGGCGTCCTTAAAGGCCACAAACTAGCCGTCCTTTGCCTCGCCGCTGCCGGAACCTTAGTTTTCAGCGGATCCGCCGACAAGACAATCTGCGTGTGGAAGAAGGAGGGAACGATCCACACGTGCGTGTCGATGTTGACGGGGCACGAGGGTCCAGTGAAGTGTCTGGCGGTGGAGGAAGACAAGGAGGCGAAGGCGCGTGGTGGTGAGAGGCGGTGGGTGTTGTACAGTGGGAGCTTGGATAAGTCTGTAAAGGTCTGGAGCGTTGCCGATGTTGGAGGTGGTGATAATCAGGAGCAGCAGCGCCACCACCGTATGTTTTCTGATTCAGATTCAATACCATTTGCTGAATCTGTTAGTAGCTACTCTTCTTCGTGCCGGAGCAATAACAGAAAATAACTGAAACAAACTGCTCTGGCCTCTGGGTGTATGAACGCTGGTGAATCAGTTAGACTAGTGTGTATAACTGTATATTGTTTTGTGATGTGCCTTGAAAGGCCCGGCCCGGCCCATATTTTGATGCCCCCATCTCATCTCTTTGAATTACTCTCTCACTATTATGTATTATATCAGACATAATATTATAAAGGAAGACACCAAAAAAAAATTATATATATATATAAGAGAGGGGATGTTGAGATGAAAAAGCATTTCATTCACCATAATAATTAACTATGTTGAGGAGAAGACCACAAATAACAAGTGTCACGGACATTACGTGAGAAGAATTCTTTGACAATTGACTTTTTCCTTATACATTTATACCAATAAGTGAAAGTTTGCTTCTGTGAATGTTTTTAGGTATCTAGTCGATTTAAGGTGAAATTGATAACTGAGAGTGATTAGATGATTTGATTGATTTGACTAAATTTTTATCTAATAACTTTCAGCTATCAACTTCACGTGAATTCGACGGCATCTGAGTTTTCACCATGTTTCTATGTGATCAATGTGATAGCCTACGAGAATGACTTATTGTAACTTTATGTGGAGTGTGAGAACTCAAACCACTTAAATGGCCACTTCTATTACCAACTGAATTGAAGTCTAAACCAATAGGACGAACTGCATCACCCCCTTCCAGTACTCTCAGGATCTACAAGTATATATAAGAAGCATTTTCAGTCCATAATTTGCAAGAAACTAAAAACATGTTTAAGCCTTCTGCATACCTTAGACATTGGAGGTCTGGCATCAGGATCCAGACGTAGACACAATGAAGCAGCTCTTGCCATGGCTTGTAATTCAAAGTTAAATTCCAATGACGTCTCAAACCCCAAGTATGGGTTAAGAGACCGAACGTTTTGCAATATATGATCTGCCTCTAACATGCGTATAGGATGAAACCATTCAGAAAGAAACGAGTGACCATTAAATTGTTCCAACTCACTAATTCTTCGACCTGTTATTAACTCTAGTAAAACAATGCCAAATGCATATACATCTACTTTATATGTAAGATTTCCAGCTTCAAGATATTCAGGTGCAAGATACCTGTATAGGTTTATGCAAAAATTAACAACGTAACGGTGTTATATAACATGAAATTATGTATAAATAGAGATAATTACCCTGATGTTCCTACAACTCGATCTTGTTCAGTATTTATATTCCATTCTGAGTGCCATCTAGCAAGCCCGAAATCAGCCACCTGAGTGAATGCGAAACGATCATGTTTAAAGCTACTTATTCTTAAAATTCATACGGTGAAAACTCAGCTGCAGTCGATTTCAGGTGAAGTTGATAGCTGAGAGCCATTGGATAAAAATTTAGTCAAACTAGTAAAATCATCTAACGGTTCTCAGCTATCAACTTTATGTGAAGTCGACTGCACCTGAATTTCCACCAATTCACACACTACAGAATGCAGAAGGGCCAGGTAATTAAGCTACCAAAGGCTCAAAGTCATGCGTTAAGAGAATATTTCTGGGTCGAAAATCTCTGTGCACTATGCAACCAACTCTGCAATCTTCATGAAGGTAGCGTAATCCTCTTGCAGCTCCAATCGCTATCTTTAACCGTGAGTTCCAATCCAAGGGGGTATTCCCATCTCCTGTCAATATAGAAAGAAATAAACTTTGATATGAACTTTTTATTGGATTATTCAGAAGAACATTCAAATACAAGTGCAAAGAACTGAAAGAGAAACTCATAATATGGAAAATGAACTAATAGCCGTGTAAGTAAGGGTCCAATGAAATTGAGGCATACCATGTAAGTAAAGGTCCAAGGATCCATTGCATATGTATTCATAGACTAATATCCTCAAATTGGCCTCTACACAAAATCCTATCAACAACACAACATTTCTGTGTTGTGCACAGCTCAAAACACGAACTTCCCTGCAGAAATCAAGATCAGCTTGAGAGCCTCCAAACTTTAACTGTTTCACAGCAACAACCTGGCCATCTCTGAGAATTCCCTTGTGAACAACACCAAATCCACCTTCAGCTAGAAAATTTGCATGCGAGAACATATCAGTAGCTTCCTCTATCTCCTTGTAAGAAAACTGTCTAGGAGGCTTTCCAAAAACTGGTGCTTTGTTCTGACATTGAGAGCACAAGGGAGGAGGTATACACGAAGTTCTGCCCATAGGAATGGTGGCATTACCTCTGTTGCCCATGTTGGAAGCGTAAACTCTGCTTTGAGATTGTTTAAACCCAAGTTCATTAGTTGTCCTTTTCATTTCCTGATCACAGTGCATAAAATTCTCAAGTAGTGTTTTGGAAGTTGGAGATTTGGTTCTTTGGATAACTCTGTTCTGAGGAATCCAAAATACATCCTTGTTATCATCACTTGACGCATATGGGATTGAATGTGTCCCCAAATCCTTTTCCAAATCAAAGTTGAACTCTTTTGGCTCATTGATTGGTTTGTATGCTCTTTTGTCGTGCAGTCCCTGACCCTCATACAGAGGATTTTGCTCATAGACTTGGAAAAGAGAAGCCATTGAATCAGAACTTGACTCTGAGTAAACTCCGATGGTTCTAGTGGCAGAAGTAGCTGGTTCTTCAGGGCTACTCACTGGGGTTGAATGCTTCAATCTGCGGCCTTTGAGCTTTCCAATTGCTATATCCGGTGAAGAAGCAGAGGAGAAAAATGGAGTTTGGAGTTCATCAGAGCATGCTAAGTTAAGCCTGAGAACTTTTGGTTTTGAGGCATTCATCACCACAACGCTACAGTTGAGTTCATCCATGCAATGCTTTACCTCTTGCTTTAACTTCCTGTTTCAGAAAATAAGGTTAAGTTATATAACAAAGTATGATTTTGGCATAAGGCACTGAAAAGTTCTACTTGGTTGCTCTGCATGATTGATAGTTGAAAACAAATGCTGGTTTGTTAATATTAAAGGGGTATGCATGTGAGTATGTGAAGAGACACAATGCAAGCAGTCAATTAAATGAGCTATAATAGCTTAGAAAAAAGAAATACATTTTTCATGTTAAATTACTTGTCCAGTATGACCCAATGGGAGCCACTCCATCTGGCTTCAGCTGCTACAGCACCACTTGGAGTACCAGTTACCACCTTAATCTTCACCCTAACCTGCATTTATATATTTCATCAGTACTTATGTTATGCTTATTAGTATCCATTTACATGATTAGTGAAAACTGAAAAGGTTTCACCTCCTTGTGTGCAATCTAATTTGTCACTTGTAAAGTTGTACCCAAAAGGTTCACTGTGGGAATTATTTATGTGTCTTTTTTGTAATTTGAAGTTTTGAACTCTTGTAAGGATATCTAGCATATGGCTAATCATTGAAAGAATCTATTCATCTTTTACTACACATTATTGTTGCCACGCCATTGTTACTAACGGTAATGCTAGGAAAACAAAAGAAACAGTCAGAACTTGACTTGTTTAATATTATTAATTATCGCAACAATTAATGAATGTTAAATAAGACAAATTATGACTGTTTTTAGCTAATTTTCTTTGATTATCAAATATTTTTGTGTTACGAATATGTCTAACATGCTTTAATTTCATGATCCTTGAAGTTAATTCTACATTCCAAATACCTTTTTAAGCTAATTGCGTAAATTTATAGTTCTAATAGGCTTTTCTCCTTGCTAGTTGCTGCCTCCTGTTTAATTTTATTAAATATTGTTGTCTAGTTCGTGAAAACTTTATGCATGTGCAATTATTAATGCATGTTGTTTACCAAGGCAAGATTTGCAAAGCACATGCAAATGAAACAAACTACAGTCAAGCTGGTACAGCAGTACAGCTTGGCAAATATCAGAACTGAAGCTTCCTCTATTCTGACACGTTACTGGGAAAAAGATTTGAGAAAAAAAAAATATATATATATATATATATATATATATATATATATATATATATATATATATATATATAAGGATATTTGTTCATAGATCAGACTACCATATATACTATTTTACGTGGTAAGAGCAAAAGAATCTATTAATAATTTAAGTTTCATTCTCAATAGTGTGTGCATTAATTCTCAATAGTGGTAAGAGTTAAAGAATCGATTAATATTTTAGGTACAAATTCATGCATGATTTTGGGGGAAGAAAAATGGAAAACCAAATTAGTAAGGAAAATTTATGGAAGATGAGGTGTGTGTTTGAATTAAAATTTTGTAAATGAGAATTTGTATTAAATTGATTTTATAAATTTTATTTTGATAAAAAGTGAGTTAGTATTTTTTTAAAAAAGTAAGATAATTTCATTCATAAAATAAAAGAAACATATAGGTGTTTATATATGGGATAAATAAAAAAAATAGGAGATAAATAACTGAGTTAGTATTTACAAAGTGACTTAGTATTAATGTGATTTATGTTTAATAATTTTATATCAAAATAAATTATAATAAAATTAATATTATTTAAATTATATTATTTAAAATTATATTTAGATAAAAATTACAAAAAAATGTTCATTTATATCATTTAAAAATATATTTTTTAACACTATTTGACTATATATATTTTTTTAAAAGAACTTGAATTTATTTGTTAAAATTTAGTATTTTTTAGTCATAATTTTTCAATACTCTTTTTTAGTATTTTTTTTGCATTTAACTTGACATTTCTAATGAAATTAAAAAATTATATTATAGAAAAAATAACAACGGTAAAAGAATTGTATACTAATTCAAAAAACACATAGTAAAAATTATACAAAATTAAATAAAAATTAACTAAGTTTCATATAAAAAAATATGTATTAATAAAAATAATTAAAAAGTTTATATGAATAATGAGTACTAAAAATTTTATTACAAAAATACAACAATATACGTTAGAAAATATAAATTAAAAAAAACATATATATTATGAACAAAAAAATTAAATAAATAATTGATTAAAAAAATTAAAATTTATTATAAAAGAATACTAAAAATAATAGTATAAAAAATATTTATTTATAAAACATTACCGTGAAAAAAATACAAAAATTCTGATAATTATTCTTAGTATTTTTTATTACAAATGAAATTGAATAGTAAAATTAGTAAAAAAAAATATTTTTTCAATTATTTTTTAATTTAACAATTGAACGTAAACGTAAAAAATACACTTTGTTACTTCGAGTGAATAAGAGTTAAAACACAGAAGTTATGTTTGTCTTTAGAAAGAAAAAAAAAAGTCAAACAAAAAAATTCTGATATTCAAAAAGATTAAACGTAATTTTTGTATGTAAACGCTAAACTAAACACACCATTGTTTAATTTGCTTTACGCTTAAGTAATAAAGATTTGAAAGACAGAGCAGGTGAAAAAAATAAAACAACAGTAAAAGTCTACAAAACTGAAGGTAAAAAAAATAAAAGGAATAATACTGTAACTTTTTCGTACACTAAATTCAAAAATTTTTTTACGATAGTAATAACTCGCAAATCCCAATTTAATACGAGGACAAAATTCGTGAGGTGCATAGCTTCGTTATTTCATTTTATTATTTAAAAAGTTTGGAATAATTTATTTACCTCAATTTGATTGTGCAGCTGAAGCACCATCTGAGCACAAGATTCTGATATATCGGAAATTTTCTCCGGCAACTTTCCAGCACTTACTCCGCTAGAACAATCTCCACGCAACCTTGAAAAGTTCCAGAACCTTCTGCCTGAAAAATTAAATCCACTCCACGTTCATCAAATTGTTAGAACAAATTACAAATAATAATAATAATAATAATAATAATAATAATAATAATAAAAGGCTGAGAGAGCGTACCAGATTTCTCGACGGAATAAACAGCAAGGAGCGTGATGGAGTCCGAGGAGTGAACAACATGAGTGAGAGCCCAAGCTAGTGCCGTATTGGAGATTATCTTCTCTGCTTTAACTGCAACCAGAACTTTGTTGACCGATGCTGAAATTCTGGTGCCAGCAGTGCTGGTGGTGCTGTGACGCGCGCTAATCGAACCAATTGTTTCCTCTCTGAACATCATCATTTTCGATCGATGATTTTAAGAGTCTGAGATGAGAGTGAGAGTAAAAGTAACGTAAACACATTAGCCATTAGCTTGATGGTTTCGTTTGCATTATTTTGTTGTGTTGTTGCAGAATGCAGAGAGAGTAATTAATTGAAGTTTGAGCCGAACGAAAGTGAAGCATCCATGTCTACTACAACTGGCAGCTCTCTTAACTATGGTTAGGTGAGTAACTCAAGTTAGTTATTACATATGACGTAGGACAAATGGAAATTATAGTAGGTAATTTAATAGACTATATTATAGTTAATAAAATATATTAATATGCAAAATGAATAATAAAAAATTAATATAAAATAAAAATCGAATTAAAAAGTTGTTGCAACGAGTACATAAAATGATCATGATATATACGTGTATATTAAAATTGTTCATTAATATAAAATATATATTAAAATATAAAAATATATTAAAAATAAATTAAATAATATATATAATAATTAATTTTAGTGATTTATTTTAATATATAAATAATATTTTTGATATCAAATATATATAAAATAAAAAGATATGTGAGTACATAATAATAGGAAGATATATAGGTGTATTATAAACATAATATATTAAAACACAGCTTTTTTTGTTTTTGTTTTTGTTTTTGGTGTAATTTACTCTCTAATGGAGCTATATATGACCTCTATTAATTCTTGAAAGATAGTACAATTTATATTATTTTTTGAAAAATATATACATGTGATGTTTGTTTATTTAATTTTCAACGAAATTATTTGGTATAACATTTATATTTTAATGATAATATAAGGAGTCGAAATTATTTATATCTGACTAAACTATATATATATGTTGAAAATTAATTTTAACTCTCTCAGTTAATTTTTTTTGTTAAAATTTATTTTATTTTTTTTAATTTTTTTTATCTCAAAACTTCACTGAAAAAGGAGACAATAACCCTCTTAATATTTAATTTTTTTATATAAATTATATATAAATTTTTGTTTTATTCTCTTAAAATTTTTATTTTTATTTTATTTTATTATAAAATTAATTTTTAGTTCTTCTTTAATATTTTGCCTAGTTCCGTCATTGCATCTATTATTTTATTATCTAATTGTTGGCTTAAAAAATTTGAGTTTCAAGAAAATTGATTACAAATCTTTAAAGAATTAAACTTATGTTAGGTATACTTTTTTTTGGATTAATCCACTAGGTTATTATTATTTAGAAAATTATAAAATTATCAGTCTCTATATATATATATGTATATCGTTGTAAAAAAGGATAAAAAGAAAATTATGAGAATAAAATTAGCCCTCTTTTAATTATTACAGTCTATATATATATATAACAGATTTAATTAATTATTTTTCAGCAAAATAATATTCTTAACAAACACAAGTTTTAATTTCAAGTAAACTCAAACAACGAAAAGGACATAATCATGGAATATAACATATAATTTTATTTAACTAACTTTGTTTAATTAAAAGATACATTATTAGTTACAAAGAAAAAGACGAGCTATTATTTGCTTTCGGTTGTTAATAATAAGACAATATAACGAGTATGTATTATAAGTACATCAGATATCATCCACCGCCCCAAATCTCAATTAATTAATGAAAAAGTACGAAGAGTTCAATAGAATATTTATATAATATGTATAATGAAAGTTTATGGAGTATTAAAAATATAATTATTAATGTTATTTTTTTATTAGTTGAAATTTTTGGAATAAATGATATTATGACATATGGTATTAAAGCGTTAGATAATAAATAATATAAAAGATGTTCATTTTGTAACTCAATAATCTATTGTATAAATAGTTTATTATCTCCTTAGCAGACTCTTAATTAATTAGGTAACTTTCTTCTATTCATACCCTTTTTATTATTCTTCAATGAAAAATAACTATTAAATAAAATCGAATTAATTTTTATCCCACAAAGATAAAAGATACTGTGAATAATAAAAAAATTAAAAATTAATTATAAAATAATTAATATAAAAGTTAGTATCAATAATAGTTACTATTTATGTTAAAAAATATTTTTATAAAAGGAGTATAACTAAAAATAATTATTTATTATAATACGTGTTAATATTTTAATTTTTTTTATATAAACAAAGATATTTTTATATACGTGAGTCTTATCATCGAAAATATTATTTATTATAATACGTGTTAATATTTTAATTTTTCTCTATATAAACAAAGATATTTTTATATATGTGAGTCTTATCACCGAAAATATAATAAAAAATTTCAATGATACGGCTGGACCTTGGTTTGAGTTGGTACACATCAACATATAGGTTAAATATAGAGCAAGTAGATAGACGTTTTCTTTTTGGGACCATATCCAACAACTTTTATATTTGTGTCTCCTATTTTATTTTTCTCATTTAAAGTGTAGTTTTTTAATTGGATGAATTCATGCTTAATATCTACAAGTACAACTCTCAAATCTAACACAGTTTATGGCTGTAAATGGATGAAATGAAACATAAATTATTTCTTAAAAAATTTAAGAAGTTAAAAAAATAAAGGAGAAAATAACAAGTAGCTACTCGTTTAAAAATTTTGGTCATAACATGATTAGTTTATTATATGAACAAAGCAAATTAAATGTACTCCAATTATATTAGGCTGAATTTGTCATGCCAAAATTCCATTGTGGGCTACAAGTTTGGTCCACGTTGATAACAAAGTTCTTTCCAAAGTAATCACAAAGGGGACACATGGGTACATGCAATCCATTCAGAGGAACCCACTGATCTACATGTCAAATCTGTCTCATTTCGGTGTTATTTATCCTATTTATTTATTATTTAAATGGTTATTATTTTAGTACTGAAATTAAATTTAATTAACAAAAATAAAAATCATGAAAAGATTAGGATTGAATTTATAGTCTAAAAATTAAATCTTTTATCTAATCTTATTTGAATTTGGATCTCATGTTTAACTCTTTCATATACTCTTTAGAAATAATTTTTACTTTTACCATTCTTTAATTAAAAGAGTGTACTATTCTCACTTGAAAAATAAAACATCACTATTGAAGCTTTTTATTCAAAATTATCAAAAAAAATCAGTTCTTTTCTTTAAGTATATAAATCATAATTTTAAGAATTAAAATAAAAAAATAAATTAATAAACTTTTATAAATATATTCAGTTTGCATCTAATAAAACATGTCAAATATAATGTATATTATTATTTCACGTTATCAATTGTTAATGGCAAATGTTAAAAGAATGACAAAAAGACAAACATAATTTACTTTTAATTTTTAAAATATTAATTTGATTGACAAAATTTTTTAAAAATAATATTAAAAAATAATGAATCTTTTAAAAAAAATTAACTATTAACTCGTATATCTAAATTATATCCATTGAAAAGATGACTAATGGAAAGAGACAAGGAACTCAACTATTGACATGAGATATACATACAACCATTTATTTATATATGTGTGTAGCAAGAGAAGGAAAAAAAAAAAGCATCATGATGATAACAAATTTTTAGCAAGACTTATCTTACCATGCATGTGAGTGCAGTTATGACATTATTGATGATAATATCATCCACCAAAGAGCACGTTTGCATTGTGGGAGCACCCACCATGGACCGTTTCGGTGCAAACTATATTAATTAAAAGTAGTTAGGAAATGTGCACATATAAATGAATTACGTTCAACCCTTCTTAGATCGAATTAATGGTAACCAATAATAAACGTGAACATTGTCTCACAATATATATACACACACAAACACACAATTATTCGAACTGTTAATGTGGAATGACAACTAGCTAGCTAGGGTGGTCACCATTTCTTCTTCTAGGATAAATGCTTCATCAGTTGATCTACTTCATAGTTCAACAAAAAGTAATAATAATGTTAAGAATCGTTTTTTTCTTTTTGGGTTTTGGAGAATAAAGTTATTTGTAAGAAGGCTATTATAAGAGTTCTTCAATTTGAAGGCTATGTTACCCAAGGTGACTGAGGCCCATCTACACAATATTTGTTTTTTTTTTCTTTTGTAGAACTTGGGTCTAGTGACCTGGATTTAAATGAATAGTAGCCTTTGAAAAATAAAAAATATTGAGTAGTTGGGACTATGATACGGGCTTTATGCTAGAAATGTATCATTTAGTCTTGGGAATCAAACATAAAAATTAATATTTTTATATTTTATTTAGTAGTAAATTTAACATAAAAAATATAAATTATGAAAGTTAATTTACAATAATTTTTTTTTCATGCAAAAATTTTAGAATGAAAAATATAATGATAAAAAAAATTAGTGTCTATGTACTTTTTCTGTCAGAAACAATAGAAAATATATATCTTATCTATTAAATATGATTTTTGTTGTCTTAATGTTTCGTATCTATCAACAAATGCAACAAAAAATTACTAAATTTTGAGCTGACCGTATTGTCAGTTTATTTGTACACTTCAAGTTATAACGTATTAGAGGTTGAATCTCATCTTATGTATATTATAATCTATTGACAATAGTAAATTTTTAAATGAAACTATAATAAATTGATTTTTGATTTGTCAAATTATATATATCGATTATGCTACATGTACATCAAAAGTAGTCACTAGTATAAAATGTTGAAATATAAATATACATTAAAAATATATTAAACTACACATATATTTATACACAAATATACTAATAAATAATTAATTTCAATGACTATATATATATATAATGAAAATGATTTAACCAAAAATTCAAGCGACCTAGCATTTTAGGACATCTTAACTCTTAAGATGCCATGAACATTATCTTTGTACTTTATCCCTTTAAACCTTGCATGCACTAGTCCATGAAGTTTGAAATTAACAAATCATAGCCCTAAACTTTTTCTAATTGTGATTTTTTTTAGAATTACTAGCGAATCAGTATAATTTATTATTTTTTATTATTATTTGTAATTATTAATCTAATTATTTTACTCTAATAATTTAATATTATATTTTTAATTCTTATTTTTAAATATTAATAATTAACTACTAATAAAAAATAATAAATTTTGATAATTTTTAATTTTTTTTCCGCTCTCAGTAAAGTGTATCCCCTTAAAGGTTAGCTTATGTCCAAAGCATCTCTTGAAGCTTTCGTAATATATATATATATATATATATATATATATGCAAAATTACCTCCTTAGTTTTTTAGTCTTTTTTAATATGTATTCTTTTGTAACAATTAATGAGAAAACTGTCAACATGATGATACATTTACACTTTTAAAAAAGGTTTCAAGAATTGATTTATACATTTTAAAGTTCACAAAATTAAAGTATACACATCATATAAAATTCGGATATTATGGCTATATATATATATCGGAAAAGTTCTGCATAGGGCTTGTATGCTTTACAAGTTTATTAAACAATAAATTTAAAATACGCGCTCCTCCACCTACGTTGATTACACGCGCTATATAATATCCCGCGTATATCTAACTTTCAAATTTAAAATATTTGTTTCCTTCTTCGTTTTCGTTATTTTGAGATTTGGTTGTTCTTCTTCTCGCGCGTCTTCCCTCATTCTTCTCCATCGATCTTTTCCTCTTCTTTTCTCACTGGTATGTTCTTCGTTTACGTTCTCTTTTTCTCTCTCTGCAACTCGAGCTTCGTTTTCTCTTTTGATTTGTTGTTTTCTGAAATCAAAGTTCGAACTCGTTTTGAAGATGATGGATCTTTCAAGCTCAGATTCTGTGCTGAATCCAGGCGATGTGGATTATGAATTTGAATCTAACGAAGTTCCTGAGGTTTGATTTACAGTAATTTGTATAGCATTGTGTAGTTTAAAAATTGCTGAACATTGTTTAATTACCTGGAATTTATAGCAGACGCTCGGGTGTAGATCAATTCTTCTTTGGGTGTATTTTAGCTATAAGTGTGGGTATATATACACTTTACTGGTTTTTTGTTATTTTTAATTGAGTTGTTGTTGTTCAGGTGTATTATATCAGACATGATTGGGTGTGTTTTTAGTTTTTGACATGGTGTATTCTGCAGCCTGTGTATTGACAGTTTATGGCTTTAAAGGTCATTCTGTAGTTGAATTGTTTCGGTTCGGGTGTATCATATTAGACATGATTGGGTGTATTTGTATCATATCTATGGGTGTATTCACAGTTCTGACCAGGTGTATTCTGCAGCCTCTCTCTGTTGTTGATGACGAGCTTGTTCCGAAGGTTGGAATGACCTTTACGACCCTTGAAGATGCCGGAAAATTTTACAGGAACTACGCGAAGGCTGCAGGTTTCTATACAAGAGTTCGGTGCACAAATAGGAAGGGAAACGAGATTAAGAATCAACTGATTACATGTAGCAGAGAGGGAAAATGGAAATCTAAAATATCTCCAACCGAGAAGACCAATCCGACAGCCAGTTTAAACTGTCCTGCAAGAATTTATATACACACATTGAAGGATGTCGGTGCTTGGATCATTTCAAAGGTTGTGCTGGATCATTCACACCCCTGCTGTCCAAGCAAAGCAGAGATGCTCAAACAGCACAGGGAACTAAGCATGTCCATTCGTCGTACGATAGAGAATAACGACGAGGCCGGTATCAGACCAAGCAAAACGTACCAATCATTTGTTGCGGCTGCCGGGGGTCACCGCGAGTTAAATTTTATCGAAAAGGACGTGAGGAATTACATTACCAGGGAAGTGCGGAATGTTTCCGAACAAGAAGATGCAAAGGAATTCGGGAAATATTTCTTAAGAATGAAAGAGAAGAATCCGAATTTCTTTTTTGAGCTCGAACTCGAGGAGGATCAATCGATTAAGCTGGCTTTTTGGGCCGACGCAAGAAGCAGAGCCGCCTTTGAGTATTTCGGAGACGTCATTTCATTCGATACCACCTACAATACAAATAGGTAACAAACTGTCCCTGTTTATGATGCTAAATTAATTTATTTTTACGAATCCGCAGCAGAGGTGTATATTGGCCGTCTCATTGGGTGTATTCGAAGCATTTGTTGGGGTGTACCTAATGATTTTGCATTCTGCACTATGGTAATTTGTTTCAGGTATAATTTGGTCTGTGGTTCTTTTGTCGGGGTGAATCACCACGGTCAGTCAACACTTCTCGGATGCTCTTTGATGAAGAACGAAGAAATTGAATCATTCAAATGGTTATTTCAATGCTGGCTTCGTTGCATGGGAGAAAACGCTCCGAAAGGGTTTCTCACCGATCAGTGCGCATCAATGAAAAGGGCTTTAGAGGCCTGTATGCCAACAACAGTTCACCGCTGGTGTATTTGGCACATCATGAAGAAGATTCCAAGCAAATTAAATGGGTACAAGGGACATGCCGATATCGAACAACAAATGAGCCATGTTGTTTGGAACTCTCACAGCAAAGACTCATTCGATTGGAATTGGAACGATTTTCTGGTGAATTTTGGTCTTGCGGACAACAAGTGGCTTTCAGGTAATGTGTTTTTAAAATCTGCAGCAGAGGTGTAAATTGTACGATCACTCGGGTGTATTTTACTGTGTGTGTTTGGGTGTATTATGCAGATCTGTACGAAGACCGTCACATATGGGTTCCTATCTATCTGGACCACCACTTCTGGGCAGGGATGAGAAGCACACAAAGGAGCGAGAGCATGCATTCATTTTTTAACAAGTACATCACCCGGAACAGCTCGCTCATTCAGTTCGTCAAACAGTACGATAATTGCCTCGGAAGCAGGGAGCAAGCAGAGAGAGAATCAGATGCTGCAGATTTTCATACGGTCATACCGTGTGCAACCAAATCCTCCATCGAAGCTCAGTTTCAAGATGCGTACACCCACGCAAAGTTTAGGGAAGTCCAAGCCCAATTTAGAGGAAAGGCGAATTGCATCACCAGATTAAAGAATTCCGCTCTAGGCTATTCAGTATACGAAGTCGGAGAACAAGTTTCCAGCTCAATATTCAACAAGTTCGCGGTTACCTACGACTCAGTTGCAGCCGAGGTAAAATGCCAATGCTTATTATTCGAGTCGAGAGGGATACTGTGCCGTCACGCACTAAGCGTTTTAAGCTTCGAACAAGTAAGCCAAGTGTCCCCTAGATACATACTGGAACGATGGAGCAAGAAGGTAAAGAGGCGACACACACACATCAAGAGCAGCCACGACGAGCCACTAATGGAGCCAAGAAGCAAGAGGTTCGACCAATTGGTTTTTCGTTCGCAAAATATTTGCGAATTTGCCTCCGAATCGGCGGAGCTGACTGCAATTCTGCACCGTGCGTACGATAACGTCATGGCCGAGATAGAAGCACTAAAAGGCAAAAGGAAGGGGACATCTTCTTTATCCCACGAAGACGCCAACTTGGAATCCGTTAACGAGCTTCAAAGCCCGCCAAGGATTCGAACAAGAGGACGTCCAAAAAACAGGCTAGGTTCAAAGCTGGAGAAACAGATTGCAAATTCCACAAAGAAGAAGAAGACGAAAGTTTTAAGCGAGGTAAATGTAATGTTCTTTAAATTTGTGGCGATTGAGTTTATTTTTCTAGTTAATAGTTTAGCTAATGCGTGAGTGTTATATTCAGATAAACCTGTTTGATGCTGCATCAGTGGGGCATTCAAGTTGCAGCCAATATCAGGGACAAGTTATAAATTATCAGTTCATGGTACCAATAGCAGGGGATAACTCTTTGGGTGTATAGTTATAAAGAGTATGGGTGTAAAAGCACTGTTACTTTTGGGTGTATTTTTGTTAATTGACAATTTACATATAGACACATATGTAGATACATATAGAACAAAAGCTGTAAAAATTCACAGGTTATGGGCGTATATTTCAGTTGATTTTTTTTTCATATTTTAGTACATGTAATTCATTCATTTTGAATATAGCACAGACAATTGGGTGTATATTTTATTCAACCTCGGGTGTATTATTAGACTTGCGTTGGGTGTAACAGTTTATAATATGCGTATGCCTTGATTTTTTGCTTTATGTTTTACCACCTGTAATACAGTTTTTGAATACATCACAGACAGTTTACCAGCACAGATAGTTTAACTATGGGAAAAAATATACATGGAATAGAAGTTGTTGATAAATGGCAAATATTTACATCATTTGTTCAATTTACAAACTACCCAGTTTCTATATCAGCAGAATTAATCTGACAAAACGGACTCAATAATACAGAGGATGGCTTCGACAGCCTTATAACACTACTCTCTCTAATTGCCCGATCTCTCTGTGTATTCATCTCACTGAATAGTATCCGGGAAGCATACTCCACTCTATAGTGGTCCACCTCCTCCTACAATTAAAAAGTATGTTATGTTTAAACAGAAATATTAATTCAGTAAAGTAATACAGAGTTATATAGTTCTAAAGACAGTTACATGTGTCCAATTATCCCATTCATACTTCCCCTTTTTAATGTTTTCCGGCTCTATTAACTCAAGCCACTTCATTACGTAGATAGAGCAGTCATAGCTGAAAACGAAGAAAATAAATTACAAATCTCATTTAGGAAAGTTTAATGTTCAGAGTCACAAATTTATACCTTGTTTTTTGGCCTGAAATTTTAACATATGGTGCTTTAATTTCCTTCTCCTTCTCGCCTTTCTCGAGAGGTTTCCCGCCGGCATATGTTATCAATCTTGAAAATACATATCCCTTAAATACCAAAAGAAGTCAGTAATTCACCCGAATAAATGGACAAGATACACCCAACTGAATATGGAATATACACCCAACTCAACTTTCAAAATAGACCTATCTATTAAAGTAAAGAAGACAGAGGCAACTTACAGTGAATTTATTAATGTCCTTTCTCTCATCGCTTGGAGCTTTTTTGTGTAGCGGGTCAAGTATTTGACATTTCCGCGTTCTTGTATTTATCAGCCATAACCACCAATGTCCCGAGTGGCAAACAGGAGCAAAAATCTGAAGGATTTCCATATTTCAACAGTCTGTTATTTTATTTGGCATATAAGTAAATAAGCGTACTAACAAATTTAGGAAACGAAAACTTACATATGGATGCGAACTTAATTTTTTTCTATCTATGAATTCAATGAAACTCGGGTAGGCTTCCACCCTGAATTCTTTGTTCGTTTTCGGGGATATGAATTCCCCCCTTGGGTGATCCGAAAGTGCCATGCTCTGCAAGAATTGCGATACAAGAAATGAAAAACCGAAAATACACAACATACACCCAAATCAAAGCACAAAATACACCCAAATCAAAGCATAAAATACACCCAAAGTTCGTAGAAGTAACACTTACCACAATATCAGGGGGGAGACAGTATATTTGTTCCTGAAACCTCTTTTCATTTTTCTGGTTTAGGATGAGGCAGATGGCAGATACAATCTAGAAATATATGACGAAATCAATTTTACATTAATAAACGTTGCAGTTGACTTTGGTGTAAAAACATTAATATTATTCTAATATTACCTGAGATTCTATATCACTTTTTGCCTGGAGGGATGCGAGGTGCATTCTGATCAAAATGTATTCTCCTTGGCCAATCAGAGTGCACATCTCCTCATACTCGTCAGTATCGCCCTTTGCATCTTCCTTCAGTCTCGTCCCCCAGATGTAGCACTTTTGTTTCATATCATCCGGAATTTGATTTATTCCCCCGGGGTTTCAAACTTTGCAGAACTTTCTCCCCCAGCCTCCCTCCGAATTTGTGGACTTTCGTCTTTTCCCTTTGACGCACTGCTTGCTAACTTTTGGACCAAACTGTCCAATTGTTCTAGCATAGTTGCAGTTTCTGGAGATTTTTCCCTTTCTGTCTCCTGCGTCGACGCCCCTCCTGGCTTGAATCTGTCAATCCGAGGCTGAATGATGGCATCCCCGGATCTGTTTTAGGAACATAGGCTGCTGTCCGTGCCATCATCAACAGGGCAGCAGCGTCCTCGGCGTCTGGATGACTGCATCATTATGTATAAGAATAAGAGTAAGAATAAGAATATACGGATGACAAGCAAAGATTGATTTTAGTCTAATTAACTTACATTTTTGTTGGAGCTGGGGGAAGCTTGGGTGTTGTTTCTTGAAGTTGTTTGGGGGTTTCAGGAGTGCTGCACAGTTACACAAAATCGATCAGGAAGAGTATACACCCAAACTCTTAGCAAATATACACCCAAACCCTAGACAAATATACACCCAATACTATTTTCTTACGTTTCTCTAGCCCCTTCAATCTGTAGCATAGGGGTTGGTTCGGAATCTGCGTCAGTGGTTGTTTGCTGGGATGGCGGCACAAAAAACTGGATCGGGACTCTAAACAAGAATAAAAATGAAAGGTTAACAACGTATTTGAAAATAATAAGCTTATAAGGTTGAAATATTCTTGGAAAACTCACATTGCAAGCGCTTCCGACGGCGTTTGTTCCCTAACAACCATCATATTTGAATCATCCGGAGTCAACCTAAAATACACCCAAAGAAGGTCAAAAAATACACTCGAACAATTCAAAAAGAAGACGGGCTTTGTTTTTTGAGAACTTACATACTTGCAGTTTTTGCTTTTTTTTGCTGCCTTTTTTTTCTTGAATAAAATAATAAAGGGCTTTTTTTTCTAAAAAAAATATATACAGAATTAGAAGTAGAAGTTATTAGAAGAAGAAAAGTAACGGTTATTTGAAAGAGAAATTACATGCTCTGAGATGGCTGGTTTACACTACTCTGTTCTGTGCGTCCTTGAGAGGAAGGATCATCACTTCCCAAGTTCACAGCCGGTAGTCTAAACAGATTTCATGTTATTCAAACGAAATATACATCCAACTTAGTAAACAAGATACACCCAACTTGATCCACAAAATACACCCATATTGTTTCACAGAATACATCTAAATCACGATAACAATATTTTATTAAATAATAAAGCTTCTTACGTTTCAGAGGACACATAGCGACCTTCTGTCGATCGCAGGTCAGCTTGGTTGTCCCTGCGAAACAAGATACAATTATTAGCAAACAAAAGACACCAAAATCTCAAATACACAGCACAGCAAGACATACCTCTCTGCAGCAGATTTATGAACGTTTTTCCCTAGCAATTCATCAAGTTCGTCACTCGATATTTCATATGTCTCACTACATTCATAAAATAAGACGTTAACAAAAATAATTACGATGATAGACCGTAGTATAGCTTATGAGGTACTGTACCCATAAAAGTATTGATCTTCTTCAGGAGGTGAATCCTCCACAACTACTTTTTTCTTTTTTTGTGGTGTTCTGGGTGGAAAAAAAAAAACAGTACCAATCAGAAATAAAAAATTAATTTTATCACAGAATATTAATGAAAGAAGTGCTTACTCTTTTGGTGTTGTTTTTGTTTTTTTCTTTTTCTTCTCCTTCTTCCCAGGTGATGATTCTTCGCTCCTATAAGTCAATAAAAGACACCTCAGTTAATACACAAAATCTTTATAAAGAAGCCAAAAGAAAGGAGTAATAATTTCAGGACATTACTCATCACTTGGTTCAGATTCAGATTCTGAATCAGAATCTGACTCCTCTTGCCTCTGCTTTCTTTTTCTTGAGTCCATTCTGCAAGGCAAACAATTGTCATTTAGAACATACTTAAAATACACCCAAATGGATTCACGAGATACACCCAACTAAATATACAATATACACCCAAAACAGCAAACGAAACACACCCTGCTTAATAAGCTACATACACCCAACGTGGATAAACAAAATACACCCAAACCGAAAAATAAATTACACCCAAGTATGGTACTTACTTTTTCCCCTTTTTGCCGGGGTGTTTAATTCCCGAATCCTCTGAGTCTTCTGAGCCTCAAACTCAGAGGTAGAAGTGTCACTGTCAGTAGTTTCTGTCTCCGAAGACGATGTTGAGCTCGCCTTCCTTTTTTTGTTTTTTTTTATTTCTTGTTTTTTTGTTTTTTTTTTTCTTTTTTTCTCATTTTTTCTCTTGTCTTTGCCAAATTCAGAATCCCCTGAAACATGAGATATTTTAGTTAGCACCATTCGGGTAAATAAAATACACCAACTTATTATGATTACTCACCAAAATTTCCTCTCTCTCTGCATTCATTCTTTCCACCAACTGCTCCTTAGTCCAGTTGGCAATCCATGGCTTTGGTGGTCTTTCAACCCTGTTCTTGCCTTTGTTTTTTGAAAGGTGAAAGTAGATTATCATCAGGGCGAAGAGGCAGCCATTGATTGCCTTCTTCTTCTTCTCTTGATAGTCTGTTATGCCCTTGATCATGAAGGTCAAAACATGCCCCCCCAGTTTCTCTCCTCTATGCCGTCCATCTTAAAAATTGGGACCAGGTGCACGGGCGATATTTTGTTTATCGTCGTTGGCAAAAGGAACGCCATCTGTATGTAGAGGATGAATATCCTCTTGAACATCAGGCGTTCCTCTTCGTTGCCAACGCCGATTTCCATCATTTCATCGGTAAGACTTTTGAGGGTCTTACCCTGGAATCTTCTATAAATTATTTTTTCATCATCAGAAAGTTTCTTATAGTCAACTTTCTCAGGAAATAGATCTCCTACAAAAAGGAAGACAACAAAGCATCCAAGTCGGTTCAAATACACCCAAGCATCAGGTTAATATACACCCAAGCAACAACTTAATATACACCTATAATTTTGAGCTAATTACCTGTTGCATTGATGCCAAGCGCATCACCTATTTTTTTTGGGGTTATATGGAAAGAACCATATCCTGTCTTCAGTTTGTTCTCCCCAAGTTTGAAGTTGTTTGCCAGCTCCCTTAAGAGTTGGTGATCCACCCTCAGTGGTGGGATGTGCATCAACCCATCGAATTCAAGATCCCTCACAATTGCCTTCTTCTCCTTAGTCATGTTTCTGAACTTATCATTCAGGAGATGTGTGGCACATTTCAGGTCTTTAGTTTGGTTTCTTGCTGCCATTTTCTCTGAAACTAAAAATACACCCAAAGATATCAGTAATATACACCCATATATATATGACTCACATACACCCATTGATAACAATTAAGATACATCCATTGATAACAGTAAGATACACCCATATATATGAGTCAGATACACCCAAAGATAATCGCGAGATACACCCATTCATAACAGTGAGATACACCCATTCATAACAGTGAGATACACCCATAGATATTATTCAGATACACCCGAAGATGTCAAACAAGATACACCCATTGATTACAGTGAGATACACCCATAGATATTATTCAGATACATCCATATAGATATCAGTCAGATATCACTCAACCATGCTTCAATATCAAGCCACATTACAAGGTTAAGCAGTTTACACCCCCGAATCTACGGAATAAACCCCCAAAAATCAACAAAAATAGCAGGAGAACTTAGAATAACAATGTAGAATGACGTAGAACTTAGAAGAACGACGTATAACTTAGAAGAACGACGTATAACTTAGAACAGTGTAACAAAGAAGCAAGAGTAATAGTAAACCCTAGAAGAACAACGTAGAAGAAAAGTAAAATATACAGTATTTTAATGGACTTACGTTGAGTATTCTTGGTTTGTTTTTTCTTCAGATTCTTCACAGAGAGGTTGATGGTGTTTTGATGCAGTTTTCGAACAACGATTTCTATATTTTGAAACTTGATTTTCGCTCGAAAATGAGAGGGTTTCGTTGTTTTAAATGCGCCTTGAGAAATGGAAGAAGTGGAAGAGTCTTCCATACGTAACCGTTCGAATGTTGAGCGCGTGATTTTGACGCGCTATCTTGTCTCTCTTCATGCGCGTGATTTCTGTTTGGGTTGGGCCAACTTGTTTGCTTGTAGGCTTGTATGTGTAGCAGGCCTGATATATATATATATATATATATATATATATATAGACTCCTAAGTCCTAACATATGTCGGCGAAGGACAAAAAGAAAAAGATGGTGGGCATAAATAAGATCAAAGAAGATAAATGCTTTTGCCAAAAAAATGTATATTATAGGAACTAAACATTTTGTTAGTTAGAAAGAATTAAAGATCCCCATAAAATTGGGATATAAAAAATTGCTTCCAAATTCCATACATATGAATATAGTAGAGGTACAAAATGTCAAAATCAGAACTTCAGATATTACTAAATAATTTTTTTTGAAAAAAAAAAGAAAAAAAATGAATAGTAACGACGTAAAATAAAGAAGTGGATTAACACTAATAAAACTATCTAATATCTAAACAAAAAAAGGAGAAAACATTATTTTTTTTTCTTTTTTCATTATAAACAAAATTTATTCCTGGATCCAATACACGATATGCAGCTCTTTTTCTATATACCCATTAATTTGTTTACCAATTTTTCTAATATTACATTTATCCTTCAAACTCATTCTGTCATTCATTCATCCCTCTCCTTTCCTTTGCTAGAATGAGTTCTTTAAATTTGTCTAAATGCATCAACAAAAACGATCATCAACTTTCTCTCTCCCCCCTGCATCATTGGACACATTGCTCTGTCCCACTAAAATCTTAGCAGAGCCAACTTTTGTAATTTGTACATATCTAATTTAACAATGAAGAAAATTCCTATATGATCTTAAAAGCAAGAAATATCTAATTACTCTTAGCATTGGTAGTCATCTTTAATTTCTAAACCACCTACTACCTTCCATTTTTTTATTGGGAAAAGTATTAAGCTTTTCAACTTTAGCTAACACGTATTGTATACTTTAAACATTTAGACTGCGCAATTCAAAATAATATTGATTTATGAAACAACAAGTGTGGATCAATCAAATAAAGAGAAATTTGTTCATAGTCAATAATCCAAAGAGAAAAAAGGAGTGTTCATCATAGGGTGCCCAAAGAGCATCAAAAGGACAAGGCTTAATAACATCCAACCCCACCTATATCTTCCCTCTTCCATTCCAATGCAACAAACTCAAGTCCAGAATGAAGATCCCTACACAAACCTAAGCTACAGTAAAGGGGTATATCTCTGTTCAACAAAACATATTCCTATTAATATAATGGCCACCACACCAGTATGATGCACAAAAGTCAAAACTAAGCTACAATCCTCCATTTAATTTAGTGTCTTGGTCACCAACAGCAAACCTGTACAAAGAAACTCAATGGATAGAGTGAGCAAATTTGAAAAAGTATAATAATTATAAACAAAGAAAGCAGAGAAAGGTTCATGCTTACATATAGAGTTTGCTATAGGAACCAACTTTAAGATTACCCTTGCATTCAACCTTGGCAGAAAATTTACCATCAATTTGGTGGAGCTTGACTCTAGCATAAGGAACAAGGTCAAGATCACCACCACGTTCCTCAACAACCTTTTCATCTACTTCCATGAAGAGATAAATCAGACTTTCCTCGCTGCTGTAGTGGCAACAGAAAACATATGACACCCGTCCAGTCAGCTCTTCTAAACCATTCACGTGCACATCTGCCACGAGTTTCTCCTTAGAAGAGTCATAAATGTACCACATAGCTGCAGAGTCAACAATGAGTAAATACTCACTGCATGCCAAACGAATGAGTTTCCTTGGATAAGAATCATCACTTATTAGCGGTAACTCCCACCAAAGGTCTTCCCAAATGTTGGCCTCGAAATCATATGAGACGAGCCACTGCTCCTTACCAACAGAACAATAAAACACAATGAGGGTCTTCTTACGAGGCTTCGTTCTGTCCTCCCACAAAAAGTAAGATTTAGGATTCTGGAACATGTATATATCTTCGGGCACTTCCCTTTTTTCCCATAAATCTAATTTTGGATAGTAGATTTCAACCCAATATCCACCTCCAGTGTCACCCGCAAAGATGCACACTTTGCCATGGTATGGGACCACTATGGGATTTATCCGGTAGTAGAACATGCTTCCGCATAAACTCCAAATCCAAGTAGAACCTTCGTACTTGAGGCACCACATTTTTGCAGGGAAAAAATGTTGCCATTCCAGCTCAAATTCAAATTTTGGTCCATTATTACACATGATACCACCAGCAGGGAACAAGTTGCCACCAAGGGAACAAAATCCTTGAAAAGATGGTAATTTGGAATCGATTATTAGATCATCTGCAAGAGGCCATTGGGCAGTTACAGGACCTCCATCTTCAAGATCAACACTTCCATTGGCCTCAGAGATAATTAACATTCTGCGCCTGAAGGTTCTTTTTCTATCTACTACATCCACATTTTCCACCAACATATATATGCTTTTTGGATCAGAACAACCAACATCATCCTAGAATTAGAACAACAATCATAGTGTTTAGAATAAAATTATATAAGAAATTAAAACGTCATAGTTATAAACTGACCTCAGGTTCAGATTCCCTGCCATTAGCAACTGTATCTCCCGAAACCGTCACAACAACACTTCCCAACCATTCTTCAAAATGATGATCGTATTTAACGTGATCCAAATCCCTAAAATGATTGGCGGCCTTAGCCATCAAATTCTTACCATCCCTTTTGCCCACCACAAATGCAGTGAAATCGCAAGCCTTCACAACAACCGCTCCGATCCCAAAGCTCTCCGCGTTATGCACGAGCCAACTGGCGAAGACCTTTGCTCCTTGGGTATTGTCGGAGAACGGTCCGATAGGTAGGTTCCAAAAAGACGAAGTTGAATGAAGGAGGAGGATGGGGTTCTCCTTGGGTAGGTCTTCGGGATCGCAAGTCCGAGCATCTACGACCTCCAAAACGAGGCCTTTCGACTCTAACAAATCGCAGAGGCGCTTCGCTAGGGCTTCTGCAGTTGAATATCCGATTTGCGAAACGAACAGGATCTTGCCACGAGGATTGCGTTTGGGTTGCTCTTGATGGAGTGTTATGAGATTCTCTTTGTGCGGGCGGATGTGAGTCTTGTAGATTGAGAAGAAGGATGCGGCAGTGACCGTGGCGGCGGCCACGCTGGACAGGATAGCGGATACCGATACATCCGCCGGTAACGAAGGCAACGAAAGGGGCATTATTGGCTATAAGCTCAATTTTGATGCAGCCGTCGAAGAAGGTGACTACTGCATGTCTGCATGTGTTAAGTATTAACACTCCCCTGTGCTACTGCATGTGTCTTGGTCAGGGTGTTCAGACTATCCAAATTAAACTTTCATCCAATTCAATCTAAATCAAAAATTGATTAAAATCGTATTAATTTAGATTTGATTGGATTTTACTTTTTACAAACTAAATCAAAAATTGATTAAAATCGTATTAATTTAGATTTGATTGGATTTTACTTTTTACAAACTGTTAAATTGGATTCAGATTTTGGATCTATTTTTTACAACCGATTCAATCTAATTCAAACTGCACAATATATTATAATATTATTATTTTATTATTATGTTTACAATTATATTTATAACATATTTAATTTGTTATACATTTTTATATTTTTTATATATTATTATTATTTAATAAATATTTTATGTTCAAAATGTGATTTATTTATTTATTTTAACTAACTTATAATTTTATTTTTATTGTTATGTTATCATTAGTTTTTTTAAAATATTGTTAAGACTTGTTAGGTCATTGTTGGTTATTTAAAATTTGATGTTGAGTCTTGTTATATATATTTAATTTTTTTTAATTTACAAAACCGTAAATCTAATCCAATTCAGATCGCTCGAAATTGGATCGGATCGGATCGGATTTTTTTTTTAAATCATCCAATCCAAACCACAGTGCAAATAAACATAATGTTCGGATCGAATAAATGTTTGACTCAAAACCGATCTAAATCGCACCTAGTTTTAGCTTTTTTGGCATTTGGCCTGAAACTGCTTCTACACGGGCCATATTGTCAACACAGGAAGCCGTATAAAATTTTGAAAAACTGTAAAATTCAAAAAATTCAATAGGGAAGTGTTATATCAAAGTTTGTTTAATATCTAAAAAATAAAGGTAAAGTTATAAAATACAAAAAAGGATTTTAACTAACACAAAATTATCTATCAAAAAATACTATTCTTTTGTTCTTTTCATTGGAAACTAAAATAGGTTTTTGGATCCAATAAAACATAAATAATATTATACATCCAATTTTATTTTAATCAAGTCCAATTAAATTAATTATTAATTGTTGAATATGGATATATATTTCAAGAATTTTATTAATTGTTGAATTAGTTTATGATTATGAATTTTGTTAAATGTTGATTGTTATTGCTGTGCTGATGTTGGTTTATTAGAATTTATTTTTTATTTTTTTATGTAATAATGAAAAATTTGGATTTTACCATAAATTTATATCACGGTGAAAAGTTTAATTCAGGGTATGGTCTAAAATATTTTATCCACTTTGGTCATATAACATTTGATGCAAAATTTTGCAAATAAATTTGATTCAAAAGCTACTGTCAACAATTTTAAATTCAATGCAATTATTAACAGCATTCTGCTGTTAACAAATTTATAGGCACGGTTAAAAAGAGTGGTCATATTATAGAATAGTCATCAATGGCCACATTCAAAAGTGTAGCCTTATCTTTGGTTATTAGCACGTTTTAAAAACGTAATTATATCTTTAGTTATTGACACGCTTTAAAAGTGTAGCCATATTTTCTGCTTAACACGTTTGAAAAGCATGGCTATAGAGTCACACATACGGCTACGCTAAAATAGTATGGTAATCAATAGGAACATGACAATACACAAATCGGACCTACCTATTTATGTTTTAATTTTTTAAACACAAATTAGTGGGTTCGATTTGTGTACCCTAAATTTTTAAAATTTTTTAAACACAAATCGAAGAATCTGATTTGTGTACTTCTCATAATTTTAAAAAATACCAAAAATTATCACGTTAAAGTATAACATTCCTCCTACTTCCATATCCAAATGTTTTAACCTCTCATAATACTCTATATTAGCAAAAAGATTTTTATGTTTAGGACTTCTTATTAAGAGAAGTATTTTTTTTCTTACATGAATTTAATTTTTATACCTAACAGAGTAAGAATTTTACACGGATAATAATAATCGTATATTGAAATATTAACAAAAATAATTAATTTTAAAATTTATTACTTAAAAATGATCTAAATATGAATTTACTTAAATTACCGTATAAAAATATTTATATTATCAATATTTTAAAATTTTATTTATGAGTTACTCTATTCATAATCAGATTAAAATGCTTATATTTTTACGAATAAATATTCTTTTGGATGTCTAATAATTTGTTTAAAAGACAAATTATCTTTTTATAATTCAAAAATTTCTAATCAACCCCTCTATTAATGGTTTCAGCAATTTCTATAAGGACTTGTTTGGGTGAGCTCTTAAGAAAATATCTTTTTTCGAATTATTTTTTTTTAAAAGATCTTATAAAAAAGTAAAAGTAATTTTATGTTTGGATATCTAATATAAAAATGTCTTTTTATCTATCAATTATGTTTGGGTATAACAATATAAAAGTACTTTTTTGTTTATTTATTACATGAAAAATATCTTTTTTTTAAGGAAAAAAGATCTTTTAAAAAAAGATGTAAATTACAGCTTCTCAAAAAAGATCTTTTTTTTATTTTATTAGTGCTTTTACTTTTACTACTAAAAATTTACCAAACACGTTAAAAAATAAAAAAAAATCATTTTTCATTGAAAAAAATCTTTCTTTAACAAAATAATGGCGCCCAAACATGCACTAAATAGTGATATTAGAAGCTACCTAGAGTTGTATACCAATAACAACAACCACTTCGACTAATTATTTAAATAACTAAAAATTAATTAAAAATTTTTAAATTATAAAAAAATACTTGGTTGTTTAAGTAAATGGTGAATGATTGAAAAGAAAATTTATTCTATTTTTATTTACTTTAATATATTATAAAATAATTATTTAAATTAACCTCTACAAATTTTAAAAATAAATATTTTAGTCTTTAAAAAAATTAATATTTAAAAACATTTCTAAAATTTTATTTTGACAAATAAATTAATGTCCAATTCATTTTCTAGTAGAATAATTATCCAAATTAGTCTCAAAAATTTTAAAAGTTAATATTTTAGTTTTCAAAAAAAAAATTAATACATAAATCAATAATTTTTAACGTTTTTTTAGTCTATTTTTCGATATAAATTACTAAATTTTTCAAGTATTTATTAAAAAAAAATATTAGTAGATATTATAATCAAATTAATTTTTAAAATTAAATTAAATTTATTTAATTTATAATATAGTATTATTATAAAGTAAAAATTTAATTAATTTTTTGAGTTAATTAGTAATTTAGTGATTAAATGAAAATAAAAAAATAATGCTCTAATTACCAAAAAAAAGAACATCAAATCACTAAAATGAATTTTCTCTAATTTTTTTAACACTTAAAAAAATAAAGTGTAATATCTTATTTTTAATTTTATAAATAAAAATAAAAATTAAAAAAATAATAAAAATTGAGGTTAAACAATGAACATCATCCAATTATTTTTTTTTTCACTAAAAAAAGAATCCATTCCCATCGAATCACTACCCCAGCGCCACCTTCTTCGACGGCTGCATCAAAATTGAGCATGTAGCCAATAATGCCCCTTTGGTTGCCTTCGTTACCGGCGGATGTATCAGTATCCGCTATCCTGTCCAGCGTGGCCGCCGCCACGGTCACTGCCGCATCCTTCTTCTTAATCTACAAGTCTCACCTCCGCCCCCACAAAGAGAATCTCATAACACTCCATCAAGAGCAACCCAAACGCAATCCTCGTGGCAAGATCCTGTTCGTTTCGCGAATCGGATTTTCAACTGCAGAAGCCGTAGCGAAGCGCCTCTGCGATTTGTTAGAGTCGAAAGGCCTCGTTTTGGAGGTCGTAGATGCTCGGACTTACGATCCCGAAGACTTACCCAAGGAGAACCTCATCCTCCTCCTTCATTCAACTTCGCATAACCAACCTCCCCTACCGTTCGCCGACAACAGCAATGGAGCAAGGGACTTCACCCGTTGGCTCGTGGATAATGCGGAGAGCTTTGGGATCGGAGCGGTTGTTGTGAAGGCTTGCAGTTTCACTGCATTTGTGGTGGGCAAAAGGGATGGTAAGAATTTGATGGCTAAGGCCGCCAATCATTTTAGGGATTTGGATCACGTTAAATACGATCATCATTTTGAAGAGAGGTGGGGAAGTATTGTTGCCACGGTTTCGGGAGAAGTTGCTAATGGCATGTGCAGGGAATCTGAACCTGAGGTAGATTTCTGCATGCTCTTATCCTTCATATATTACATGTATATTTGATAGATAATTGTTTTAAACTGGTGATCTATTTTTCTCCTAAATATTATGATTGTTTTCTTAGTTACAGGATGATGCTGGTTGTTGTGATCCAAAACGCATATATATGTTGGTGGAAAATCTGTATGATGGATTTAGAAGTAGAACCTACAGGCGCAGGATGTTAACTATCAGTGAGGCCAACTTCATGAAGAATGGAACTGTTGATCTTGAAGACGGAGGTCCTGTAACTGTCAAATGGCCTCTTCCACATGGTGGAACAAGCGATTCTAGTTTACCATTATCTGAAAAATTTTGTTGTTCCGTTGGTCTCAGCTTGTTCTTTCTTGGTGACTGGGATGAGGATATTGAAAGAGAACTGCATTTTGATGGCGCTAGAAACATTTGGTGCCTCAAGTATGATGGTCATACTTGGATTTGGAGTTTATGCAGAACCATCCTTTTCCCCCACCAATTGCGCCCCATAATAATTCCATACGATGGCAAATTGTGCTGCATTGGTGATAATTGGGTTGATATCTACAACCTAAAATCAGAATTTTGGGAAAAGAGGGAAGTGCCCGGCATGCGTGAATCCTCACTCTTATTTTTTGTGGGAAACCCTCATTGTGTTGTATTCTTTTGATGATGTGAATCAATGGCTCATGTCATATGATTTGAATGCCAACATTTGGAGCCCCATTGAGTGCAATTTTCCGCCGTTTTGTGATTACAAAGCTGGTAGGAAACTCGTTCATCTGGGTTGCAGTGATTTTCTTCTTATTATTGATATTGTATCTATTTGGTGTATCTATGACTTGTCTAAGAAGAAACCCGTGGCAGTTGTGCATGTGAATGATTTGGATGAGATGGGGATGGTGTCTAACGTTTTTTGTTGTCACCACACAAGCAAAGAAAGTCTGATCTATGTCTTTACTAGTACAGATCAAATGGATATTAAAAGGGATATAGAGCGTCCAAATCAATATATTAACATTGTTCCTTATGCCAGAGTCAAGCTCCAAACCGAGGGTAATTTTTCTGCTAAGGTTGAATCTAAGGGTAATCTTAAAGTTAGTCCCCATCTGAAGTACTATGTGTAAGCATGTACCTTTCTCTTCTTACTGTTCTTTCTATTATTATAATGTCTCAATTAATTCGTGACCCTATCCATTGTGGACAGGTTTGCTGCTGTAGACCAAGACATTAAAGGGAAGACTACGGTAGCATAAATGTTGCTGTTAGGAATAGGGGTGTGCATGGCCCGGCCCGCCCCGGTCCCGAACACTTTAGGGGCTAATTTGATGTGATTTCATCGGGTCTAGGGCCGGGTATGGGTCTCAAAAGTAGACCCAGTCATTATTTTGGGTTGGGTCTGGGCCATAGCTCGGGTCACCCAAAATCGGTCCGGTGGCCCGGTCATCATACACAGTTAATATTTTGTGTTATTAGTGATGGATGATAGCTATTATTATGTGAAATTTAAGTATTGTAAACCTTAATATTTTGTGTTATTAGTCATTATATATAAGACTATAAGTTAATGTTTTATGTTTAAAATGCATAAGATTTTAGACTAATGCATAATCTTGTGTTATTTGTATTGATTTAAATATTTGGTGTTATTAGGCAATATTAGTATTGATTATGGTTATACTTTAATTTTAGAGAAGAGTTAGTTCTTATTATATTTTTCTAAGTGAATTTTATCATATCAAATAATGGTTGGAGTCTTGAAAATTTGAATATTTTTACATGCTAACTTACAAGAAGGTATCAAGGTAATATAATGTTAACGGCCCGGTTTTCATTCAGTTTTTACCCGGTATAATCGTGGCCCGAAAGTGTATAAGTTTCATTGGGTCTAGAGTCGGGTTCAGGTCTAACAAATAGGCCTGGTATATATTTCAGGCTAAGTCACATCAAACCTAGTTTCATCCGGCCCATGCACACCCCTACAATTCATTTGAAACCGAAGCCTACAGTTCAATAACTAAGTTTCTACCATCGTTTCGTTAATATCTAAAAGATAAGGGTAAAGGTATAAAGTATAAAAAAAGATTTTAACTATAACACAAAATTATCTATCAAAAAATATTATTATTTTGTTCTCTTCATTATAAACTATAATTACTTTCTGGATCCAATAAAACATAAATAATATTAAAGACGGATACTCCTCAATCTAATCTTTCGATCATAGTTAAAATTTATTAATTTTCTCTAACTAATTTTTCTCTAAAGTATAACTCAATTTATTAATTTTAAAAATTATATATAGTATTGAAAAATTATCCAGTATGTCACTTGAAAAAAGTGGAATAGGATATTTATGGTACGAAAAGTTAGTCAAATTGCTATTTGTCATGTAATGAAGATTGAAATGATTAAAATAATTCTAATTGTAGAAGCAAAATGTCATAAACAAGTAACTCTAAAATAAGGACGTGGCCCATCGATCAAGAGCGACTATATATTCGTTTAATTTCTTTTAAAATTATTTACTATTTAACTATTGTTTACTTTTTTTTTAAACTGTTTTTACTTAGCCATTATACGTATTTAGATTTTAATAAATAAAACTTTGAAAGTGGATTGAATTGACTTAGAACATATTTAACAATTAAAAATATTTAAAAATAATAGTTTGAAAATAAAAAGAGCCATATTTTTTTAAATATATTTATTTTTTATTTTTTATTTTTTAATCATTACTAAAATAAATGAATAATCTTAGATATAATAAATATATAATTTTAGATATTACGCATGTAAAATTATAAATATTAAGTTAAATAATATAACTTTACGTTATTGTCTTCTTAGTATTACTCTTAATAATCACTCCTAATAATCAGTAGAATTTATCTTAACGAATTATAAGTTTATATTTTGTTATTTATACAAAATATTCATTTAAAATAAACAAAATGCTAAACCAAAAGCTGTAATTACAAAAAAGGGAAAAAAATAGCAATACAAAAATAAAGACAATTTACTTAAATAAAAGAAAATAAAAAAATATTTATCTAAATACAACAATCGAGAATTAGTTACTTACTTATCTTATTTTTTCTTTATTAGCAGTGTCTGTTTACCCGCTTTTCTAATATTTTGAAAAGATTAATTTTTTGTAATTTTATTTTTAAAATTATAAATTTAATAAAATAATCTAAATATTAAGAATAAAAAAATTAAAAAATAAAAATAAAAATTTTATAAGCTATTTAATTTTTAAAATGTATAAAATTTATAAATTTAAATTAAATAAGTCATTAAACAAATTTATTATGTTGTTATTATGTGTAACAAAATGAAAATAAAGATTTAGAAATATTATTTACCATTAACTATTTAAAAATGTTATTAAGTTTATTTATTTATTTTTAATAGTATTTAATTTAAAGTAGAGATAAAAATTTATATTCAAACTACTTCATGCATAATTTCAATTGATAAAAAATATTTTTTTAATTTTATATTTAATTTTTTAAATTATCTTTAATTTTATTTTTTTAAATTATTAATTTATATTTTTATTATATCCCCTCATTATATCAAACAGACAAACATTATTCTTTCTCTTACTATATTTTTTAAATTACCCCCTCATAATAATATTTTTTTAAAATTTTGGGTCTTATATGTAATAATAATGAGGGAGAAATTTTTGGAATTTGATTCACATTAAATTTAAAATTAACTTCTGGTATAATTAAATGAGGAAAGATAATTAATTATAGAAAGAAATTAACTATCAATTAGATTAGGAGAGTGATTTACACTCTCTTATAAATACAAATGTTATTAATCATATATCTTTATTTATTGTCTATAATATTTTGGCTACGTAGCATTACTCTATATATTATTAATATTCAGTTTCTTTACTTATTAGTATAGTTGATGTGATATATTTTTAAAATTATTTTTTAATTATGTATTTATTTAATTTAATTAAAATAAATATTAAATTATTTTATTATAATTTATTGTCTAATAATTATATATCCATCATCAACTATATAATTGTGAACATTTTATCAATAATTAATTAAAAAGACACAATTTTATTACTTCTTTTATTTTATTTCTGTATTTCCTAACTTATCCGCTATAAAAAGTAATATATATTATAAGAAAATTTCATTTTTTTATCAATTACTTTTTTATTTGACAATTTTTATTTTTCTCTTATAATATATTATCTCTATTTTTTATAAACTATAAAATATTATTATTCATTATTATACTTTATCTCTTCTATTTTTTGTCTTTTATTCATATTTGTTTAAGTTTTAATAAAATTTTGTTATAAATTTATCCTTTTTTTATCCCATGTAAGTTAATTATTTATTATAACTATTCACATATTTAACCTTCTCAATGTTTAATTTATATTTCTTAGGTGCTAAATTTTATTTTTAATTTAAAAAATTAAGTAATAAAATAATATCAATAGAAAATGTTGTGTATTTTCTTCTTCATCATTTGGGATTATCTTTTTTTTTTTAAAATATCATGAGTAGTTAGTTATACAATAGTATTTATGAATAAAAGATAAATATAAATTATATTCCATCTTTTCTTAGTAAAATTTATATTATTTATTTTAAAATATAAAAAATATTATAAATTATTTTGGACTAATAATTTTACAAAATTTTTAACAAAAATTATTATACATATTTTTATTTACAATTTTGTAAGAAAATTCTATATATTTTTGTATATTATTTCGTAGAGAGTATGTGCTGATTGTAATAATGATCTACAATTAATAAAATTATTAAGCGATATTTTTAAAATAAGTTATTTCACCATGATTCCGGATAAGTCCATACCTAAGGCGTAATTAGTTAAAACCTCTTGTTGACTAGAAAATAGGGCAAAAAACAGAAATAAGTCAAGGGAGGAGATAATTTACGTGAATCAGCCAATAAGAAAATTGCTTCATCAATCAACCAAAGGACATTTATATATAATTCGAACTAGCATAGTTCGATTTATATTTGTATATAATTCGAACCGATTTGGTTCGAACTATGATCTTATAATTCGAACTAAGGGAGTTCGAATTACACTTTTCAAGTAATTCGAATCAAGGATGTTCGAATTACCTCCATGCACGTAATAGCACATAATTCGAACCAAGTAGGTTCGAATTACACAAATTGTATTTCGAACCAGGCTGGTTCGAATTAGTGAGGACCAGGCCTGTATATATATGGTGTGAACGCGAGTTGCTCTCATTAGAGGGGGTGAGATGACTAGTGAGGAGAGTTTCGTAGTGTTGGTTCACCACAGAGGATCCATTAAGAGGAAAACTCGTTCCGGTGTGAAGTTCACTGATAAGGATCCTCTCTGTATTATCATCAGGCCTATGACGAGGTATGAGGACCTTGTTAGCTCTGTATTGCTGAAACTTGATCTAGAAGGTGTGAAACGGGTTAAGAAGTTTTTCTATCACATTCCAATCACGGTGCTCCAGGAAACCGTAAAGTATGATTGTTTCACGATCGGGAGTGATGAGGACTTGTAGGTCATGTTTCATTGTCGCCGGCAGTTTCCAGAGGTGAGGATGCCAGAACTGTTGGCAAAGTTGGTTGACGTGGTATCCAGCTCAGGGGGTTTGAACTGGAATACCACCACTTTAGCCACGGTAGTCAGTTCTAGCTCCAGACCTGCCGTTGCTTCTTCCTCTGTCCCTGCGTACGAGCCACCCGTCCAACCTGTCGCCTCTCCTTCGTTCGCTGTTGATCTCAACGACAGTGTAGGCGACGAGGTCGGAACAGGGGAATTTCCACGGACCTCTTTACAGTGTGCTGCACCCACTGGGGTTGGAGATGGATTGTTGGATGATCCAGAGGACGATGATGTCGAGCCGGATATGATTGCTGATGACAATGACGATGATGTCGGAGCAAATGAGCCTGCTGGGGCCGGCGGTGGTTCTAGCTCTGGCACACAGCAGTACCCTCCACATTTTTTCTCTTTGGACTTGGATGCCATGAGGTAGGAGGGGGTTCCTGGGCAGCCGGCTGGATTTGGCGCTAGAGATGGTGAAGGGTCTGCAGGTCTGACAGAGTTTCAGGTTGGTCAGCAATGTCAGGATAAAGAAGAGGCCCTGTTATGTGTGAAGACTTACAGCATCCGTCGAGGGGTACAGTACAAGGCTGCGCTTGAGGCTCCTGACGGAGGCTGGTTACCTCCGTCTGCATACCGGGCATTCTGCATTCGACATGTAGCGGCAAATTTCGCCCTAACCTTAAAGGGCAAAGACGCAAGGAGGCTACTTGTGAATGCGGCGTACGCTAAGATCGAGGTCGAGTTCCATTACTGGTTTGATATTCTGAGATCTGAAGACCCGGCGATGTGTGACTGGGCGAACCGAATTGAGTATTCGTTGTGGACACAACATTGTGATGAGGGGCATAGATTCAGACACATGACGACAAATATCTCTGAGTGTGTGAACTCAATCCTCAAGGGTGTCAGAAACCTTCCTGTGTGCTCGCTAGTGAAGGCAACATACGGAAGGTTGGCCGAATTATTTGTTCGCAAAGGGAGAGAGGCTGAGGCGCAATTGGGAACCGGACAATAATTTAGTCAGCACTTGGTGAAGTGTATAGAGGCCAACTTGAAAACGGGTAGGTGCTTCACGGTGACTTTGTACGACAGGGATAACTCCGAGTTCACCGTCGCAGAGACAACTCCGACTGATTCTTTCTCACTGGGTAGCTACAGAGTCTCGCTTGCATCTCAGACATGTGACTGCGGATACTTCTAGGCACTTCATTTCCCGTGTCCCCACGCACTGGCATGCTGTGCCTACTCACGGCTTACATGTGAGCCTTACGTCCACCAGGTGTATCGTCTTAGTTCGGTGTTCAGTGTGTATCGGATGGGTTTCACACCTCCCATTCCGGAGGACTTCTGGCCACCATATGACGGGCCGACTGTCATCCCGGACCCGAATAAGAGGCGTGCGAGAGAGGGTCGTCCGAAGTCCACTCGAATACGGATCAATATGGATGAGGCAGATCCGAACCGGCCAAAGAGATGTGGGCTTTGTCGGCAGCCCGGCCACACACGTAGGAGTTGCCCACAGCTCGGAGGAGCAGAGCACACATGGGGACATAAGTAGGTGTATTGCTAGCTTTGGTACTTTTTATTTCACTTTCGCGTTTAGAATCCATTATTATCGGTTTTCTTACTTGTAGTTGATAAGTGATAGAATTTGTTAATGTTAGTGCGATGTACTCTGCATGAGATCTTAATTAATGAATATGTTTTGTTTCCGGGGTTTTAAATGAAATGTATGTTGAATGCACACCGGAATAAATAACTCTACGAGTTAAATTAAGACATGATGCGAAATCTATGCTAGTAACAAAAATTAGTTTTTGGAACGAATTGTGAGTAATTCGAACTAATTGAGTTCGAATTATGTTCCTCGATAGTTCGAACCAGGTAGGTTCAAATTATGTTCATCACGTGCTCCTCCATAATTCGAGTTAACTTGGTTCGAATTATATGTTAGGGTAGTTCGAATTACATAGAAACGTGCTTTGGCTGATTTGTAATGTTGTTTTCGGTTTGGTTGATACACGTAATTTTTGTCCTCCCTTGATTTAAATGTGTTTTTTGCCTTAGAAAATAATTAAAAAAGAAAATCCTTTTTATAATAGTACCAGTCATAAATCAGCAGTTAGAAGAGATATTAATAAGAAAAAAAATAAACAAAATATATGTTTTAATCTTGAAATTTTTGAAATTCTTTTTAAAATTTTAATTTTAATTTTTTTATTTTATTGTTGAATCTTAACATTTCGAATAAATTTTAATTATCTTTAGAGAGTGTTTTTTTTGACAATCAGCATTTATCAAAATTATTTTACTAATTTTATCCTCAATAACTCATCTGACAATGACCATCACCATCACCATCTCAACACAACTAAACAACAGATTTAACAAAAAGAGTGGGGAGTAGTTATCTTTTGTTTAAAAAATTTTCAGAAAAAAAAAATTATCATGTAAATTTTTTGCTATCATATTATCTATTCAAATTTTATTAAAAAATATTACATATACACAAAAAAATATAATATATTTATATATAAATATATATGTAATTTAATATATTTTTAATATATATTTTATATTTTAACATAAAAATGACTAATTTAATATTTATTTTTGAATATACACCTATACCTAACATAATTGAATTTTATTTTATTCAATGTATTAACATGAAATTAAGTTAAAAAATTATTAATATTAATTTAAATAAAAATAAATATAAAATATTAATAGTATATTATTTTTTAATGATTAAAACTCAAATACACATCAAGTTGATACTAAAAAGTACTAGATAAAAATTTATTTAAATTATCTAACCGCTTAGCTATTAATTTTACACAAAATTAATTACACCTGAGTTTCTAATTTTTTTTAATTGAGATTATTATAGATTCTTACCCAAAACATAATTAGTTAAAACCTCTAATTGACCAAAACAAATAAAAAAAAAGAGAAACTTCAATAAAACCTCTTTTGTTGTTTCTTTGTTCCTCCTTTCATAAAAGAAACTATCTGGGATTACCGCGTTTGGGTTTGTGATTTATTTTCTTCTCTTCTCAATCATCTCTTTCTCTTCAATCTCATTCCTTTGAAGAAAGAGAAAGAACAAAGAACCAAGAGGACCCCACACAACACAACACCCTTAAACAACACAAACCTTGTTTCTTGTTGAATTTCTTCGTAGTCTTTTGTCCCAAATAGTTGAATTTGTCACAACCACTGTTTCCCATACAACACAACACCATAAATTATTATTATTACTAATAAATAAATTAATTAATCAATTTCCAAAACCCTTTTTTTGTCAAACCTTCTTCCTTCCCCCCTTTGGTGTTATCATCAATCTCATCAATTTTTGACCTTTTCTGAAAAATCTCGTGCATTTATTATACTTTCCCCTGTTTCCAATTGTAAAAAGATTATTTTTTTTTAATTTAAAAATTTGATTTTTTTTCCTCTTTGTCAATGATATTGTGGAGTATACGTGTTCCTGTTTCTCGTTTCTGAAATTAAAGGAAAAAAATAAAACATATATTTTTTGCTTTGTTCCTTCTCTTTCCTTGTTCCTTCTATTTGCTTTCCCTTAACACATACAAACACTTGAGTTGAAGTTTCTTAGATCATCATCATCAAGTTTGCAGTTGCTGGAGAGAGAATATACTTTCTCGCATCCAGCGACAAACTGAGAAAACTATAGCAAATGCGTGGTGAGCTGCGGGCCTTTACTTAATTTCTTTTTTCTCCCTTCTAAGGGAAATACCGAAATAGACATATATACTCTCGGTTTTGTTTGGGCCGAGTCCAGGTACTGAGCCCAAGTTGAGCTGAGCCCGACAAAGGAAAAGGAAAAGCCATGACCGAAAAAAAGGAGGAAAGGAAAAGGAAAAGCAAGAGGAGGAGTTGGTGTTGGAGAAGAGGAAGAAGAAGACGCATAGGAAGAGAGAGAATGGGTTCGGCAGGGAAAAACACAGCAGAATTCTTCAGGAGGAGGGACGAGTGGAGGAAGCACCCAATGCTCACCAATCAGTTCCGCCACGCCCTCCCTGGCTTCGGTATCGCCGTTGTCGCCTTCGGCATCTACCTCGTCGGCGAGCAGATCTTCAGTCGCGCCGGCGCTCCTTCTTCCCACTCTCACTCTCACTCCCACTCCACCGCTTCTTCCTCTCACTGATATCTCTTCAGGTACCCTCCTTTCTCTCCACCATCCATTCCCATACATTTTTGAACTGTTTTTTTCTAGATGTACCTTTTTTCTCTTTAGCTGCAGCTTCACTTGTTAAAAGTGTGTTTGGTTTGTTTATAGTTTTGCAAACTATGATTTTGATCCATTGCAATTTCTGCCCAAGTCATTGTTTGAGGCTAAAAAGTCAACTTGTTTTTGCTGAAGATGTTGAAATGAATTGAAATCGAGTTTGTTAGTTTGTGCCCTTTAAATTATTGTTTGGAGTATGCAAATTGAAATGCATACATATTATGAAGATGGAAATAGTTTCTTTGAATTTCACTTAACCCATGTCTCCAATAGTAGTGGTGTTTCCAAATTCCAATAGTATTGGAGTTTTCGAGTTAATTGAACTATTGTTGGCTGTTTGATTTTCAGGAATGAATTTGTACCTATTATGAACATATAGCAACTTGAATTATGGGTTGGCTTAGCAAATTTTTTAAAGGCTCCGACCAAAAGATTTCGGAAGGGCATTACCATTCATATTATAACGGGGATGCGGATTCTTACTTGCCGTCGACGTCTGGTGTAACAAACGTGAGAACTCCTTAACAATTGCTTTTGAATGCATTGGAAAACTTTTGCAAAGTGTTGAAATATGCCATTGTTTTCTATTTCCTGTTTGTCCAACTTTTCAAACATATGTTGATGGGAATTTGGATGCAGGATGTTTGGCCTGAGAATGAGAACGAAGATATAGATCGTGCCATTGCATTATCTCTGGCAGAGCAAAATCATAGAGGAAACCATGTAAATGGTGAGTGATATAACTCCAAACTGTTATTGTATATTTTAAAAGAAAAATAATGCATTTACACAATTGCGTTCCTTTTAGTTGTTATGTTCAGAGACAGAATAATGCAAATTGGAATGCTCTAAATTTCCATAATGTCTATCGTTGTTCTTCTAGTTATTGTTCCTGTATTTCAATTGGCTATTTTTCATTTTGTAATTATGAGAAATTTGATATCAAATCTGTGATAGTCTATTGAATGTAGTCTTTGTCAATTACAATGGTAAATTCAGTTGCTATAGAATTGAATAGAACTTATTTAGTCGTAGCTATTTACTATTGTTTTGCTTTTGCAGTTTGTTTACATTGGAAGATTTCTGCTTGTGTTGAACATTAACTGTTACTTTTACATATTTTTGGATCCGGCGCTCTGTCCTTTATAGATGATATATGTTACCTTAACCTTGTCAATTGTGTTTTTTTCAAAAACCAACTACAATGGAATTTACGTCAATGAGTTTTTCTGTCTATTATGTAGACTAAAGATCTCAATTAGAAGAAGATGAACAACTTGCTAGAGCTATAGAAGAAAGCCTAAATCTAGAGTCTCCTCCCAAATATGGAAATGAAAACATGTATCAACCCCATCCGACGGTTCCAATTCCAGTACCAGTGTATTTCCCAATGGGATCAAGGTACGAGTTAGAGGACAGGTCACACAATATTGTACGAATTTGGTATCACCATTTCAACACTTTTTGTTTGGCTACTTAAATGTGCATGCTAAGATTATCAATTTATCATCTAAAATTATCTGTTCACCATTTACCATTTACCATTCTGTCATGCTTGATGATTTCGAATTTTCTATTTTGACGTATGTTTTACTCCTTTGTATTCATTAACATATTTTTCCCCATTTATTCTTGCTGGTCCTTATTAGACTACTTATTAACTGGCACTCGTATGCCTCTTTATGGATATTTTCGGGAGGAACAGGAGGATGTAACTGAACTAGGATGTAGCATAATACATTGATATTCTCATTTATCAAATAATCTATATACATATGCATAGTGATCTTCATCTTTAGTATCCTCTTCAAATATATTGTACCATATATACCATAAAGTTACCGTAATTGATTGATAACCGCACGTATAGTTCAATTAGCATACAAATAACACAGATCCCAATGACTTAAATTTTTCGCCTGCAAAATATATCATAATTTGTTGGTTTGAAAACTTCGCATCATGCATCTCATGAACAAAACTTGCGTGTTTGTTTTCAGTTGATGAAGAAATTATTCTCTTCTCTCTATTTGCTATTAAATCAAGATATCATATGTACATGTGATGCAGAAATATTTGAATGTTTTTTAGTTTTTTGCATAATAGGATTTGTGCTGGCTGCCATACTGAGATTGGTTATGGACGATACCTAAATTGTTTGAATGCTTTCTGGCATCCTGAATGCTTCCGCTGTCATGCTTGCAACCTACCGATCTCTGATTATGAGGTGCCTGAATTTCCATTTACCTGCCAAAATGCTACAAGCATCCCACGTTAATGCAGGGTCCGGGAAAGGGCTGCATCCAAAGGATGTAATGTACTCAGCTTAATCTGATATATTATATATATTTTGGTGAATGAACGGGGCTTTTGCCCAAAGACTACACTACAGAGATAAAGTGGGGTAACTGAACCCCTCTAACATCATCAGACAGAACATTCCTCAATTCAACACATGGTTCATCCAAAAAACGGAATCCTAACCTCAAGCTTAAGCTCTTTCTTGCTAGGACGTCTGCTCCTCTGTTTCCTTCCCTGAAGGAGAGTAAATCTCATTCTCCAATCCCTACTCCTCATCCAGTCTAATCTAATAATAGGATCAGGGTGTTGTGAGCATTTCTCTGGCTTCTGTAACACCGCTAGGCTGCTCTAAAATCTCTTTCTATAATTGCCTTTCTAAAGCCCAAGTCCCAAGTCAACTCAAGACCTTTCAAAATGCCCCATAATTCCGCTTGATAAGCGGTTGTGACTCCTACATTCATCACATACCCAGCAATCCATCTTCCATGCTCATCTCTAAGCATCCCTCCGCAACCCGCTGCACCCAAGATTGCCCGCCAAAGCTCCATCCGAGTCGTCTTTAACCCACCCCGGGGAAGGAGGCTTCCATTTTATGTGAGCCTCAATTCTATCTGGGGGGTGTCTAATGAGAGATTCCTTCTTGAAGGCCTCTTTGATATTTTGAACGTAGGGGATTATGAAATCCTTTGCATCTTATAAGGTGGGGAGAACAAGAAATCCAATCCTCTTTGTTTCTACCAATGTGTGATATGAGGTTCCGTCTTACCCAAAGATCAAAGGGAGCTCTAAAGAAATTGTTTAGATGTTGAGGGAGGATAAGGCTTGACCAAATCCTGGCTGCTACCTGGCAGTCTCTCATCACATGTAGCAGCGTTTCCTGCTGTCCAAGACAGCGGTGGCAGTCCGAGCTAGCTCCAAAAAATCTAGCTCTTCTACACGCAGTCATAAGCCATTTATTCACCATAATCCACATGAAGCACTTTGATTCCTTGAGGACTCTTCCATTTCCAAATGATGTTCCAAGTTTGGTCTTCATTTAAATTTTCATTAGATAAGAGCTTGTAGGTACTCGCTATGTCAAGATTTCCATCCTTCAAATGCTTCCACAAGATTCTGTCTTCACCCCACGGCTTGAACCGGTGACATTGAAGTCTCACGGAGACAACTTAACCATTGCTCCAAGGCTCCCCTTCATTGTAATTGATACCCAAAAGGCCAAAAAAGTTTCTTTTCCATTTACCATGTAATATGTAAAAATGGATGAGAAGAGTGGAAAGATGTTATGTTATCAAAGTTTGTGCATTGTGTTCTTGATGGTATAGATCTAAAGCCGATGTCGTTCGTGAAATCATGATGTTTTTATAGCTTCTCAAGTGTTGGCATTAATTAAGTATATGCTACTCAATTTTCACCAGAATTTAGTAATTTACACCTTATACCTCATTGCGGTAGCTGTTAATTCGGTAATATATATCTTTTGACAGATTCCAACAAACCCTGCTGGTCTTATTGAATATAGGGCACATCCATTCTGGGTCCAAAAATATTGCCCTTCTCATGAACATGATAACACTCCTAGATGTTGCAGCTGTGAGCGAATGGAGGTTAGTATGAATGAAAAATTTTATCATGAATGAACTTTTATTGTGAACAGTGTAATTAAAGTTTTCTACCTTTGTATGCAGCCACGAGAGACTGGATATATCGGTCTTAATGATGGCCAGAAGCTTTGCTTAGAGTGCCTCGACTCTGCTATCATGGATACAAGCGAATGCCAACCGCTTTATGTCGATATACAAAGATTTTATGAAAGCTAGACATGAAATTGGAGCATCAAATTCCACTGCTCTTGGTTGAAACACAAGCCCTGAATGAAGCAAGAGAGGGGGAGGAGCATGTAAGTGAAAATGCATTTTCACCTATTTATAGTAATTATATTATAATATCTGATAAATTTGATCTTCTAGTTTTCATCCTGCTTATTCATTATCTTGGCCAGGGCCACTATCACATGCCGGAAACCGAGGACTCTGCCTTTCGGAAGAGCAGACCATCAGCAGCGTAAGATTTCCTTTTATGTTTTCGGCTTTAGTGACGTTTCCTTCTCTCTCGCTCGCACTATTAAATGATACATTGCATTTGAACTTTAATCAGATCTCGAGACGACCGAGACTTGGAGCAGGAAATAGAGCGGTCGACATGAGAACACAACCATACAAATTGACCAGACGTTGTGATGTGACGGCAATTCTCATTTTATTCGGACTTCCAAGGTAATAATTCAATGCTTTTACAAATTCCAGAGTCACAAAGCTCAATGCTTATGAGTACATAAATCTTTCAAAGTTAACAAATCTAGCTCTGCAAGGGAAAAAATTCTTCAGTGTATTCTTCTTCTGCCTTTGTGTCTGCTAGTTTGCTCATGCTATTTTTCTTCATATTCTTGTTGATATTGAATTTATATGTTTGCATATTCCTGTTTCCTCATCTTGTGGTTGGATGAATCATGATTCTATTTATGAATACAATTCTTTTTTATCTTTTCAGATTGCTTACTGGATCGATCCTAGCTCACGAGATGATGCATGCTTGGCTGCGGCTTAAAGGTACTATTTCACCTAGAAATTCTTTGAATGTAGAGTATCATGTGAACTTTGTTATCCATTTTGGAGTTTAGGGTTTAAGATTTAAGGAATTTATTCATACATTTCAATATCTGTCATCAAATCGATGTACTTCGTTCTAAGCTATCTGCTCTATTTGTGAAGGCTACCGAACCCTAAGTCAAAACGTCGAAGAAGGTATATGTCAGGTTATGGCATACATGTGGTTGCATTCTGAGCTCACTTCAGCATCAGCCTCATCCTCATTTTCAACATCTAGAAAAGGGAAAAGACCCCCTTTTGAGACGAAGCTCGGCGAGTTCTTCAAGCACCAGATTGAGTCAGCCTCATCCTCATCTTCAACATCTAGAAAAGGGAAAAGACCCCCTTTTGAGATGAAGCTCGGCGAGTTCTTCAAGCACCAGATTGAATCCGATATCTCTCCAGTTTACGGAGACGGGTTTAGGGCAGGTCACCAAGCAGTACAGAAGTATGGTCTTCAGAAGACCCTAAACCATATATGGATGACTGGTACTTTTCCATTTTGAAAAGCATTGAGAAAAAACCCTCCCATTGGTGGTCGAACATCAGGGACGAACTTATACAAATATTCAAGCCAATTTTTGCAACATTGAAGAATATGTTTTTGGAGGACCAGTATCACGGTAAATTGAGTATACATAACATCAAAGTTGGATTTTCCGGGAGCGGGCAGTTGCGTGCTATTTTAACAGATATGGAATGCCGGAATGATGGGGCTAGTACTGAATACATTCAAGACAAACAACTACTTGATATCAAAGTGCTCAGATCAATCATTTACCAGATTATTAATCTTCCTTTTAAAGCCGGTAACGAACCTCACATTCCTGAAGTGGAAGAATTGTATCATCAACTTTATTTCCTCGAAAAAAAATATGAAGCCAGGTATAATTTTTTGTCTTTTCTAATTGTGTGTGCGCTTTTTTTGTTAAACTTACATTTTAATGCATATAAATCCAAATATTTACTTTTAAAAAAGAATATTTAAAATGCAAATTAACCTTGGACTATGAAAGCAAGCTAAGGGAGTATATTTAAAATGCAAATTAACTTTTTTTGACATCAAATGATTTTTTTTCTTTGTTAAACGGACATATTTTAATTTAGGAAAATTACCCCTTAACAATAAGGTGGGGGATGAACCCAGTGTTCTTTTGGAGCGTACCGAAGAAAATTCATTTTCTGAACACGGTCTATTGGCTGATGTTCAGAAATGGGATACTCCCAACTACAGCTTTTGGTTATGTTGGCAGTTCATTTCCCCGATGGCAGTTTAATGAGAACATACATCCAGAATTTTCCAAAATATACCACCACCGTGGAAATTCCGGCCAATATTCTTCAAATCGTGCCATAGTAAAGTTCTATAGGAACTGCATCCAACATTTTGTATTCAGGGAAACCCAAGATGGAGCGGTAATTAAAATTTAGTTTTGGTTGATTTTTTTTATTATATACTGATTAATTAATTAATTAATTAATTAATTAATTATATATATATATATATATATATTTTGCAGCCAAAGCCAAACTCACTTGTGGCTATTCACAAATTATTTGTTGATCATTTCGAAATTATGATGCCATCAATCATGCTGACAGAGAAGATTTGTGGGAGGATGAGAGAAAGCATCGCGGTCGCGTAATTAACTTATATTTTGTTAATTTGTAATTTTTTCTTTATTTTTTTAAACTTATTTTATTCTTTCTTTTTTCAGTGAACATGTTATGTAACTTATTTGTAGAAGCATTAGAAATTTAAGGTTAGTTTATCCTTTTCTTTCCTGGTAAATACTTTGTTATCTTGTTTCCTTAAAGTTGAAGCTTCTCTTTTGTTTCTGTTTGTTGTTTTTTTAATATCTGGAGCTACTATGTTATACAATATGTACATAAGGTAACTTAGTAGTAGTAGGAGTAGTAGTGATTACTATTAAGATTAGATTAAATTAGATTGGGTGTGGTTTCTCTTCCTTAATCTTTTTAGTTTTATTTTTGAAAAAGCATATATTTTGTGTTGAGAAATTGGCTGACGATTTTGAATATGCTTTTTTAAAAATAAAACTAAAAGACCAAAGAAGAGAAATCACACACCCAATCTAATTTAATCTAATCTTAACAGTAATCACTGCTACTCCTACTACTACTAAGTTACCTTATGTACATATTGTATCACACAGTAGCTGCAGATATTAAAAAAACAACAAACAGAAACAAAAGAGAAGCTTCAACTTTAAGGAAACAAGATAACAAATTATTTACAAGGAAAGAAAAGGATAAACTAACCTTAAATTTCTAATGCTTCTACAAATAAGTCACATAACCTGTTGTCACGGAAAAAAGAAAGAATAAAATAAGTTTAAAAAAATAAAGAAAAAATTACAAATTAACAAAATATAAGTTAATTACGCGACCGCGATGCTTTCTCTCATCCTCCCACAAATCTTCTCTGTCAGCATGATTGATGGCATCATAATTTCGAAATGATCAACAAATAATTTGTTTTTTAACCACAAGTGAGTTTGGCTTTGACTGCAAATAAAATATATATATATATATAATTAATCAGTATATAATAAAAAAAATCAACCAAAACTAAATTTTAATTACCGCTCCATCTTGGGTTTCCTGAATACAAAATGTTGGATGCAGTTCCTATAGAACTTTACTATGGCACGATTTGAAGAATATTGATCGGAATTTCCACGGTAGTGGTATATTCTGGAGAATTCTGGATGTATGTTTTCATTAAACTGCCATCGGAAAAACGAACTGCTAACATAACCAAAAGCTGTAGCTGGGAGTATCCCATTTCTGAACATCAGCCAATAGACTGTGTTCAGAAAATGGATTTTCTTCGGTACGCTCCAAAAGAACACTTGGGTCATCCCCCACCTTATTGTTAAGGGGGTAATTTTCCTAAATTAAAATATGTCAGTTTAACAAAGAAAAAAAATCATTTGATGTCAAAAAAAGTTAATTTGCATTTTAAATATACTCTCTTAGCTTGCTTTCATAGCCCAAGGTTAATTTGCATTTTAAATATTCTTTTTTAAAAGTAAATATTTGGATTTATATGCATTAAAATGTAAGTTTAACAAAAAAAGCACACACACAATTAGAAAAGACAAAAAATTATACCTGGCTTCATATTTTTTTCGAGAAAATCAAGTTGATGATACGATTCTTCCACTTCAGCAATGTGAGGCTCGTTACCGGCTTCAAAAGGAAGATTAATAATCTGGTAAATGATTGATCTGAGCACCTTAACATCAAGCAGTTGTTTGTCTTGAATGTATTCAGTACTAGTCCCATCATTCCGGCATTCTATATCTGTTAAAATAGCATGCAACTGCCCGCTCCCGGAAAATCCAACTTTGATGTTGTGTATACTCAATTTACCATGATACTTCCAAAAACATATTCTTCAATGTTGCAAAAATTGGCTGGAATATTTGTATAAGTTCGTCCCTGATATTCGACCACCAAGTGCTTAAGCTGCCTTTATAACCGTCCGTTATTGCCCTTCTTTCCGAGACATCGAGATGGTGCATTTGTAGACAATTGCCATGGTCTGAATGACAGATAACCTGTGTTTGGTACCATCCTTTTATAAAAGCAATGTCGGCAGATTCTTCAAACTCATGAATCACTGCCTTATATTCCTGACCACCAAATCCAATGTCTACTAGTTGACCTCCGTTGTCTGTCTCTTCGTCTAGAAACTCACAATAAAACTGCCCAGCACAAGCCATTGATATGGCTAAACCTAAAAAAAAATTTCAACAAAAATTTCAAGAAAATTTTCATTTTCACTAATGATAGCTGAACTCATCCTTTTTATTGACAATTCTGAATTCTGATTAAGGTCCAAAGTTAGTAACATTCAAATGCACTCTGTTTAAATATCAAGGAAGCAATGCTATTAAAAAATCAACAACTAAGTTTAGGCATAGCAATTCAACAAACATGTAATGTACAAGAGAAAGGAAGTGATGCAATTCACTGATTATTAGGTTCCGCTACTAATATTTATAATACAAAGCAATTCATCAAACATGTAATGTGCAAGGAAGCAATGCTTCTTAAAAATCAGCAACTAAGTTTAGGCCTAGCAATTCAACAAACATGTAATATACAAGAAAAAGGAAGTAAAGTAATTCATCGATTATTAAGTTCAAATTCATCAAAATGTACTATGCAGTCAAAGAAAGTAAAGCAATTGACCAATCTCTTGCTTGAATATAAGCATAGAGTTCTGAACAAATTCACTCTCCAATCATATTAGGATCAAGGTAAGAGTAAAAATATCGTGAACAATGTTTAAAAATTAATGATGATTAGAAAAGACAAAACAAAAGCACATCCGTGACACGTACCGCAAAGAAGACGAGATGCGATCGCCGGAGACGAAGAGCGGAAGAAGAAGCAGGTTGCCGCCGGGAGAGAGAGTAACCTCCGCCAGAGATTGGAAGAAAAAGAAGCAGAAGAGTGATCGAGTAAGAAATCGGAAGTTTCGAGAAACCTAAGTCATGATTCAGTGACTGAGTGAGTGAGAGGTGAGAGTGTATAGCTTAACTTCTGTATTCGCGCGCCAAATGAGAGAGAGGGAGAGAGAGAGCCCGCGCGGAGCGCTGTGCCTATTGGGCTAACTTAGCCTAAAAAAAATATATACAAAAGAGTTTAATATTCTGGCAAAAAAAAACGATTTAACATAAACCAAAAAATAACCAAGACCAAAGAAAAAAAAAAGTTTATAAATTTGTGATTTGGTAGATAATCATTAGTCTACTTAAATAAGTATGGGGTTGATTTAGTAGTTAATTTACTAAAATTTGAATTTCGACTTATATATGTAACAATTCTTTGATCAATAACAAACCTTTAAATAAAGAACTGATCTGCCAACGAATTAGTCTTTTAAAAAATATTGTGAACAAAAACAAATTAAAGAGTTTGATATATACATTACATTAAGGATGATTACTTTATCAAAATTAATTAATTTTTAAATATATCACTTAAAATTAATCTAAATATATGAATTTAATTAGATATTATATAAAAAATTATTGTCAGTATATTAAAATTAAATTTTTTATTTATAATATTTTTTAAAAAATTTATTAAAATACTTGTTTGTCAAATTTTAAAAATTATTTTTAATAAATTATTATATACACAAAATAATATTTAAATTCTAATACTTATTTAAACAAATTAATGAATTAATTATTAAATTATTTTTTTTAAGGTACATTACACTTCCAACAATAAATTACACTAATTCAAGATAACATGAAATATCCACAAAGATGGGATAACAAGAGAGGTTCTATTATATTTGGATGGCCTTTAAGGCCTTTTTCTTACCACTCTTTTTGGCTGATCCTGCAGCTCTCACTTGTGTCAAAGGCTTAATCTCCTCAACAACTCTGAAAATGTTGACATCCAAGATCAATGTGTTGTTCATCAGGCCTCCGGTTTGAAAACACACACGTTGTACTCTTCCAGGGTAAAGCGTTTCCACCCTCCGCTCAGTCCTCCGGTGTTTCTAGGGTCCACTTATTCGGGAGCTACTGGTAACAACAAAAGATAAAACAATTAGTTTAATAGCAATAGATAGAGTAAAAACCAATCGCACCCAGGTCTGATTGGAATCTGTTTTCATTTCATTTTTTCCCCTTTGTTTTTCAGAAATTGTTGGAGAGAAAAAAGCTGAATTCAATGAAAATGATAAATCATATCTTTTATTTCATATTTCCCTTCACAAAACCTTGAAAACCAAAAACATTAAAAAAAAAGTATCCATGAAATATATAATTATTTCATGTGATGATTTTTTTTGACCTTAATGATGAGTTAGGTTAGATTTTGATATTTATAAAGTGTTGTTTTATTTAAAGTTGGCAAATCAATAAACACATTATAAAAGCATCTTCAAAAAAGATGTTTTTGCATTTCATTGATAGCTCCAAATAAAAAGTGAAAACAGAAAAAAAGAGGCCCAAGTTTCACAAGAAAAGAAGGCTACTCAGGATAGTATATATTAAGACCAAAGTTTAAATAACCGGTTTAGTATTGGGATAAAACTGAAAGCAAAAACTCATGGCACATTAGAACCTAAACCAAAAACAAATCCTAACAAGGAAAGCTGAGGAGGCAAATTATTACCACGAAGAATCTCTTATAAACATGCGTTGGTCGCATGACAACACCAGAGGCTGTCATCGGTACATGTTGCCTTAGCCATCTGAAGGGTACTATTCATCTCTTCTTCAGTGACAGGCCTCCTCTGTGAGACATAATTCATAATTCCCACCCTCACTTTTACCCGCGGAAGCAGGTTCAGGATGTGCATCTGCATCTGTTAATATGAGCAACAGTAAGGTATCATATCATTAGACAGCTAAAATACTAATTCAAATTGAAATAAACATTTGCAAAGAACCTAATTCTCAAGAAAGAGCAGCTGTTACTATTCGGATGGTTTAAGTTGCACCAACGCCACTTAATAGGTAATGCTTAGACTGATGTATAGTTTTGATATAAAACTCTAGTTAAGTTTCAGACTACAAGTCTACAAAATACATTTGAAGCTACTTAACCAGTACTAGGTATGGATATGGGAAAAGGATATGAAAATTTTGCAAAAATTAGGATATAGGTATACGTACAGAGAGATATAACATAAATAAAAATATGAAATCACAATCCATAATGTAACTACATCATATAATATACATCATTTTTCTAAGATTCTAGCAAATTATCTAATATACATCATATAATATACCATATTTGAAGGGAGATTTGCTTCATTTAGAAGTCAACCAAAGTCCAATATTTTAGAAAAACTAGTTTGTGTTTCAAACAAATGCTTAAGTCAAAAGTGCAGTGCTCAACTACTTGAAGTTGGAATTGCTAACCATTTGAAACTTTGTGACATTTTGCTTTCTGAAGATATAATGTCCATAAAATGAAACACAAGGTATTCTATTCTTATTTGAAGAGTAGAACTTTACCGATTACCACGTTTCCTACTTCCTTATGTGCATTAGATGTTTTTGTCACCCTTACTGGTCTCCTCTTAGTTTGGAAATGGTTAAAAGCTCGAGTCGGCTTCCTAATTCTTTTACCAGTAGTGTGGGTGCGACCTTCTGACATCATCACTCCATTAGCATCAACTTCAACACCGGCATCACCATCTACATCAACAACTTGTTTAGGGGTGGAGAATTCAACATCGCCATTAAAATCTCTTTCACTAGGAGGTTCGGTGCGTACAGGCAGTGTCTGGCACTGGGAAACTGTTAACATGCACAGATTTCTGAGGTGATGCACATTCTACACCAGCATTAGAGTTCTCAGTGTCTTTTCTCATTGTCAAGCGTCCAACCCCATTTTCCGGATTCCCGTTTCTGACATTTCGAACGAAATAAGCAGCAGCCTTCTCGCAGAAGTTCTTCCCATCGAATATTAGAACATCGAATGTTGATTCACCATTGGACTTAAAGACCAGGAAATCATTCTCTATCAAGGAGTGATCTTTCACAAACTGTTTCCAACCGTGTGTGAAGTACAAGGTATCATCTCTTGTTGTCAACCCTATATTCCACAGGGCACCACCTGTAATTCATATAAACATACTCCAAAAAAATCAAAAGCTCATACTGCATAAAAAACATCATTAGCCTTTTCTTCTCTTTCTTTTTGATAATTTATATTTTATAACAATAGCGGGTGACGAGAATATTTAATAAAACAAAATATCTATAATAATAAAAAAAAAAAACTTGATTACAATTATCATAGGACATGAAACACAGAATATGATTATAAACTTCCACTTTAACCAATTTCCTTTCATTCAACTTTGTTGCATCACCAACTGTCGTGCCCTCAAGCTCAAATACAAGTTGCTGCAAGGTATACATGAAAATTAAGCTTAAACCATGTAAATTGTGGCAGTTAAAACAAATTTAACTAAGGAAACCTGTTAAAGGGGTAATCAATAACTAAGTTCTGCAAATGAAGAAAATAGAATGTTAAGTTCTCAATTGCTCAATATCATAGAAAGAGAATGAATTTACTATAATATAACATAAATATAATAATAAAATTAACTATAACAAAATAAAATATTTCATTAAATTCACAATTTCAATAATAAGTCCACAATATTTACTAAACACAAAAAGTACTAAACTATGTCACAATTTTTTTTTGTTATAATATTATTATCATTTAATATGTTAATCTGTAATATGTGAAAGTAATAGAACTATTGATAAAATATTTTTTTTAGAATTTCATTATTATATATTTATTTTTTTCTTATGTTAAAAATTCTTTTTATTGAAATTATTAAATAAGATAACTTTTTCATTTTTTTACCAGATATTCTATAATGATGTTATTATTAATCGGAAATAATATCATTTTAATTTATTAAGTAATGTGTAAAATTAATAAATAATATAAGTATTTCAGCTTTTTTGTAATTATGTTTTTATTTTCTGTTATAAAATTATTATATTCTAATTTGAATAAGTATTTTTTATTTTCTGTTATGATATTATTATTTTTTAGTCTATGATTAATAGATTTATTGGAATAATATAAATGGATATAAAAAATATCAAATTTTCTATAATTACTTTTTATTTTCTTTTATTTTATGATATTTGTATTTTGTACTAGTTCGTAATTATTAATTTTAATAATTAATATAAATATAATAAATATAATTTTTCGAATTTTATATAATTATTTTGTAATTTATGTTTTAATGTTTTTTTAATTTTATTGTAATTTATATTTTTTAATTTTCATAATTTGTAATTTATATTTCGGTTGAATTGTACTAGGCTAATAGGAATTTTCTGTCCCGTAAGTTTGACCAGCTGGAGACGTGTCATCCGGAGGTTAAACTGGCCTTACGAACCACTGGATTCTACCAGCTCTCGAGAGTTGGAGTGATAAGAGAGCATTCCGCGATGCTATCTACTCTTGTGGAAAAGTGGCGGCCGGAGACCCATATGCTTGTAATACCAGTCGGTGAGGTTACAGTGACACTCGATAACGTGTTACACATATTCAGCCTACCGATTGATGGAGAGGTTGTGACCGGTTGTATCGATAGTAGTCATGACTTCTTAGTCACCCAGAGCCTGTCGAGGACATCTACTACGACAATGACCTTGTCTCCCACAAAGACGGCACACTCGGAGACCACGCATTTCACGTGAATCCATTTCATTCAGATAGCGAGTCGATTTGGGACAACCTTTTTGACGTTCGTCTCAAAGCAAGATTTGCGACCATCGTTGGTCCCGGGTAGTCAGGCTATGTCTCCATGAGTCCATGTCGCCTAACGGGACAAACTCAATTCTATAGACCTTGCGAATCTCTGACATCTTGTATACATCGCTAACATACACCTACCAATACAGTTGTTGATTGGCACAGCAAGTAATAACTTGGCGACTTGGAAGTCGCTCCAACTGAAAATGCCCACAGTCGCACCTCCGTCGCGCAAGATCAACAACTAACACTCTTTCACTAGGCATTTCGCGCACCCCAAACACCTCGTTTCTTCTATCGAACTGGTTCACAACGATGTTTCCTGCATGTTGCATATTTGCCTCTATGCGCTGCGTGGCAAACTCAGAGTAAGTAAATCCAGCGCGCTTATGCTGGTGAGCCTCAATACTCTTTCACGTAAATAACTCGTTCAACCAATAATATGTTGCTCGGACGAGCGCCTCGATCGGAATATTTCGGACACCCTTCAATACTGAATTAATGCACTCGACAGGGTTTGTCGTCATGTGACCCTATCAATGCCACTCGTCAAATGCCAATAACTATGAGGACGTTCAATGTTGTCGAATCAACGAACATATGCCTCACCTCGTTTTTGCAACCTCTTGTAGTTGACGTTATATTCCTCCACTGTCCTTGAATACCCAATGTTGATCACAAGCATTTGCAAGTACGGGACCTTGAATTCCCTTAAAAAGTTGCTGCCAATGTGCCGAATACAAAACATCCACCATGCTCTTGGAGATTTTCAATCATCTCCGCTGCGATTTACTGCAGCTCGAATTAACTCATGACGATCCGAGATTATATCCTCGCCATCTCTTCTTACCACATGCGTTCGTAAATTACTGAGATAAAAGTTTCACGTATCAACAGTCTCACCCTCCACAATGGCAAAAGCAATCGGCACAATGTTTTGATTCCCATCTTGCGCAACTGCAACCAAAAGGAAACCTTTTATATTTTCTGTATAGGTGGGTGCCGTCAACCTGAACCAGCGGCTTGCAATATTTGAAAGCTTTTATGCAAGGATTAAAATTCCAGAATACCCGATGAAGTATCCTAATACCGTCTACCTCCTGACTCCCATTATACAGGAGTCGTGTTTCCATTTGGACTTGTGAAGCAAGCATCTTTTGAACCATTGCCGAGAACCACAACGGCAAAGCTTGGTAAGATTCTTTCCATCCACCGAAAACTTTTGCTATCAAATTTTGCTTTGCCAACCAAGCCTTTCAGTAACTAATAGTGTAGTCGAATCTTGCTTGGACTTTCGCAATCATAGATTTCACCTTTATGGATGGGTCGGACTCAACCAACAGCTTCATAGCCTCGGCAATCGTATCCGAGTCTAACTTGGAGTGATCCTGAAAGATCGTTCCCATAGAACACGTATGTCTCTCGTTATATCTTTGAATCTCCCAACAAGCTTTCTTCTGTATCAAGCTGGCTCAAATAAGCCAGTCACACCCATGTACATAACTCTTGCACTTTGCATAGAATGTCTGTAACTCGGATTCATAAACATAATTGACTCCTCTGAAGATAGTGTAACTCAGAATTGCCGCAATGACTGATTTCTAGAACCGTATTCCATTCTGATTCTGAACTCTCCGTCCTCAGAATCAATCCGTGAAACGAAAAACAAGGAAACATACTGGCCACTACTCACGTACTGATGTTCGCATATTCCAGGAACTCCGGTGCATGCATGGCGTCAATATCCAAGCTACGTATAAAAGGTGGAACGCCCATCGGTTGACTAACTGCAGGTGGAACCACTTAAGTTTCCGCGACTACATCCACCCCCCAACAAAAAAAAAGCCATCCTCGTCCTCGTCACCGGCTTCGTATGTAGCTTTTAACTCCTCGTCGCTATCATTGTTCATTCCTTCATACGCTTCAGCTCTATCATCTTGCACATCTAGGTCATGTTGAACCTCATCCGCAACTATATATCTAAACTCGACATACAACTCAATACTTGGGTGTTGCACCTAAGTTTGCTGGTGAATATGAAACATCCGCTGAATACTTGTTTCGTCAACGATCAACATAACCTCAAACTGTATCAGACTGCCAAATACGACAACCGACTCCTGTACAGAATGTTGATCACCCTCTTTAAACCATCAGTCTCTATGCTCTGACAGAACCCATACTGTAGTTTCGCGAACGTTATAGTGCACGGAACCACAAACAAAAATGTATTCTCAAACGCAAAACTCACCATCTCATATGTATTTCGTATAACCTCACCGTTGTGGTAAACCACTATATTTGCAGTGCCCTCCATCACGCCAACTGTGCAGGAGAACACCTCTCTCACAATGAAGTAAAATGGTAACAAGATTCAGTTTTTACAGGCGAAGAACTCACCTCGCAGATTATGTGTTGCAATGCCATCCAACCAATATCTGACACATGTACAACATGCAAGGTGCGTATCGCTTGCATGCCTGACACGTGGCAAACACGCAAGGTGCGTGTTGCCTGGATGTATGCCACGTGTCCATCACGGATGGTGCGTGTTGCATGGGATTTGGACAAGTGTCCAAACGTTACATGCGTGCTGGGTCAGCACGTTGCATACGTGTTGTACTTGTACATGCAATTCTGCATCGTCGACCCACCTGTATATACACCAAAAACGCTAATTTCCAGCAAAAACTCACCTCCTTTTCCCGTATTAAAATTTTTTAGCCTCATAATAGCACCAGAGAATTCTTAGTTCTAGTTCTAGCTAGGGTGGAGTAATAAATACACAACTAGCACTAGCATAACGAAGCTGGCTTTTGTAGGCTGTAGCACAGGAGGCAGAATTCATAACCAATTTACCATTTTAAATGCTGACAAGATGATTAGATAAAGGTTCTACGCAAAGATCTAAACTAACATTGGTGCAGCAAAACCTCTTCAGGTGGCTAAGTATCATAAAATAATATTTATAATTTATAAGAGTAATATAGTAGAATAAATTGCTACATATAGTTTTAAAACACGGTTGGAAAAGGCTGCCTTTGTTAAAATAAGATAGCTTCACATACCTGTAACCTGAACACAAATAATAGATCCCTTTGTTTGATGCATTCCTGCAATATACAGCAGAGCACTTGTTATCAATGTTTAACCACTTAGATAAACATCCAACTAAAAGCTAAAAGTTGTGCTAAAACTAAAACTAATGTAAGTATTGCATAGCACAAATACCTGCCCAAAAAGAATTTCATTCAACTCACTCATGGAAGGGGTTCACTCAATGGACCATAATTGAAACCAAAAACACTGAAACTTAACTAAATGATCGTATGAACATTAAGAAAATTGTAAGAGAAACAAGTAGAAGACTTTATTACTGCTCACTGTACAAATACATATATAAACTACTGTTGACAAGAGTTTAAATACAAGTAAGAATATCATTAGCTGTTGATTTGAATATGGGGAAAGATAAAAGTTCATTAACCATACACCTAACCTCCAGTATTCCAGGGAAGCAAAAAGAGAGAAGATCCTTGCATTTAAGAGGCCACTTTTTTATGGAGGATAGAAAAATAAGACCTGGAAAAATTTGAATGTGAGTGTTAAAAGGTACTCAGAATCTTAGATAGTTGAAGAAAAAAATTGGAGTTCAAAGACAGCAAACAAACTAAAGTGTTGAAAACATTTCAACATTGAGGTGCAAATTAGTGAGAAATTGAGAGCACCTGCATGAAACAACCATGATATCTAGCACTACCCATTAAATGCATCTATATGTATATAAGTTTCAAAATCTCGAAGAAAAATATAAAAAATAAAATAAAATAGCCAGTGACCTGATTGTGGAAAGAGCACTCTGTAGCCAGTGACTTGGAGTCCAAGAGTGAATCATACATGACAGTGAATTGAACTGGCTCGAGGGAAAAATACTCTCTAGTTGGAAGGAGGGAGAGAAAATGGGGAAGATCCTCAAATTGATGGTGATGATGATGATGAGCTGTCGTGGGTTGGAAGTGTTTGAGAGTGAAGAGAAGGGAAGAAGAGTGGAAATGGAAGGTTCTGTGGATAATTCTTGTAAGAGAAGAAGGAGGAGAGGAAGAAGAGAAAGTGGTGAAGGTTGAAGGAGAATCAGCTTTTAAAAACTTGATAAACAAACTAAGCTAATCTCATCTCACTTTTAATCAAAATCAATTTTATGCAACCTAGTATCTATAAACTTCAATTTAAACACACATTTAGTAATAATAAATTATTTTTTATAATTTTAGTTACCAAAAAAAAACAAAAAAAAAGAACAAAAAACCTTTATAACTCTATTGTCAATACAACCTCACATACATTTTAATCACTTCATCTTTGTTTAATAATGCAACCAAAAAAAAAAAAAAAAAAACCTTAGTGTAAGTCCAATTATTTTACCAAATTGTTGCTGGACCATAAAAAAAAATCCAAGATCATAATCATCTTCATTAATGCATGAGTTGAGATCATCTAATTAATTATCTCATGTACCACTCTCTATAGTTGCAGAATTGTCAAGAACTAGCTAACATGTGTCGTTTATTTTTTTAGTTATTAGTAAAGTTTTGGTATAATATTTAGTTATTATATTTTATAATAATTTTTAAAATTATAGGAACGAGATAATGTGTCAATACATCTCTTTATTAAAATATACAATATAAAAAAGCTTATTGTCAATACATAGAGGTATATTATTCTACTCTTATAATTTTAAAAAATATTAGAAACGACAACAATTAAGTGTTATATTAAAGTCTTTTCTATATTCAAAGAAATTAGTTAATATGTATTTTAAGAATATATGATAAATTTAATCTTTATAAAAAAATTTAAATATTTTTATTTAATAAATATAAAATAAATATATTAAAAATTTAAATTTTTTATATTTTAAATACAAACTTTTTTTACAATTTTAACATGTATTTTTAAGACACAATATAAATAAATTCTAAAAAAATATTGAAAATTTTTTTGTAGTATAAAACTTTATGAGCAATAAGAGACAAAAATTTAGCAGAATGGTGATGATGTTACGTAGTACCGAAATTTATGAAGTGTCACGGTGCAATTTGATGTTGCTGGTGCAGAGAAATTTCTGGGTTCCAACTCATTGTCTGTGAAAACTGAAAAGCACAGCACAAAATAATAATCATGGAGTGCGCAGACATTATTTATCTTTTGAAAAAAAAACATCTATGAATTATCAGAGAATTCAAATTCGTCATGATGATGAATGGGTTGATAACGATTAAATGTACGCAAGTTGAATTTTGTACTGTATGTATAAAATCACAATTTTGACGTCACTTAAGTGTGTTTATATTATTGTTTGCAAATGGATGTTTGTATAAAATTGATTTTATAAAAGTAATTTTGATTAAAAATGAGTTAGTATTAATATAGTTTATATTTGGTAATTTTTATTCAAAATAGATTATAAAAAAAGACATGATGTTTCGATTACATTATTCAAAATCATTTTTAGATAAAAAATTACAGAAGAGGACATGAATTTAAATAATTATTTTATGTTATCTTATAATTTTATTTTAATTATTTAAATAAATTTTAATATTTTTTTAATATTCTCAGTATTCTTTAGTACTCTAATAGGATTAATAAAATCATAATACAAAGTAAAAAAAATATTCCATGCAAAAAAGAAATAACAATAAAATTAAAAAACTCAAAAAAATAGAAATTTTATAAAAAATAATAATATGCATAAGAGAATATTAAAAAAAATATTATAAAAAAATAATAAATATATGAATAATAAAGAATATAATTGATACATAGAACGAAAAAACTAAAATTTTTAATTTTTAGTAAACGTAGGTTGAGAACGGAAATCACTTTTATATTTATAGAATAAAAATGTTGTTAAACATAAAAATAAAATGTTTAAAAAATTCAAACAAACTTTTTTTTCTCTCGCTCAAGCATATTATTATTTTATTTAAATTTAAATAATTGAATCATCAAAAGTCAACCACTATATATATATATATATATATATATATATATATATATATATATTACTTTTTCCGGTAAATAGAGGGTTGTTCATGAATTAATGGAGTAATTGTTTGTCTTTTTTCTTTTCATTATCTCTAGTTCAATGATGTGGCAAAAATACATAATTTCGATTTGTATAATTTTTTCATTCTTGTTATTTTTATGATAGACACTATTTTAATTTTAATTTTTTTAACAATTAACACATATTTTATTTTTTTATTTAAAAAATAATTTAAATATATAACTAATTAATAATAACTATATTTTTATGTAAGTGTCGAATATTTTGTGTATAAATAATGTTATTTATTTTCATATACCAATTGTGGGCCATTTTGTAGAGCTTATGAAAGTGTATAAATCAACAAAATACGACTTATTAGGCCCACTAGAAAGTATTTAATGGGCCAACTCATAGAAGATAGAAATAAGCAATGAAAAATATCCAAAGGAGTGAAGGTTCCGAAAAAAAGAAAGAAAGAAGGAAAACTGAAAATGTGTTGAGAGTTTTAATTTATTTTAAATAGAAAAATAAGGTTTTAAATTTTTTATATTTTTATTTTTTTAAAAAATAACATACATATTTAAGTTTTTTCTCATTTTAGTATTAGAAGGATAATTAAAAAGATGAATTAGAATTCTTAATCATAATTCAACAAAATAAATACAAAAAAAAAATTTTAGTTTAGGTTACTCTTTCTACTCTCCTCTTCTAAAGAGCATATGGGAAACTAGACAAAGAAGATAAGTAGTGATATTTTAAGATAAAAAAAAGATTGAAAATACTGCACGAATTATATCTTTATTTTAGGTGTATAGATCCCTTTAATTTCAATGAATACCCCACCCGATTCCTGACAATTACCTCGAAAGGACTACGAGTCCCCAAAAAAAACATTCAATCTGGTCCCTAATCTTTTTATTAAGGGTCTCGTTATCTTTCGAAGTAATTGTCATGAGCCGTTTAGGATTTTTTTTTTCCTTTAATTTCTTTCCCTTGAAATAAATTCTTTTTTTTTTTCACTAACATCAAAATTGGTGATAATTTTTCTTTTACAGATAATATGATGAGAACAATATTGTGATGATAGTGTGGCATAAAACTTTACCCACATGTCCAAAATAAAAATTCCGAAATGGGTCCTCTGATCTCTTTTGCCTAAGTATAAGCCATGGTCCATGGCCTTCTCTTCTTCCTTTTTATTCTTACACTCTTGGCACTGAAAATGACATCAAAGACAAGACATGAAACTCTTTGGACTCGAGCATATGTTTTGTAGCAACATTTTATTATCCCATTTAGTTCCATGCATCTATCTCTCTCTTTCTAAAATTTATAAAAAAAAGGGGATGATGTACTATCAATACAAAATCATTAGTAATTCACATGGAACAATAATAATTACTTAGCTTCATCATCATAATATATATAAGCTAGTTGTTGTTGTAGTAGTAGTACTACTACTATTTTTTTAGTGACAAGGAAATTAATTAGTGATTAGTCAATTAATTAATTGATTAACATTTGAGAAGGGTTAATTCTACTCTTGATGACTCCTTTTGATGTTCCTTTTCCCAATTTGGCCTTCCAAGGGTGAATTCAAGATCAAGCATCAACTCATCAGAACTTGACAATGAAGTAGAATCCAACTTATTCTCCTTCATGCAATTAGACATGCCCCCACAATTGTGCTCTTCCACCTATTTAACATAATATCTATATATTAGTTTAATAATCAATATTTATATATGTCCAATTTTATATCATCACACATAAAATATCTAGTTAAGAATTCCCTCCAATATGAAATTATCATTTATCTCTAAAATTTCAATTTTTCACAAAAATAACTTTCTAGTTAAGTAAAATTGGGTAACATTATTTTCTAATTAATATATAGTAACTTTATATAACCCATTTTGACAATCCTATTATCCAAAACAGTTTTTTGTTTATTATCACTTCAACATTTTTGAATTACTTTTTAATTTATATACACATTTAATTAAAATTGAATAATAATTAAGAGTAAAGTATATTTTTTGTCCCTAAAATTTGACAAAAGTTTAAAAAATACCCTTAAGTTTTATTTTATTTTAATTTTATCCCAAAAATTTTTGATTTGTATCAAATATACCTCTAATGACTAATTTTTCAACAAATTTAAGACCGATTCAACAATAATTTCATAAGAACAACCTCTCAACACAAGCAAATCAAGCATAATTTTCATGCATTATTGTTAGATTGGTCTTAATTTTTTTAAAATTTCAGCCGTCGAGGATATATTTCATGCAAATCGAAAACTTTTGGGACAAAATTAAAACAAAATAAAACTTAGGGGTATTTTTAAAACTTTTGCCAAACTTCAAAGACAAAAAATATACTTTACCCATTAATTAATGATATAAGAAAGAGTAATAATATATAGCATTATTTTTTTATTTAACATTTATCATCAAATATATATATATATAATAATAATTAAAATAAAAAATAACACATGTAATGAAAGGTATAGCAACACTAGAAGCCACATGAAAGGTCCAGTTTCTGACCCAATTTGTCTCAACTTACCATGGTTTCATATCCCTTTGTATGAGAATCCGTCAAACCAAGTTGGGGTTTTTGTCTACTATTGTTTGTATTTGCCTCCATTATTGATGATTGCCATGACCTGATTTTAGTTCATAACATTATTATTAGTATTAGACTATTAGTGTACATAGTAAAACTTGTTATAAACCAACAAATCAAACTGTTACTCCAATTTAGCACTCAATTCATCAGATAATTAGGTAACCAAATTAAAGCAATACTCCAAGTGATTCAAAATTATCCAAATCTGTATGTGTAGTATAATTAAATGGCATCGCTAACACTTTATTATAGATAGGTTTTTAATGGTTAAATATAGTAGCAATAATTATAGAGGTCAACATCTAAATAATGTTAGCATCAATTTCCCAAAATATTACTATGGAGTAGCCCCACATATGAAATAATACAAAATAAAACTTTTATTGGGAAGAAAAACAATATGTTAAAATTTTTAATGGAATATTAATATATGTTAGAAAATCAAATTAAATTATGCTAAGCAAGTGAATGCAAAACATGAATTTATCCAATATAATGTCCTTCATTCATATTTCATAGCCTGCATGGAGGATGTTTACTAATAATTCCTCTAAAAAAATTAACGAGTAAATAAACCAAACACAATCCTTGGCAATGAAATTATAAATTTATTAGGGTAAAGTATATTTTTGTCTCTAAAAATATTTTTAAATTTTAGTTTATTTCAATTTTATCCCAAAAATTCTCAAATTGCATCAAATATATCCATGTCGACTAATTTAAAAAAAAATAAAACCAATTCAACAACAATTTCATAAGAATAACTCTCAATACAAACAAATCAAGCATAATTTTCATGTATTATTGTTAGATTGGACTTAATTTTTTTGAAAATTTAGCCACCGAAAATATATTTGATGCAAATCGAAAAATTTTGAAATAAAATTTGAACAAAATAAAACTTAAAAATATTTTAAAAATTTTTGCTAAATTTTAAGGATAAAAAATATATTTTATCTAATATATTAAAATAAAAAAGGAAAATAATTGTACTAATAAAATAACACATTGAGATTTGGATCAATTGTTAGACTTTTTTGATAGACACATTGGGATCAATACATTGACGATCAAATGTAAAAAAGCATCATTAGGGCTCACATATAGAAAATGACCACCCACAAACCTATGGGGAGAAAAATTAAATAAAATTAAATTAAAACCCTAGGTTATTGCACGTCAAAATCTATGTATTGGTAGAGTTTCTCGTCATTAATTTTGGAGTTTGAACTTTGAACCCCGAAATCAAAAAGATAAGAACAAAGGCAAATTAAACTTAAGTTGAAAACAAACACTAGTATTAAAGGGAAGAAAAAACCAAACACGAGGCATTTGTGAATATTTGTGCATGTATACTATATAGTTGAACCTAGCTAGCTATGCTACTACCTTTTATTTTATTTTAAACTACTAGCGGTAATTCACTTGCTAGAGTTTTATATACTTTTATGTTCACATTAATTTATTTGTAAAGTCAACATGGACCAAATTAAAGAGGCAATCAAGGATGAGAAATCGTTATTAATTAGATGCTTAACAAAAAGTGATGAATAATAATGTTCTCTAGTTTTGTTTTACTACACTTAGAATGTTTGTCCTGCCAAGCATTATTGGAGTTATTTGCACATACATCTTAAAAATAAAATCAAAGGCATACATATGGGAAAAATTTATGTATTTTTATGTAATAGCAATATGAAAAAAATTACACAAATATTAAATCAAATATTATATATTGAGTGAGTAAAAGTTGTTAATTTTTACGTTTATTATTTTTTTCAAAGACTTTAATTTTGATATACTGACAGTATAAGATATTTTATACAATCGTGCAAGTATAACCGTTTTTTTAGAAAGTAGTTATTTTTACTAATATTACGTTATGTGATTGAATACACGTATAAAATGATTTTACAATGACAGTACATCAAAATTAATTTTTTTTAAATTTTTTTTTCCTTTTCTAAAGAGGAAAACATGATATTATATAAGTTTATAAAATATAAATACACATTTTATTTAGGCGTGCATAACATTATTTTTGAAAAACAAAATAGGCAAACAAGATATTAATTATTATTCACCTTTGGGAATAATTTTGTGGTGGATGTGGTAAATTATTTGGTCTATCATCATGAGAAGCTGAAACTCCATTATTGGCATGCAAATGAGCAACATTATTAATCCTTGGCATTGGGATTAAACCCATATCTGTCTGGCCATGACCTGAAAATTTTTCCATCAACATTAAAAGCCAATGCACTTGCTTTATCAGACACATACAAATTAAAGCTTATCAATAATTCACATGAGAACTAATTGAAGTGCCAGTCCTATAATATATATGTCCCTTCCAAAACCACCTTTTGTTTTTAAGGGGAAACACTACTATATAGTACTATGCTACTTATCTAGAGAGGGGTAAAAAAATCATGGAGTTTCTCTGCCACACTAAAGATCACAAGCAAAGAGAATAACAATAATGATAGTATTGGAAGATATGAAGAAAATATTTTATATATGGGGTCCCTTTGAGAAGGATCACACACAAATTCATGAAATTATACCTGTGCTTTTGTCAGTGCTCTTCACTGTTCTATACATCTACAAGATCACAGCAAATTAAAATAATAATTAAAATAATGATTTAACTTGTATTTATTATCAAGTAAAAAAAATTATACACTTCTTTAATTAATATATCAATCATGTTAAGTGTACATTACAATCAAATCGGCCACCAAAATCAACTACTAAAATAGAATGTACATTCGAATATAAAAAATACATTAAAAATAAGTTAAATTATGCATATTTATATACAAATATATAAATATATGGTAATTAATTTTTAGTAGTCAATAATTTTAATGTGTAAATAATATTTTTATTAATATATATAGTATATCAACCAAATTATTTTACTTAATTATTTTTTATTTTAAAAAAAGGTTCAAATATAAAGATAAATATATTAATTAATTAATTAATTAAGAGGGATAAATCATAATTAAAATTTAAAAATAAAATAATATATAAAAATAAAAAGTTAAAATATGATCATTTATGTACTTTTTTATTCGTTTAACTTTTTGAGACAAAAAATTTTATGACATAATATCAAAGTTTTTATACTTGAAAGTTCTAGAATTTAATCTTTTGTTAATCTCCAAATAAAAAAATCTATATAAAATTTACACAAACTAAAAAAAATTCATATACAAAGATATATATCATAGATATAATTATTCAAGTAAATATTTTATCAAATTAAATTAAAAAAAAGTAATATATGAGAAGAAATAAAAAGTTTCCAGAGGGCTAATATTATTAGATTTCCCATCTAGATACCCTTTTGTCCTTAGTCCTTGTTTCTATACCTTGCCCACTACTGGAGGCAACTAACCAAAACAACAAACAATATAGTCCCTTTTTCTTTTCAATTTTCATTTGTGTCTAAATTTGAAAATCAAAAAGAGGAAAAATACGGATACATAGCTCATCATCATAATAAGAAAGAAAGAAAGAAAAAGAAAAACAATGGAGACAATGGAGATATGGGAATAGTGAAGGCCACACATATATATATATACCTGTAAGTGACTTTTGACGTGTGCTAGGGTTAGATCCTTAACATTCATTAACTCTAAAACTGACTTTGGTGTTGCCCCTGCAATAATATAATGTTGACATCACAAACCCCCTCAAAAAGTTTCATCTTATATATGGATAGAACTAATAACCTTATTAACATCAAAGATGAAACTATATCATTATTTTTTTTCTTTTATCTAGTACATCTGTAAATCAAGTATATATTGATCTAAAAACGTATTATTATTATTATTATTATATTTTTTTGCCATATTTATAATAAGAAGAAAAAAAAGAGATTATATATAAGAGAAATGAAAATGAATTAGCTAGACACTCTCATCATCATATTAATAATTACTTTAATTACTTATCCAATATTTTTTCCATTTCTCAAAGTTAAAATTTAGTAGATCGTGTGTAAAATTTATCAATGATAACATGGCATCATTTTTTCCCCACAAATAATAATAATAATAATAAGAATAATAATAATGAAATTATTACTTACTTTCATGGCCACCAAGGAGTTGAACAGCATGAACAAAATGGGCATGGAGGGTTGTTGTCCATCTCATCCTAGGTGCTCTCACGCTCCTCTTGACTCCATTAATGACCCTGGAGCTTCTCTTGAACTCGCGGCCATAGATTTGAGGTTGGAAATGGTGGTGATTATTGAAGCTTCTAGAAAGTCCTTGATGATGATGATGGTAATTATTCAAATCTAAGGTCAATGTAGGTTGATGATGAAGAAGGTTGTTGTTTTCATGGCTTAAGTCACTTGCACTTCCACAACTACTACCACCTGAATCTGAAGTAGTTGAACTAGTACTTATATCATTGTAAACAATTTTCTTCCTACTACTTAGGAACATGTTCATGTTCATGTTCATGTTCATGTTGTTGTTGTTGTTGAGGTTGTTGTTTTCGGAATCTGAGACACTAACACATGGAGGGCTTATGTTTAAGGACAAATCTGGTCCTTGAAATTTAGGGGGTGATGATGCTAACAAGGTTTGCATTATTGATGGAAGAGAATTTGTCAACATGAAGAATAATTCAAGATGCTAATAGATTTATAGATAGAAAAAAAAAAGAGAGAGAATAATAATAATAGAGAGAAAGATCTCTACTTGCTAGGTTTGTTAGAGAACTAATAAGTGTATATATATATGAAGTGGTAATAATTATATATAGAGATATAAATTAAACAACACAAATTAAAAGAAGAAATAAAAAAGGGGATGAGAGAAAGAGAGAGAGAGAGAGTAGTTAATTTAATTAATTAATTAATAGGAATTAAAAAAGTAAAAATGATGGTGAAGTAAATATATTAATATAGTAAGAATGGTTGAAAGTTGAATTAATTGATTATATGATGATGAGTGAATGATGATTTGCATTGGTTTTGGAGAGAAAAAGATAGGCTTTTTAAGGATTCAAGTGAGTCTACATATATAGGGTTGAAACTTGAAAGAAAGAAAGAAGTGCATAAATGAATTAAAGCATGTTAATAAAGAGGAAGAGGGAGTAGTAGTGAAAAAGGGTAGTGAGTTTATTTATGGAAGGTGAAGGATTAGTGTTGAAAGTAGCATGTATGAATGCAGAGATAGAGAAAGAAGAAAGAGAAAGAGAAAGAGAAAGATAATGGAGTGAGAGAAAAGGAGAGGCTCTTGCCTTAAGGTCCATTTTCCCTTATCTGTAATATAGTACACTGCAGGTGTAATTTAATTCCAAGATTTTTTGTTTCATACTTCTAGATTTAGTAGTAGTAAACTACAGTACCCCTTCTCATAAAAAAACAAATTATTATATATTATGTATATAAGAAAATAATTTCTCAAAATCACAATATATTATTATTATTATTATTATTATTATTATTATTATTATTATTATTATTATTATTATTATTATTACGCTAAATCAATTGGACGGAATTAGTTCTCTTCTACACGGGATGCATAGGGATAACGGCGCACAGTCAGACTGAGGCAGTATCGGCGTGGGATACAGTGGCTAAACGACGGTGTTATGATGCGTCGGGATGACTGTCTCCAGCACTAACAGCGAGTTTTGAGCGTAGATCGAAGATCGGAAGATTATGGTAAAATTAAAAGTAATTGTACGTAATGTGAATATATTTAATTGCTAATTGCTAATTTTTTAAATTTTAAAATTTAAAATTAAATAATTAAAAATCTGATTAACTTTTAATTTATTTTCTTTTTTAAATTTATGGTTTACATTATTTACAATCATCATTGTTTTTCTATAATTTCTTTTATTATTGTTGTTGTTTATAAAATTATTATTTTAAATCTCAATAAACAATTTTATCCTCATGTTTTTGTTAAGGAATACAATTGGGAATTTACTCCAAACTTAACATTTTATATCAAGGAGTGCATATAGATGATGAACTAAAAAAATTGAGATCTAAAATTTTGCATTATCTTATATATAACATTTCACACATCTTATTTAATTTAATTTGACTCATACTAATTGAGATCTAATATATAAAATAGTTACCAATATAAGTGACTAGGATAGAAAAAACAAGTTGACCTTATTAATTTTATTTAAGACAAGCGATTAATTTTATTTATTTTTATTTTTATTTTACTAATTTTATTGAAAGTAAAGGAAATTTTAATATTATAATTTTGAGTGCATTAAATTGAAAAATGAGAGTGCAGCTAGGTAGCAGAAAGATATAAATGGTTGCTGCAAGGACTATGGTTGGAATTGGAGAATAAAGCCAAAAAGGGTACTATTCAATGGAATATTGGGATGGGAATTGAGTTTCTATGGTTTAATGTTGATGGATTGTGACCCATTAAAATTCCCTGCCCTCTTTTTGTTCCTATTCTTCTCCTTTTTAAAAAAATTTAATTAATTAAATGTATTTTTCTTGAATTGGAATATTCTCTCCATTTGTATTTATGAAGGAGGATTGAGTGGCAGGGCCAAAATATCCCTGTTCTAAACCCTGATCATGACCCTCACCCTCTCCATTAATCACACTTCATCAACCTTCTCTTAATAAACATATAGCTCTGGAATACCTTGACCAATGTCCATTTTAGTACATAACCACCAAGGACTATTCCTATATATATAGCCATCAAATATAGTTTTTGTTTTGTATAATTATTTATATATTTTTTTATCAACATACATCTTTAAATAGTAGTTACATAATATGATGTCAGAATTTTTATAACCAAATAATTTAATATTTAAAAAGAATAAATTTTAATATAAGATAAACAAAAATAAAAAAATATTTATATATTTATAAAAATAAATTTTTACGTGAGAGAATGTATTAAAGATATAATTATTTATATATTTCTTTTAATTAATTTAAATTTTTTGAATAAGCGATTTTATGATAATTTTGTTTTAAGTAGTAGAATTTTTTGGTAAAAGGAAAAATTTTGCATTAACCTCATTAATGAATGTAGTATTTTCCAACGTCATCACAAATTAAGAGATATATAGTACCATTATTCTTCTAGAAATAGTAATATGGAAATATCTTGTTCTAATTTTATTTACAGTTTTGTTAATGACTAGCAGTAACAAGAAAAGACAAATTTTCATTTTTTTTTCCCGAAATTTTCAAAACTTTAATTTTTTTGCTATATACTATTTCTTAAACTGGCCTAGCGACTCTAACGGGTAAACTGTTGTGTTTATGTCGCCGCATTTATATTTTTCTATTTTAGAGACAATAATATTACTACTATATTAGGGCCGTTTAATATAATTTTATTTGCTAATGAGTTATAGTTCAAATGACATAATCTTCCCGTATTCAATTAGAAGTTGTGGGTCTGAGTCTTCTATTTTTGGCAAAATATATATAATTTTATTTTTGTAATGTAAGAGAAAACAAATTATAAGTGTTCTTTAGGTGATTAGGATTATTACCTCTCTTAATAGTAGAACACAAACACGAGATTATGATAAATTTATTTGTTCTGCGTTGGTATCTCTACAGGATTTAAATTATTTGAAAAGAGACTTTAATACTCAAAATTGAATGAGAATAGTTGAGACGTCAAATAATGGATAAAAATATTAATTAATTTATCTTATCTTTCTTGATTTTTTACGGTTATATATTCCATTGAGAAGAAACGGTCAAATAGTAATGTGAAAACCTCTCTCAGCTAAAAGTCAAAATATAATTCATGACACAAACACAGAGAGGCTAGCTAGTCATTTTCCGTTAGACCAAATCTCCATTAATATTTAATACTCCTTTTTTTTCTTTTTTTTTCCCTTGCCGTGCAATTGTACTTAATTAAGAAATTCTAATAAATTATATCTTTAAATTAAATTAATAAATAGCCGAAGATTTAATCACCCCTAGTGGTCAAGTCCAACTCTAACTAATCATTTTTTTTGAACAAAAAAACTTTTATATCTAGTTTTCATTTTCAACTAGAAAATTATTGAAGAGATATTTTAAAAAAATAAAAATGTATGTATCACCAGAGTTTTTATAAAATTCTTTTGAGAGAGACCAAATATTCTCGTTACATATATAATTATTATTTTCAGGACAAATATAACTATTGAAGAGAATCATACGTGCGTATGGTATGTTATATATAGTGGCCAATAGAGGTGGAGCTGTACACGTGGAAATTAAAAACCATCCCAACTATAAGATGATTTTCCAAACCTATGCATCTCTATGTTTTTTTTTTCAAAACTTATTATTTTATAGAGTAAAATGACAAATAAATTTTTAAAATAATATATGTGAACACATTATTTTTAAATTAATTTATTATAATTAAGATAAAAAAATTTACTTTAAATTAATTTATTCATGTTCGTTATGTTAATATTTTATTTTTTTTAAAGATTAATATGTCTGAAATGTAAGTCTTCAAAAATTTATTTATTATTTTACTCTATTTTATATAATTGTTTATTTGCTCTTAGTTAAACAATCATGTTTCCCAAAAATTTCATTTTTACCATCCGTGAACAATATATAATACTGCTCTATATATAATCCTAATAAATAAACACACACCCTCTTCCCATGACAATAACTTTGATGGAATCCAGTCAAATTATACAAAAAGTATGTTGATGAAGTAATATATTATCATAATTTGAACTAACTATGATATTAGGATACTGATATTTATATGGGACATTATATGATATAACATGGATATACGGATATATTAATTTTAAATTATTGTTAGACTCGGATAATATATAAAAGAAGAAAAATTAAAAAAAAATTAGAATGATATTTTAATATTTTATTAATATTAAAATAAAAAAGATAATTATTTTTAATTATATAAGATATTTTAGATTTTTTTGTATTAATAATATATACATACTATTACTAAGAATAAAGTTAAATGCTACATCAATACATAATCATATTTAAATGTGTTTAAATATATCTAAATAAATACTTTTTCATAAATATATAATTAAATAAAAAATACATGTATTAAATAAATATCAATTAAACATCATGTCTGAAATATGTCTAACACATAAATACAAAAACTAAAAAAATTATCTCATAGCTTTAATTTGAACACTTTATATGCTTTCTTTCAAGTGACACTTTGAATACAATTAATATTATACAGCTCAATTATTCTATCCTAGAATAATAATTCTATCTTCTGAATAGTAGTACTACTTATTTATTCAAATTGATACTTAATTGTATAGTAGTAGTAGGTACATATATAGTGTGGGTTATTGTGAAAAAGGAAAATAATAAAGTGCAAGTGGGAATTGGTAGAAGTAGGTGTTGTGTTAGTTGTTTGTTCCTCTCAGGTTCCAAGGTGTTATAACGTTAAGAATTTCAACGCTAGCTATTTGTCTAATTAGTAGGATTGTTATTAGGGGGGACAAATAATAAACAAAAATAATCAATAATTACCAACGAAAAATTAGCACATAAAAATATTTAAAATTAAAATACACCTGCAAAATCTACATTAATTTATTATTGACTAATTTTATTGATTTTCTATCGTTATCATTCTTGTCTAATTATATATATATATATGTAGGGGTGTAAATAATTATGATATTCCAATATTCTCTCTCCGTGTTCAAATATTCCATGTCTTACTCTTACGTCCATTTTGACTCCCCATACTCTAAGCAATGAAAAACCCACTTCACCTGTCGTCTACTCATTTATTTCCAACCCCAATTGCATATATATCTTATATTATACACTCTCCCTTAAAATAAGTTAATCCATTGTTTTTATGGTATACTATAAAATTGTATTATATTAAATAATTGGAAGAGTTTTAAGTGTATTGAGAACACTAATGTTTCAATTGTTTTAATCGTTAATTTGAATTATAAAAAATATATATAATATATATTAATTAAAATTAACGGTTAAAATAAATAACTAGAATACCAGTATTCCTAATACACTTAGAAAATTTTCCTAAATAATTATCTATCATCTTTCTAAGATTAGGGTATATTATTTTATTTTACTATTTTAAAAAAGGAACATTGACAAGAGACTTAGAAAATTACCTACCATTAAAGTCTCCTATATATATTAATAATGAGAATCTAACTCATATATATCAATCAAATTAAAGAAAAATTGAACATGTTTTTTTTGTGTACTCTTCTAAATGAAATTAAGTCTCATTATTCAATTAAAAAAACTAGTATAAAAAGTTTTACTATATAAAGAAAATGAGAAATGATGAATACTCTCCTAATTTCTAGACATAAAAAAATAGATTTATTTTGTTGTTGTCTATTTATTACTTTATTCAAAACCACAAAAATCTAATGAGTTTTTTAGAAATTAGCAAATTATTTAGCATGATCATTTAGAATATATAATTGTATAAAACATACCAAAACTTGTAAAATAAAATACTTATAAAAAAGTTGATGTATTGATAAAAATTTAAAAAAATTATATTATACAATCTCATCATAGAGAACTTTGGATCAATTCTTGAAGCAAGCGCCAATTAGGAGACAAACGTAACTACACCCGAACCTTTTTATCCTTGATAAATAAAATAAATAAAATTCAAAACGAATTAGCAAAAAAACAAAAAAAAAAGATAAAGATATTTAATAAAAATTTAATTTTCATTCACTATTAGCATGAAAGAATTTACATAAATATATATTAAAAAAATAACTAATTTTTGAAATAATTATTTAAAAATTATCTAAATATATGAATCTATTTAAATGATAGTAAAAGAATTAAATTACATATATTGGAATACGACCAATTTGGCAATGGCATTACCATATTCCTCGGCGTCAACATGGGTTCCCTCACGTGACTTATGGGCGTGACCATGTCTAGGTCATAATACTCTAACTTTTCTTTGTTCTCTTCTTTTGTTCTCATTTATATTCTCTTGTCCCTATGACTATACAATATCATTTTTCTTATGCTCATGGCTATAATATTTTAATAAAAACATTATATTATAACATTGTGCATTTATGGCGTATTGTATGTTTCAATTATGCTCGTTACCCCATTCCTTAATCCTCCTAACCCGTTCTTATTTTGTTTTTATGTATATGTTGATTAATAATGTGACAACAAGATCATAGCTTAGCCACATTATCTTAATAATTAATTAAATAATAAAACCAACCCATTTGTTAATAGATTCCGAAGCCATGGTCAGCGCCTGATGCGCTCTAGATTCTCCGGGAAATGTAACTTTGCTTTTCTTTATTTATACTATCTTAATTAATTATATATAGTTAATTAAATTCATTAATTATATTTGTGTTATGAACAATTTTCAACAATAAGCTTGTGATCAGGGGGAATATCCGGTCAACATGTCGTTCTATGGAGAGATAAATATTCCATGTGTTTGTCTTACATACAAGACCCAACCCCTCTTGCTCTTTTCTTCTTATTCTTCTAATTAATTATTTAATTAAAACAACTTGCCACTAATTACCTTATAATTAACTTTACGTTACAATAAGCAACAACTATATTTTTGGTTTATGCATGTAGGACTCAATTTTGTGTATATTAAAATTAATTATTAAAGTTCATTAATAGTATAAAATATATATTAAAATATAAATATATATTAAAATTAAATTAAATCATATATATATATATAAATTATATTAATAATTAATTTTAATATATGAATAACATTTTTAATTTTACATTGATGCACTCCAATAATTCAGTTACTTTGTTTATATAACTATTTAATTAAATAGAAAATAGACAAATATAATAAAATTTACTAATGCAATAATATATAATTAGATTCATGAAGAAAATCAAGTATTTTTTCTTTAACTCTAAAAATACATAAATATTATTCTTTTCACCTTTTCGATTTGAATATTAATAAGATTTGTTGAACATGCATGTATGATTGAGCAGTAAATAAAAGTGCAATTGAAGCAAGAAAAGACATGGTGTTACATATTGCATTGTATAAGGTATAGTTAAATTAATTACTATTTATCTCATTGACCTTGTGATGCTTATGTTTCACTATATTTGGCCAACCTGACTCATATGCATATCAGATCCAAGTTTCATTCATTTGTATCTCCACCAAGCAAGACATGTGATGAGGTGGTGCACCACTGGCTACCCCAACTTCATCATCAAATTTAATTCCATCAAGACAAAAAAAAGGGATTTAACTAAGTGAATATATATATATATATATATATATATATATATATATATATATATATATATATATATATATATATATTGTCGTACAAAATTTGAATTTGATGTCTATTGTTGATGTGAATAATTATAGAAAAATAATTTTTAGTTAGTTACTATTTAATTAATTTTTGTTTTGTAAAATTATTTTTGTAATTTTATTTTTTTTTGGAAGGTTTAAGATTTAGAGTTGAGAACTTGAGATTTATAGTTTAATTAGAATTTAAAAATTAAAGTTTATAATTTATAATTTATAATTTAAAATAAAAAAATAATTTAAAAAATTTATCGATATTAGTTAAAAAAGTCGATTCCTAGTTAAACTTTATTCATATAATAGTTACAACTATAATATGTGTACACTGAAATCAACTATTAAAATCAGTCACTAATATAAAATATATGTTAAAATATAAAATATATATTAAAAATGAGTTAAATAATATATACATTTATATATAAATATACGGTGACTGATTTTTGTAGTTGATTTTAATATACAAATATTATTTTTATAATAGTTATTTGGTTAACGATTTGCGTAAATATAATAAAATTTTTATAAAATTGTGTACAATAATCAAATTATTTTTAATAATTATTTTTTTCTTTAAAAAAAACTATTTATCTATTTCTTTACATTTAACCATTTAAACTTTTAGGATAATAAGTAATTTTCATGTTAATATATTAAAATACTTTTAATTGACATGAGTAGTTCTTACAATCAAACAAAATTAGAAGAATAGAGAAAAAGAAAGAACATATAGATGGTGTGTATATTATGTAAAGAGAAAAAAGATCTTGAATTTTGGATCACATGGAAGTTTGATTCTAAAAGTTGAAGAAAAATGTACAATGTGATCTTCTGAAAACAATTATACATGTGAGTTTTCATCATTCTGTTTGATTTTGCATTGATCTCTAGTGAATATTATTCTTATACTTGAGTGCCATTTCCTTTTTTTATTCAATCAAACTTCATCATGACAAAAGTTCGATTTGCCCCTTTATATTAACTTAGAGTCACATCCATGATCTAACATGCATCTGATCTCTATATATATTTCTCAATCTTCCAAACCATATGATTTTGGCGTATGACATTGATTTCCATCATGATAGCTTGAAAAAAAAAATTACACGAGAATTAAATGATAAATTCTACACTATAAAACTCGTAATTTTACCCTTTTTTCCCCTAAAAATAGTAGGTTATATTTCATTAATTATTAAAAAATAAAATATAAAGATGTCTAAAAACAGGACAGTATAATAAAAGGTGGGGATTTCTTATAAACACTACACTGAAGGTATTCATCCAATAGTGCGTGGTTGAAAAACGAAGAAAAATCTTAAAGAAGAAAGAATGATAAATCAAATTGAATGAAACTAAAAATTTGCCTCATGAAGAAGACGACCTAAACTGGGAGTGTTTTGGATTTCACAGAACAATTTGACAGAGCTTGCTAGAATGGCAGCCGGCATTGAAGTAGAATTTTCAAAAATCAACTGGTTGCGAGCTTTTCAGCAGTTCCAGCAAATGATGGCAAGCAATTGAAGATTACGATAAGCATTCTTTAACGGGTTAAGCATCTCTGTTGATGCAGTCCACTATATCCAAAAGTCGTTAGGACTTTGAGGGGGAAGACAGTCACGAAGATAACTCTAAGACCATATATCTTTAATTCTAGAGCAATCGATCAAACAATGAGTGACTGTATCTGTTGTTTCATGACAGTAGAGGCATATAGGTGATATAGATGGGATGCGGCGATGAATCTGAACAAGCACCGGAAGCCAGCCATGAAGAACTTTCCAGATAAATAGCTTAACTTTGTGAAGCAAGTTTAACTTCCATAGATCAATCCACGACTTTTTCTTCTGCATATAATTAGGACAAAGCTCTAGAGGCGGATGGTAAAATAAATAGCCAATTCTGTAACCTGAAGCTATATCATATTACTTGAATTTGTTCAAATCTCATTGCAATTTATCCCTATTCTGCTGAATTTTAACTGACAAAATCCTGTTTGCAATTTCTTGGGGAAATAATTCTTGAATGAGATTCTGATTCCAATTTCTATATCTTCAGTAATTAAATCTTTAACTCTTGGAACTAACTCAGAAATAGCCTGTCTATTTGGCATGTCAGAAATCATTAAAGAATACGGAGGAGGCAGCCAAGGATCCTCAAAGGTTCGGATATTCTCTCCAGTACCCACAGCCCAATTAAGAATTTTTCAACAATCTTTCGCCCTTCCAGTATGCTCCTCCATCCCCAAGAAGGTAAGACTCCAATTTCTGCCGTTATAGCATTACCATTGCTAAAGTATTTACCTCTTAAGATTTTGGATAATAGAAAAGCAGGCCGTGTTACGAGTCGCCAAAACTGTTGGCGTAAAAGCACCATATTTTGGATTCTGAGATCTTTAAATCCAATTCCTCTTTATCTTCGTGGGCGAGTCATAGTACCCAACTAATCCAAGTCATCCGCCTTTCAGAACCTTTTTGTCCCTACTAGAACTGAGAAAGTAAAGAGTAAATTTTCAAAATTAAACCATTAGGCAACTTGAAGCAAGACAATGTATAGATAAAAATACCTTCTCCCACTGCCTTAAGCAATACATGTCTACCACCTGACGATAGAAGATTGCGCTTCCACCCTTGGATTCTTTTCCGAACCTTCTCTTTGATCATACTAAAAGAAGCCTTTTTTATTTAGAGACTGTAGAAGGCAAACCAAGGTATTTATCCTGAGCCCCAATATGATTAATATTCATAGAGTTAGCCAGTAGTGTACGAATAGTGGAGGGAGTGTTGTGACTAAAGAATACAGCAGATTTATTAAGATTTACCCTCTGGCCGCTGATGCTTTCATAAGAATTCAATAAATACAGGATGTTTGAACATGCTTCAAGATTAACCTTATAGAATAAGATGGAATCATCGAGGTGGTTGACCTTGGGACATCTCCTATGTATCTGAAGACCCTGAATTAGTCTATTTTGTTCTGCCTTGTGTAGCAAGAAGGAGAGACCTTCTGCATAGAAAAGAAAAAAGATAAGGAGATAGAGGATCTCATTGTCGAATACCTCTATTTAGTTTGAAGAAACCATAGGGTTGTCCTTCCACAATAACAGAATAAGAAACATTTGTCACTAATTCTCAAATCCACATAATCCACCGGGAGTCAAAACCAAACTTCTTTAATATAGACCAAAGAAAGTGTCATTCCACCCTGTCATATGCCTTACTCATATCTAATTTTAGCGTCATTTCAATTTCTAGTTCCATTTTTTTGTTCTTCAAGTAATGCATACACTCACGAGCAATTAGGATATTATCAAAGATTAATCTGCCCTTAATAAAAGTACTCTACATAGGGTTAATTAGTCTATTTATCATACCCTGAAGTCTATGTACAAATACTAGAGATAATATTGTAAAAGACTGAGGATAGGCTTATTGGTCTTACCTGAGTCATGTCTTTAGCATCAGAAATTTTAGGTATAAGACAGATTTGAGTGTGGTTAAAACCTTTCAAAATTTTGTCCCCTGAAAAAAAGCTTTTAACTGCTCGAAACACATCATCACGGAGTATATTTCAAAAGTTTTGAAAAAATTTTACTGTCATACCATCATCTCGTGGAGCACTTTCTCCATAGTCACTGGTCTTTGAAGATTCGTAATTTTACTTTATCTAAAAAAAGATAATAATTTGCATCGCATACATTTTAATTACACAAATAAATAATTAATAAACATGATAAGCTAATGAATTTTTTTATTTAATAAATAACTTTAGGTAAGATATTAGCAAAAAGTAATAACTAACTAATTCGAATTGATTGAGTAGTTAATTCACTCGTCTACTTAAATAAGTATCACAAATTTGAATATTTTTAAATTAGTCACCAACCTAACAGAACTGGAAGATATTGTAAGAAACAAAAAGAGAAAAAAAATATGAAAGTAACTAATTTTTAAATTTATCATTTAAAAAGTTATCATTAAAAAAAATACTAAAATTTAAAATATATGAAAGTAACTAATTTTTAAAGTTATCATTTAAAAAAAATATACTAAAATTTAATTTCTGCAAGAATACTTACAAAACCAAAAACAAAAACAATGTTGAATTTTTCCAGCCAAAAGATGATTGTTACATTATTTGATACATAAGAATTGGTGCATATTTCATAAAAACACGAGTATGATTCTCACTGTTATATAAAGACTATTTAATTCATAAATATTAAAATTCCAAAAGAATTAAAGACGTACTCTAACTTTGAAATAACCAGTAGTATTGAATCTACGTATTTGTTTAACCAAAAAAATGAGTAGAGCTCGAGATTTGAGGACATTTGATAGAAAATAAATGGTAATAGGGAATTGTCTAATAGTGAGAAGAATATTAGGTGATTGTGGGAATAGAGGGCATAGAAGGAAGCATGTGTTTGTTGTTTGTTTTAATTTGCTTCGAAGTTTGAGTTATAATTTTCACTACCTTCTTCCCTGCCCTGTTCCCTTTGAGTATCAAACCAAAAACGACAAAAAAGAAAGCAAGGAATCACCGAAATCAACGCCGTTTAGGCTCATGTGCTCCACCACATTACATGCTACTCCTCATCAAATAACTAATACTTACTTATTCTTTTTATTTTTTTATATATATGCTTTCTTCTTATTATTATTATTACTACTATAATTTTAATTTTTTCATTTAACACTTTATAATTTTATAATATAGTATTGGAAATTTGAAGAACAAAAGGTCTAAAATTTAATTCATACTAATTTAAGAAATACTAGATATATAACTATGAATTTGATTTTGATGCATTCTCTCGGTATAAAGTAGTTTTATATGTGCATCAAATTATATAATGACAAATTAGTAAAAATAATTAATTTTTATATTGACTGCGTAAATAATCGATTGAAAAAACGAATGTGATTGAACAACTCTATAAAATGTTTTGAAACCATATATATATATATATATATATATATATATATATATATATATACTTTTTTTATTGATAAAAAATTAGAAAGAAAAGTATAAATTTTAACCTAGGATATTGTTAATTAATTAGATTTATAGAAATGTTTTTGAATAATATTCATTAAATTATATTTCAAAAAGTTATATTTAAAAATGCATTAGATGGGAGTTAATTATTCTATTAGAAACAATTTAAATCAAATTCAAGATAATTAGACATTGTAATTATTATTTAAATTCTCTCTTTCAAATTTTAACTTGGTGATGTATATCGAGATTTTGAATTCAAAATTTTGAGTTAAATTAGAATAACTCTATCCAAAAGTCAAAGTTTGAATTAGTGCTACAAATTACTAGTTTTTTATTTCGTTTCAATTATTATTTAAAAACATATAGTTAGCTTTAATTTGTAATAATAATAATGATAATAATAATAATTAAATATGACGTAGTCTTCTCTTGCAGTATGTAAGAACAAATCAATATCAATTCCCATAAAGATATTTGAGAGAGTTGGTATTAAAAATTGTAACAGCTTTGGCCCTTTTGTAAAGTATGGCAGCTTTTAGGCAAAGAAGTGCAGGGTTGGCAAATGGCAAATAGTCATTCAAAGTTTGATTATTAATGATGAGATAATAATTCACTAATAAGTGATTCACTCAGGTCAATATCCTCCCTTCAATTCCCTTTCCAAAAGGAAAAAAGATAGATACCAATGATCTCATCAAACCCCATATATTTATAATAAATAAATGTTACAGTGTTTAAAAGGTGGTGGTTAATTTATTAAAAAAATAAAAATTAATATTTAATTAAAAAATATAAAAATAATAATTAAAAAAAATTAAAATTTACTAAAAGAAAATTAGTTAAACAAAATTTAGACAATAATTTATAAACACTATAAAATTGGCCTATATATAATATACCTAGTTAGCTATTATACAACTCAATCTCAAATGCCAACTAGCTTCCTTTTCTTACACATTGATCACATTTTCACAAATCACAGCAAATTTATATATTTATGGCAAGAAAAATTTTATTTTACTTTATAAAAAATGGATTAAGAGAAAGTGATGTATATAGCAGCTGTTTGCACATCTTACAAAGCATACCACAAAGTTATGATGGATTAGGTCAAAATATAACATACTCCTTTTATTATTATTATTATTATTATTATTATTATTATTATTATTATTATTATTATTATACTAAAATTAATTATTATATATTTATATATAAATACATGTATAATTTAATTTATTTTTAATATATATTTTATACTAATAACTAATTTTATTAGTAGTTGATTTTAATATACATCTAATAAAATTGTTATTATTATTATTATGTTTCGGGACAATATGTCTAGATATATTAATTAAAAAATATATAAAAACAGTAATTAAAAAGAATAAGTATATAAAAAAGGACAAGTTATCCAAAGTAAAGTGAATTGACACATATAAATCTAATTAGTAGCTCAATCTTCAATTTCTCTTTAACATATATATGTCAAATTTCACATTACGCCTTTTTTTTTTCTTTGTATATGGTTAATTCTAGCTATTTTTTTCTTTTAATTAGTAAAAAAAATCCAAACTCAAAAAGTTAAAAAAAATATTAAAATAAATATAAAAAAACTATATCATTTGAACTATAATTCATGAACAGAAATAAGAGGCTTGCTTTCAAGCTCAAATGCATGATTAGAAAATAAATTCAACAGGTACCACACCACATCATCATCATGCTCGTTTATATATATCCCCTGCTGCTGACGTCATGATTATAATTATTCATTTCACCAGAAGCATGTACGATTTTGACGAGTTCATGTGGCTTTGAAACCCTCATTATTCATATTCAAAATTAATAATATCGATGCCAAGTATCTTAATTACTATCTTTAATTTTGGATCTTCAAATCGAATGTTGGTGAACAGGTGAAGTAGGTGGCACTTTTTATATACTCAACAAATACTTATTAAGAGTTAAAATTATTGCATGTTGAAATATCCAAAAATGCAAATATTTGTCATAGGTGTAGGAAGAGGAATGTCTACCTTAACAAGGCTTGGTTTGTGAAAGATCAATAGTCATATGAACCAACCTTTCAGAAAGGCACAGATTACACATTGGTAAGTGCTACCAAACTGAAATTGTATTTATGGCTCCTCAACTCTCAACTACTATATATGTATTATAATTTTCAAAATTTATTTTTCTTTTGTTAAAATAAATTTTAGTAAAGAAATTGACTAATTTTTATATGATTTAAAATTATTCTTTATTAATCTGTATAAATGTTGCAAGTAACTAAAAGAGAAACTTTACTCTTATTATTGGTGAACACTCATGTGTAGTTATTATTTTTATATAAAATTAATAGAGTAAAAACTCACGTAAAATTGATAGTTGAGAGCCGTTAAATAATTTAATTGATTTGACTAAATTTTTATCTAACCATTCTCAATTATCAACTTTACGAAAATTTAACTACACGTGAATTTCTACCAGTTAATAGTTGAAAAATATTAAATAATTTTATAAATTTAATTAAATTATCATTTAATAATTTTTAATTATTATCAATTTCACATTAAGACATAAGTGAGTTTTTACCTTAATTATTTACAAGTTTATTTGCAGAGACAGTTAACTCTTCTAGCCTTTGCTTATTGATATAGGATCTCACACAAAAGAGTGTTTTTTAATTTTTATTTTGTTTGAAAACTGCTAAATATGTTAGAGAAATGTTTCAGGTTTTTATTTAGTTTATGGTGAAAATAAAAGAAAAATTCACCATGTCATAAGTTTTTAAAATATTTTTTTGTTCATGATCATCAAGACCTTTGATTAAATCATCTTATAGTAATTAGAGTATCAATAATACTCTTACAAAATTAAGGATGCTAATTAAATTAAAATCCCATATAAATCATGTAGCTGCAAATAAAATAGAAAATGTGGCTGAAACATTACCGAATATAGTTATGTTATCAAGGGACCACTAAAGGCAGAAAATCATGTGCCAGCATTCAGTTTTTGTATAGGACACCTCACCAATTTCTTTTATTATTTTCTTAATTTTATTCAGGCCCCGCTATACTACAAGATCGACCTAAAGAAATAAGAAAGAAAGAAAAAATGTTGGGTATAATGAAAATATGTGTGTGATCAATCATTAAAATCGAAATTTCAAATTAAAGTTGTAGTTAATATCCCTAACCCTTTAAATCTTCACATTTTGTGAAATTTATATATTACTGTATATAATAGGTTCAATTATTATGTTGATTCTTATAATTTTATAAAATTTTAAATTAAGTGTTATAATTTAAAAATTTGTAATTAAATTTTTAACTTTTTATATTTGATAAACATTTTCAATCAGGTCATTTCTAACTTAAATCGTTAAAAAAATGGATTTTTTCTTTTGGAATATATGCTTTTGGTATTATTTGATGTGGAATGAATTATATAATATTTAAAAGAGTAAAATATATATTATTTTAGTCCTAAACGTTTAAGTTAAATCTTAATTTAGTTTTTAACATTTTAACTATCTTATTTTAATTTTAAAAAGTTTAAACAGATCTAATATTATTCCATCATTAAATTTAACATGATCAATTACTCAATTAGTATACTAAAAGATCAATAGCATTCGATTTCAATACGTAAGTAAAATTAAGACATAAACTCTACTAATATAAACCCTTTTTCTTTAATTCTAAAGCATTGATGATTGATAGTTGAAATTTGGAGTTTTAATTTTTACAAGAAGAAGGATGAGAATATAAAGTGTTACAAAAATACATAAAAATAAGAAGATATGTCCTAATTAAAAATGTTGCAAAAATCTATATCACTCATTCCATTAATTATTTGTGTCAAATTTAACAGTGAAATAACATTAAATTTGTTTAAAATTTTTTAAAATTGAAATAAAATAATAATTTATTCTATTTAAAACAAATATTTAAAATTATTACATTGGTTTGGAAAAATAACAACTAGATAAAAAATTGATAATATAATAATTATAAAATTTTTAAATTATAAGAATTTAATTATAAATTTTTATTTAATATGAAAATTTAATTATAAATTTAGTAAATTTATAAAAATTAATTGAGTAATTAAACCTATATGTATAGTACTAATAATCTAGCTAATAGTATGTATTAGTCAATTTTATTTAGGCCGATCAACTTAAAGAAATGAGTTTTTTTCCCCTTTCAAAGTCTTTACTTTACGTATATATAGATTTCGTTATTGGATTGTTTACTAATCCGATTCTAGAAATTGTGACTACTTCTTTTAACAGAAGTATTCTTTTATTCTTAGGAATTGATCAGATTAGAGAATGAGTTTGCCTACTATTTCAGTAACCCATATTGGTAAAGGACTACTAATTAATCACTTATGTCTTTATATACTACCAGTATATATATGTTAGCAAAACAAATTTTAAGGTCAAATTACGTAATTAATAAACCAACTTAGATTACTCGAATAATCATTTTTTATTTTATTTAAATAAGTATTAAAATTTAAATCTCACTTTATAGTAATTGATTGATCAACTACAGACAAATAACAACTTAAAGAAATTTTATCCATATATTGATTGGGTCTTCAAGGCTTATAATGATTCATATTTCGTCTATAGTAATGGAATGACCTTTAATTTGTTACAACATTTAATTATTTTGAGGAATTATTATTCTCCTTTACTTATTGTGTTGTCAATTGTCATGCCATGAGTAAATAAAACACCAAAATACCAACACAGAAAAAGAATAAAACCGTTTGTTCCTTTTCGCTCAAAGGAAAATAAAGCCAACCCCATGGCGTTTGTTTTTAACATCTTTTTATGTTCCATACACATTATATATATGTATTCTTTTTGTAGAAATTAATAATTGCTTTCACACAGTATAAGAATCTATAGCCTAGCAAAATCATGAATCTGGATCCACTAAGGTATAGAAGAAAAGGAAAAGGCCAAGAGAATTATTGTTTCAATTTAGCAATCGCTTTGGCCCATTGAAGAATTCCTAGAATGAAAGAGTAGCACATAATAATTGTTAATGTAAACAAGATGTATTGTTTGTAGTTAATTCTTTATTATATTGAGCCAACATATATTTTTCTATTATTAAATATAGTATAGGAAACATTTTAATTGTATCGGAAACAACGATGTTCTAGTTATTTTAACTTTAATTTCAATTAATATACATTATATATATTTTTTATAATTCAAATCAATGATTAAAATAACCAGAACATCGATATTTCTGATACACTTAAAACTCTTCCTATAACATAAACACACATTGCTAACAAAATTACTTAGCATAAACACCCACTAAACACCAACTACTTATACCCCCAAATCAATCAACATATCATATTACAAAATAATTAAAAAAAAAGAAATCAGAATGGAATAAAATTTCCCCTTATCCCTTTGGCATGGCCATTGAAAAAGGGAAAAATCTATCCACATAATATAATATATTACATACCAAACAAAACCAAATCAATTTTGGTTTTCAATTTTTATATTGGAAATAAAATAAAAAACATTTATATACTTTTTTAAATTTAGTCTTGACGCACTATGTTTACGGAAATTTTGTACATGTGTACTTCAATAAAATTAACTATTTTCTACATCTATTATAGAAATATTTATCTAAAAAAATAGATGCTATTGAATAACTATGTAATATATTGTGAAGACATCAAACTAACATTGTTAATTACTGTTGTGAGAAACATAGAAAAGGACAAACGTATAATATAAGATGTACTGATAAAGTGTTCATGAAGCTTTTGCATTTTGATCAAAATTATGGTGGCCCAAAGTTTTGTGAAAACATTTTTTAAATAAAAAGAATTTAAAGAAAAAGAAAAGCAAACAAACAGAAGAATTCAAGAGAGTAATTGACCAATATGAGATAACATACACATCCATTTGTAGCTGCATAAACTTTCATAGCATTCTTTTTTGCTCTTTGGCATTGTTTAATAATGTGGATCATGTGTGAAGCTTGAAAGAAGACAAAAAGGAAAACAATGCACTTAATAAATATTACTGTAAGAGATGAACCCTTAATCAACCCTTAATATGATATTAAATTTCCTTATAAAACCATAATAAGATTCAACAATTAGATTAGTGGAAAAGTTATCCAATAGAACAATGTCCAGAACTTATTTAATTAAGTGAATCCCTTCATCTATAACTTGTAACTAAAGTAGTTTTCTTCAAGAAAACATAAGAAAATCAAACTTTGAAAAATATGTACAAACTAAGAAAACAAACCAGTCAAGATTGGTATTTTAAAATATAAATAATATTTAAGGTATGTAAGTTATTTGTTGCGTGAAAGTGAAAACTATACTATTATAATTATAATTGTTTATTAATCCTCCATCTAACTTAGGTATATGTATCTATAGACATAATAGATCCATCATTCATCTATACATCTCTACATGTTGTTTTTAAATGAAGGGTAAAAATGACATTTTACATTTTTAACACACTAAATCATCTTAATTCCAATTTACAATGATTTTGTTGATGGCTTTGCAATCTATACACATCCTCCAAGATGACAAGATCCATCTTAGTATCTTACCTATGGGTTCATGCTTATTCATTGTTTCTCAATCAATTTCTCCATTAATGCACAATTGATATCAAAGCCTAAGATTACTTCACAGTTCAAATGCTTCAATTAATGACTAACAAAGACAATTGATTGGCAAAAAAGTGCAAAATGTAAGGGGATAACAACAAAAACAACAAAACCTTGTCCTGCTAGTTGAGGTCAACTACATGGACAAAACAACGCCATTAAGCCCTGTCATGAATTACATTTGAACTCAGCCCAAATTTCTTCTTATCAACTCATTCAAAATCTTCTTAGGTTTCCCTCTCCCCCTAGCCACTATGTGATCACTATCTCAGCTACACTATGCTCATTGGGGGTAACAAGCAATAAAAAATTGAAAAATCTCAAACGACATTTCTCTTGAATATCACAAACCATAAATCAATAACATAGCTCCTATTGCTCCAAATCTCCAATGTAAAAGTCATCAATCATGTCAAACACTCGAGTTGCATGCTGTGGCCTGTCATTGAAGGGTGATGAGAGAAGATATTTTAGAAAGAATAAATGTTTATTGCCTTCACTGCCAAAACAAGTATTTTGACCAAATACAAAAAGAGAAAGAATAAAGCAGGAGATAAGCATGACGAAAAAGTATTCACCCATTACGGCCTACTTTTAAAGCTACCATATGATTTATGTATGTCAGAAGTCAGAACTTGGATGTAGAACTATAACTAATAGTACTATGTATGTGCCATAACAATATACATTCACGTCCTATGGCCAAAACCAAAATTCTTTGCTAGAAAATACAAATAATGGTGGCCTATAAAATTTTCTAAGCTTATTTAATTATAGGTTATAACCATATTGATAGGTATAAGGTTATAACCATATTGATAGGTATAAGGCATGTCAAAGATAAAATTTGGATGTACATATCTGGGATGAAGAGGAAGGGAGCTAAACTGGAATCTGATAGACTATCTGAGGGTGTATCATGAAGCTAAAAAGATGCTCGGCTCATGTTTTTTATCCACAATTATTGTTGTAGTCATCATGTATGCAACTATTGACTAACATTATTATTGTTGTTATCATGTGAAAAACCAGCATAAGACCTATGGCTACTTTGTCAGAAAACTCCATCAGCTTCAATAAATATATCAATATAGTATTCTTAAATAATAAGATGGCATGATGAATCCACAATTTTAAGTGGACACGATCTTTACATATGCATAATAAGAATCTAACTCTTCATAAATATTAAAAGCATTTTTGGGTTAGATATTTTATGCTCTTCACGTTTCTCTAAACAACAAACCTATAAGTATAATAAGAAAAGGTCTAACTAGTATATACAAAGAAGGAAACAAGAAAAATATTATAGGGAAAATTTAGAAAAAACTTTCAGTAAGAAACCAAATATATATAAATATATAACAATGTAAATGTATGTAATAGAATAAGCACATACCCAAAAAACCCTTCAGTTGAATTATCTCCAGCATGTGCTAGAATGGCATCACCACCTGGATGTTCCTCTACATAAGAGGTAACATCATATACCTAGAGTATTGAAACCCCAAATTCATACTATTAGGAAACAATGTATCCTTTAAATGGGACAGAATGGTAATAAAAGACTAGATGTGGGAAAGAAAAAACCGAGGAGTAATGCATTCATAAATGAAAGTATAAAGCAACAAAAAAATAACATACCTTGTTCTTGATAATTATCCAACAATCTGTTCTCTTGTTATGCGTTGAGACTTCAGATTTAGTGTACGACTTTGATGCCTGGACACAACAGAGTATACAAAATGCTCTAAAAAGTAGATAAAAACAAAATAAAGCATTTTTAAAGAACTCACAAAATTGTGATTGAAACACACTCACTTCCCCTGTAAAATTTACCTTTGGGGAAAAGTAAATCAACTTATTGTTGTTTTAAAGTAATTTTAACCCTTTCAGTTTGCAACATGTGCTTCAACATTCATGCTCATTCAAACTATTTCACTGTTGCCAGTGTAATTAAGCTTATGGAAAAACTATTTTCATCTTATCATACTAAATTCTGCTCACACTATGACATACAAAAATGATAGTTCTCCTTTGGAGATCAAAGTGGGAACTATATTTCAGTAGGTGAAGCATAGGATCAAAAATTACAGTTCCACTCCATAATCCTGGTTAAGAAGAACCTCACCCAAAAGTTCAAGTTCCACAATTCATAATTTTCCTCAATTTCAAAGTTGCTAAAAAAAATAAATACAAAATAAAGAATTAAACTAAAGAAAGAAATGGTTAAACACCAATTTTTATTCATACAATCGTACGGAGATAAAGTGGGATTTAGCTATTACATTATGCCTCTTCTGCAAAACCCTTCAAATGACAGAAAATCTTAAACAAGCTTAGCTTATTAATAATTGCAACGAAGCCAAGACATTTAGCACATTCAATTGGTTTCACCTGGATCCATAACGTTCTTAGTTAATAAACCCAGAGGCTTATGTTCTTCATAGGAAAGAAAATTAATAACAAAATGACAGTGACCACAAAGTCACTAACAACATTAAACTACTTAAGGGTTCTACTTCTATGTAATAACAGAATCCACAGAAATAAAGCACTTCACTAATTCACTTAGCTACAAATATGTACCTTATGATTGTTTAAGCTAGGCTGAGCTGATTTTCCTTTACTCCCTGGTAAGTATGCAAAAGAAATCAGATACTCGCATACCATAATAAAGCATATTAACCAAATTTCATATATATATAAAGGTGAAAAGAGAGTAACCAGATTTGGGATGTCGCGGGGACAAAAGAAGAAAAGCGAGGAAGACGCTGACAAGCAATGCAAGTGGAACCAGCAACTCCATTTTGTGAAATTAATAGAAATTTGGTGCCTAATTGCAATCTGGAACAACCAAAATAGCAAAACACAGAATAAGAAAAGGGAATCAACTTTTAATTAGCCAATATTAGGTAACTTTTTTTAATTTATAAATTATTTTTTAAACCCTCATTTTTTGGAGGGTTTAGAGTTTAGGATTAGAATTAAGATAGGGTTTAAGATTTAAGATTTAGAAATTAGGATAAAAGGATCATTTCAAAAAATTGGCTGATATTAGCCGAATCCTAGCTGAACTCATCCTTTTTATTGACAATTCTGAATTCTGATTAAGGTCCAAATTTAGTAAAACAGCTGATCAAAGGAAAGCAAGTAATTTCAAAGAAAATAACCTGTAAAGATGTAGCAAATGCTTTTACACAGCGCACGTATCACAAGTTGTTAGGCATTTGAAATGTTGTGCGTCCAAGAGTCAAAAAGGAACAAAATATAAATCCAGAACTGCAAACAATTACATGCAAGGCACTTATTACATTGTGTTTAATGAAGATGGATTAGTAAACCTAACTGGCAAGCAAAACAGAAGCAAACTAAGGCCTATCTCCTTCCATTTGTCTTTAATTAAATTCAAATGACAAGCAAATTAAAGCTCCAGAATGTTAATTACTTTATTCTTTCACAATGTAACAAGGTTTAATCATACACAAGCAAATTAAGGCTATTAAGGAGCTCCTGTTGAATTTAACCAAGCTTAATCACAGACGTCATTTTCATCTCAAAACCAGAACTAATCTAATAAATTAGAAATTTAAAAATTGAACTAATACATATTCTTAACAGATCAAGTCATCAATATTCAGTAATCAATTAATCAGAACTCAAGCTATTGAGAGAGGCACACAAAACTAGAAGAGGGAGAAGGGTGAAGAGATCTGACCGGCGGCGAGAGAGTAGAGAGGAAGCGACCGAGACTGAGTGAGCAGAGAGCACAACAGCCGCGGAGAGGAGCGGAGATCGGCAATGAGGTCACAGATTGCAGCCTCGGTGGAGAGAGATTACATAGCAACAGCGACGGTGGAGACAAGACTGAGAGACTAGGGGTAGTGCCAGTGGAGTAGGGGAGTGGGTGGTAATGGTAGAAGAAAAAATTGATATTATAATTAAAATTAATTATCTAAAATTTAAGAGGTTAATTTAGAATAATAGAATCCATTACTAATAAGTACATTAGTTATGTTTCTAACTTTCTATATTATGAGGTTTAGTCTTTTTTTTTTAAATAATTTTCACAAAAATATTTTTTAAGGTGAAAATTCAGGTGCAGTCGACTTGTGAAGTTAATAGCTAAGAGTCCTTAGATGATTTGATTAATTTGACTAAATTTTCATCTAACGACTCCCAACTATCAACTTCACGTAAAGTCAATTGCACTTGAATTTTCACTTTAATAAAGTTTTTGTTTTCAATTTAACGTTTATTAACTCAAACTATGAGTAAAAATAACTTATAATTTAAGAACCATTAAATTCAAAGACTTTGTATTGGCAATCAATTATATTAAAATTAGTATTTACGGTGTAGTAATTAAGTATTTGAAAATTAATTTAAAAATTATTAAGTTGATGATTTTACAATAGAATTGTGTAAGACAATTTTTTTTTTAGTTTATTGAATAATAAAATTTTGGATGACAATTGCAATTATATACAAGTTGATCTAGAAATATTATACCTTGAGATAAGCGATAACAAAGTGTAATGTTAAATTTTTTATTTTTTATTTTTTATTTTTTTGCTGACAGTATTTGGTATAATTATATAAATCTATATTCGACTATTATATCGTGTATTTAACTTTTTGGTGATATTTAAGCGTATACTATTTATTAATAATTTATTTCTTTAGACAAAAGAAAAGCTCATACAAATATTACAATTACTCTTTTACTAGCTGAAAATAAACTACTATGAAACTAACAATTATGTTTTGTTTTCTCGTGTTTTTTCATTCTAATTTGTTACATATCTGATTAATTTGTTATTGGCTAATGAATTACTCTACAAATAAAACAAAATTCGAACTTTTAATATTTATTTAAATAAATTAGTAAATTAACAATTAAATCAACCAAATTGATTACTAACAATTATCTTGACTCCAAAGAGATAGATGGTTGAGGCTGAGGATTTATGGCTAGCGGACCTAGCAAAAAGCCCATACACATATAATAACCCAAGAAAAAACATTTCATACACATATTTTGAAATACCAACTGAATAATGTGGCAGAAGCATTGCACCAATGACCCATATATTTGCCTCATAATTGCTACATCCCAAGTTTAAATCCCAGCTGTAGCTGGATTGTTATAAAATCTTTAGTGGGTGTGAGTGAGTGAGTGTGTATGAACAACAAAAATTTACCAACTGAATAATGTTTTCAATGCAATAACACTGAATAATATTAATTTCAATAATTCTAACCAGGATCTTGGCAAGTTAGTAACTAATAAGTTCCATCTTCCATGGTATATGTTCAATTTCACATATGAGAAAACCCAATGAGAAATAGAGAGTTTATTCATGAGCCCTGCATATACATTACCAAGTCCTATGGGCCTCATGTGGGCTTAACCCGATTAACAAATTGAAAACTTGAATTTACTCTGGCCAAAGATATGAATCTGTTAGAATGACAAAGATAACATATATTTCAAATTTCATGAACAGAAAAAGGGCAATATTTGTACATCATAATAATTAGAGGGTCCGAGATTAAAAAAAAAAAAGGGAGGGGAAAAAAAATAGACATATTAAAATCATAACTAAAAATAAAAAGATAAGATAAAATAAAATAAACACTCCTCAATGGCCAACTATTGAATTTTTAATTTAGTGAACGTTTGAAAACCATTTAGGGGTTAGAATCAATTCCCCTTCGTCTATAATTTTGTTCAATTTAACCATCTTTGGTTTTTCTCAATTAGAACGAATTTTAGACACACTACCAAACAATTATGGAACCAATTAACAACCAGTTAGTGCTTCTAAAAATTCTAATTTTTAAAATGAAGAACAATAAATAAAAAAATCATCAATTTATATAAAACTTAAAACTTATCCCTACAAAATAATTTAAGACAAAAGAGCTCATTTAGTAATCAAAATATAAAGATTGAGCATCTACAGAAAAAAAGGATGGTGGTGTGGAGTAGAACCGTGGAAGTGGATAGAGGAGGGTTAGATGGCAATTTGAAAATAGAAGAGAAGGATATTTTTAGTGTTTCCTTTAGAAAGACATGTACAACGAAATAAGTTGGTATATAAGAGGCAAATTACTTTAAGAAAGGGTAAATTATTTAACCCTTTGCATGATTTTCATCAAACCACTTATCTAAAAAATTTAAACTAATATATATATGAATGAATGATTTATATATCTTACTCTTAGTGTTTTAAGCTTTATACACATGGATCATCTAACCACCCCTTTTTCTATCCCTACATTCATAACGTGCTTAGCAACATTACATATACCATTACATTAATATGCACTAACATGTTTATTAGTTTATATTTTTATTAATTAAATAATAATAAAACTCCGCCTATGTTACACTTACGGTATATAGCCAGTCTTAAGTCTGGATAAAAGAGAAGAGTTGTGTTAGGTCTTCGACAATCAACATAAAAATTTAGTCGAATCTTCATGACATGAATTAAAGATGTTATTGCGCCAAAGCTAGGTCGTTACTCGGAAGCAACGCACTGTATGGCTCGAGTATAGTGTCAAATGAATAAGAGCCGTTGCATCAGTGTTCGGATGTAGTGTTAAATGAGCAATGGTTCCCGTATTTTCGTGAACGGATGAGGGTAAATAAGCTAGTTCACAAAATAAAAGGCAAATGTCAGAGCAACAGAAAGTTGAGATTTGAGATATGGAACATAAGCACTCTAACAGGAAAATCCATGGAGGTGGTGGACACTATGACAAGAAGGAAGATTAACATTGTGTGTCTACAAGAAACAAAATGGGTTGATGCGAATGCTAGAGAATTGGATACTTTTGGATTCAAACTTTGGTATACAGGAAACGTGAAGAATATGAATGAGGTTGGTATTATTGTGGATAAGGAGTGATCAATGCCAAGGGTAAAACTATTTTGAACTTTTCCTCAACCTTTGACTTTCTCATCGCAAATAGGTGTTTTAAAAAGAGAGACGAACATCTTATAACCTATAAGAGTGGCATGACAAGCTCTCAAATCGACTTCTTCTTGTTGAGGAGAGTCAACCAAAAATCTTGTATTAATTGTAAAATTATCCCGGGAGAGAATTTAACAACACAACATAGGATGCTCGCCATTGATTTTCGCGTTGAGCAAAAGTTGATAAAAGGTGAGGAACTCAAGGACAAGGTGGTGGCGGATGAAATGTGAGGAACAAAGAAGCTTTCTAAAGGGATATGACCAAAAGACAAGGAGTCTTGGTAGTGAAATGCGAGTGTACAAGAAAAAATAAAGATAAAAAGGGAGTGCTTTAAAGAATGACCTTTACGCCGCAATGCAGATAATTGGGAAAAATATAAGACGGCTAAGAAAACGACAAAAATGGCTGTAAGTAAAGTAAGAATAAGAGCATATGAGGGTCTCTACTAGTCTTTGGGCACGAAAGAAGGAGAAAAATGTATATATAGAATCGCAAAGAGTCGTGAATGAAGAACGAGAGATTTGGATCAAGTTAAGTGCATAAAGGATAAGAATGGAAAGGTGCTGGCTCAGGAGGAGAAGATTAACAAAAGGTGGAAGAACTACTTCTACGTGTTATTTAATGAAGGACATAAGACTCTTTCGAGCCTTGGTCGATTATGCACAAGAGAAGAAGATCAAAACTTTGACTACTATCGAAAGATTCGAGACTTCGAGGTAAAAGAGGGTTTAAAGCAGATGAAAAATAGCAAGGCAACAGGACCTGATAATATCCCGATTGAGATTTGGAATGGTTTTGAAGGAAAAAGCATCAATTGATTAATCAAGCTTTTTAATGAGATTTTAAGGTAAAAAAAGATGCCTGATGAGTGAAGAAAGAGCACGTTGGTACATATCTACAAGAATAAGGGGGATATACAAAGTTGCGAAAACTATAGAGGAATCAACCTCATGAGTCATACCATAAAGTTATAGGAGAGGGTAATAGAACGGAAGTTGAGAAAAGAGACACAAGTAATAGAGAACCAATTTGGATTTACGTCAGACAGATCCACCACCGAAGCGATATACCTGTTAAGAAGAATGATAGAGAGGTATTGTAGTAATAAAAGGGATCTACATATGGTGTTTATTAATTTGAAAAAAACATACAATAGGGTGGCAAAGAAGGTCTTATGAAAAGTTTTAGAAAAGAAGAGAGTAAGAATCGCATATATTCATGCAATTAAAAACATGTATGATAGGGCCATAACTAGTGTGAAGACTCAAGGTGGTGTGACAGAGAAATTTTCTATTGGTATAAGATTACACCAAGGATCATCCTTAAGTCTATACATTTTCACATTAGTTTTGGAAGTACTCACAGAACACATCCAAGAGCTTGTGCCATGGTACATACTTTTTGCCAATGATATATCGTCCTTATAGGAGAGGCAAGGGAAGACCTAAATTAGAAGTTGGACTTATGAAGAGAAACTCTAGAAGTGTATGGTCTGCATATAAGCCGTAGCAAGACGGAATATATAAAATATAAGTTCGGTCTGAAAAAGCAAAACCCTAATATAGAGTTGAAGATTGGAGAAAACATCCTACGAAAAGTTAAAAGTTTTAAGTATCTTGGGTATATCTGGCAGAAATGAAGATGTTAAGATGGATGAGTGGTCATACGTAATTGGATAAGGAATGAAGATATAAGGGAAAGAGTTGGAATAGCACTCATTGTGAAAAAAATAGTAGAATCGCATCTCAGGTGATTTGGACATGTAAAAAGAAGACCAACAGAACACCTAGTCAGGAGAGTAGATAAAACGGAAGATAGACAAAAGGTAAAAGGCAGAAAAAGACCTAAATACCATCTATGAGGTAGTCTAACGAGATCTACATGTAAACAGTCTTTCTGTAAACATGATATATGACAGAGTTCAATGACGTCGTTAGATTCATGTAATCAACTCCATCTAGTGGGACAAGCTTTGTTGTTGTTGTTGTAAATAATAATAGTAAATCTATTATTAGTTAAAATAGTAAATAATTTATTGTTTTAATATAAGATCTTGTGTCAAAGTCTTAGAGATGTTAAAATGTTTTTAATTGATACATATATGAATAAGGGTCTTTAAAAAAAAAAAGAGAGTATACACTAAACCCTTCACAATTCCCATTATCTACAATAGATTCCTAAGTTAAATTTATCTGCCAAAATCCTAAAAATTCTGTTAGACAAAATTAACCCTACAGAAAAACTAGATTCATTACTCTTCTATTGTATCAATATGTCCCACATTTAAGATCATTAAGGGTATCATTGAAAGGGGGGAAAAAATACTACCTAAATATTACAAATAGACAAATACTTTGATTTTTGAATCATCTAGAAGTGAAAAATATAACATGTAACTTAAGAAAGGGATAGGAAGATTTGCTATGTAATTAATTGAGCCTAAAGACTAAAAAGGCCTACAAAGGGTGCTGCAATAGAGAGGATTAACACTAAATTATCATTAGAAGACACATAGAAGTTAACACAATCCGAGAATAGCATACAATACACACATCATGAGGAACTAAGTCTCTCCCATAAGACTACTAAGTTCCGACCTGTTTTAAGGTACATTACACTTCCAACAACAAATTACACTAATTCAAGACAACATGAAATATCCACAAAGATGGGATAACAAGAGAGGTTCTATTATATTTGGATGGCCTTTAAGGCCTTTTTCTTACCACTCTTTTTGGCTGATCCTGCAGCTCTCACTTGTGTCAAAGGCTTAATCTCCTCAACAACTCTGAAAATGTTGACATCCAAGATCAATGTGTTGTTCATCAGGCCTCCGGGTTTGAAAACACACACGTCGTACTCTTCCAGGTTGTTATCCAGGGTAAAGCGTTTCCACCCTCCGCTCAGTCCTCCGGTGTTTCTAGGGTTATGGTAGCTGTATTTTGCAAGCCATTCGCTATGAACCACACGCAATATAATGTCTTGAGTTCGTGGAGGGATATGTTGCAGTATCCACTTATTCGGGAGCGACTGGTAACAACAAAAGATAAAACAATTAGTAGCAATAGATAGAGTAAAAATCAATCGCACCCAGGTCTAAATGGGATCTGTTTTCATTTCATTTTTTCCCCTTTGTTCTTTAGAAATTGTTGGAGAAAAAAAAAGCTGAATTCAATGAAAATGATAAATCATATCTTTTGTTTCATATTTTCCTTCACAAAATCTTGGAAACCAAAAACATTAAAATATAAAAAGTGAAAACAGAAAAAAAGAGGCCCAAGTTTCACAAGAAAAGAAGGCTACTCAGGATAGTGTATATCAAGACCAAAGTTTAAATAACCGGTTTAGTATTGGGATAAAATTGAAAGCAAAAACTCATGGCACATTAGAACCTAAACCAAAAACAAATCCTAACAAGGAAAGCTGAGGAGGCAAATTATTACCACGAAGAATCTCTTATAAACATGCGTTGGTCGCATGACAACACAGAGGCTGTCATCGGTACATGCTGCCTTAGCCATCTGAAGGGTACTATTCATCTCTTCTTCAGTGACAGGCCTCCTCTGTGAGACATATAATTCATAATTCCCACCCTCACTTTTACCCGCGGAAGCAGGTTCAGGATCTGCATCTGCATCTGTTAATATGAGCAACAGTAAAGTATCATATCATTAAACAGCTAAAATATTAATTCAAATTGAAATAAACATTTGCAAAGAACCTAATTCTCAAGAAAGAGCAGCTGTTACTATTCGGATGGTTTAAGTTTCGCCAACGCCACTTAATAGGGTAATCCTTAGACTGATGTCGTATAGTTTTGATATAAAACTCTAGTTAAGTTTCAGACTACAAGTCTACAACATACACTTGAGGCTACTTAACCAGTACTAGGTATGGATATGGGAAAAGGATATGAAAATTTTGCAAAAATTAGGATACGGGTGTATGTTACAGAAGGATATAACATAAAAAAAATCTGAAATCACAATCCATAATGTAACTACATCATATAATATACAACATTTTTCTAAGATTTAAGCAAATTATCTAATATACATAATACAATATACCATATTTGAAGGGAGATTTGCTTCATTTAGAAGCCAACCAAAGTCTAATATTTTCGAAAAACTAGTTTGTGTTTCAAACAAATGCTTACGTCAAAAGTGCAGTGCTCAACTACTTGAAGTTGGAATTGCTAACCATTTGAAACTTTGTGACATTTTGCTTTCTGAAGATATAATATCCATAAAATGAAACACAAGGTATTCTGTTCTTATTTGAAGAGTAGAACTTTACCGATTACCACGTTTGCTACTTCCTTATGTGCATTAGATGTTTTTGTCACCCTTACTGGTCTCCGCTTAGTTTGGAAATGGTTAAAAGCTTGAGTCGGCTTCCTAATCCTTTTACCAGTAGTGCGGGTGCGACCTTCTGACATCGTCACTCCGTTAGCATCAACTTCAACACCGGCATCACCATCTACATTAACAACTTCTTTAGGGGTGGAGAATTCAACATCGCCATTAAAATTTCTCTCACTAGGAGGTTCGGTGCGTACAGGCACAGCGTCTGGCACTGGGAAACTGTTAACATGCACAGATTTCTGAGGCGATGCACATGCTACACCAGCATTAGAGTTCTCAGTGTCTTTTCTCATTGTCAAGCGTCCAATCCCATTTTCTGGATTCCCGTTTCCGACATTTCGAACGAAATAAGCAGCAGCCTTCTCGCAGAAGTTCTTCCCATCGAATATTAGAACATCGAATGTTGATTCACCATTGAACTTAAATACCAGGAAATCATTCTCTATCAAGGAGTGATCTTTCACAAACTGTTTCCAACCGTGTGTGAAGTACAAGGTATCTTCTCTTGTTGTCAACCCTATATTCCACAGGGCACCACCAGGACCTCGAAGGCTCACATTTTCTGGCAGCTTCTTCTTCAAATTACCATAAAATGCTTTGGGAAGTGCCTATAGTCAAAATTTAAATTCCAGCTATGAGAAAAAGAAGACAAGAAAAAAATATGTTGCTTATTAACATTGGTACAACACTTGTGCTTGGATATATGCCAAATTTGCGAAAATCCCCTGAACATGAATGAATCGGAAAGCAACAAAAGCTTGATTCAGGTTAACAGGTATTGGAGGGCCAAATCTTATCACTCCATTCAATGCATGGGAGAGAGATCTTGGTGTAGGCAACATAACTCCAAACACAATGTAACTCAAACCCTAAACATTTACCACTACATATCTCAAGTATAGCTAGTGATTGAATAACAACCACCAAAATAATTATGCATGAACAACCCACATATTATTTTCTACTTCTCCATTTTATTACTTTCTTTTGCTTTGGTTCCTCCTTCAATTAAAAAGATCCAAACATTGTCACCGTTCACAGTGAGGATCATAGTAAGGGCGGAACCTACAATGATGATGCATGTTTTTCCTCTACTACAATGCAAGCTCAAAAACACAGAACTCTTTCAAAGCAAAACAAGGTGTTTTAGCAACTTTGGAATTTCAGAGAAGTAAGGGTGTGTTTGTTTCAGCTTATTTAGCCAAAAAACCAAAACAAATAAATAAATACTTAAAAAATAATCAATTTTTCTTTCTTATATTTGGTTAAATTAAAAAAAAATCCATTTTCAAACTTTTTCAATTATATAACAATTTTCTAGTTGTAGAATCACTTTTTGCAGAACCTAAAACAACCTTGAATTAAACAAAAATTCTTTCTGCAGAACCGAATCACAAGCCCTACATTGCAAATAACATAGTTGAAACAAATTGAAAGGAAAAAAATTAATCAATGGAGCAAAAAGGGTATGCAGACACCGTGCATGAACTAAAATCCCCAAATTCAATTTCCCCCACACCCCAAAATTAAAAATCACTCATTTCCTTACACAGAGTTAAAAGGGTATGTAATTTTCGTTGATTTACAAGAGTGAGGAAGAAGATGCTTACAAGGTGCTGATTATAAGAGCTGGGCATAAACTTTGCGAAATGGAGGAACTGAAAATGGTTCCAATAAATGTCTTCAACCCAGGATCTGTTGTGATGGGAAATCTCTGATCCTTCCATGATCTGGATTCTTCAGCTCAAAGAAGAGAAAAGTTTGAGTTTTGATGGAAGAAATGAAGAGGGGTTAACGGGAATTGTTCACAGTTGACAGAGCTGAGAAGCAGAGCTTAGAGGGGCTCAAACCCCAAAAACCAAAAAGGTAGAAACACGTGACACCCTAGCAGAATAGTGTTAGTGTAAAACCCACCAACATAAACACAAGACGTTAAATTAAATGATGATAAGGAATCTAATTCAATTCGATTCGATCGATCAAAGCGGTGTGCGTGTGTATATTGTGTAATGTGTACTAGACAGTAGAAAAAGGGTTCCCATTTCGAAATGCTACCGAAATTATAAATATTCACTTTTTTTATAAAATAATAATAATAAAAAACTTGAGATTAGTTAAGATGGTAAGAATATTACACTTAAAAAAATTATAGATTTATTTTTTAGAATTAATAAAATATTGTGGAACCTTTTAATTTTGATATGGGGTAGCAGCTGGTGTATAGCAAAGTTATTGGGGTGTAGGGTGATTGACACTGCTGTGATGGAAGTGTTGAATAAATTGGATGGTCTGATGAAAGAAAAAGTAATCGAACGGTTGGATTATACTAATCAGATGGTACATAAATTGAATCGTCCGATTTGCGTACCCAAAATACGTGGCTTGCATGCAGTGCTCCCAGTGTTGGCACTCTCACCCTTCTCACTATCCGAAACCCATTCCCTCAACTCCACTTCTCTCTTCATTTTTTTCATTGTTGGATGAGCAAAGAACAACACCACCTACAAATTTAAAAACAATAGCTAGAAGACTAAAAATAAAATAAATTAATAAACCGAAATTTTATATTATTAATTATTTTTTGTTATTTAAATTATGTAAATTTTTATTATTAAATATTTTAATTTAATAAAAATAATAGTAATAGATTTAAGTAAAAATATTATATTAGATATATACGTATAATATTATTATTTATTGTTAGAAATATCAGTTAGTATAATAAAATAAATTTAGAAATTTTTTGAATAATTATTGAGCTAATTGTTATTATAAATATTCACTAATATTTTTGTTTATCTGTGTTTGGAGCCGTCTACTATTTTTTACGCTAATTTTTAGTCATCTTCAACTCTTTTCGATTGCAAATAGGTAAAATTAATTACTATTTGCTTTTAAAAAGTGCAGCACATTGTATTTTAATTCTTACGATAAAAATTAATTAAGGGATTATCTGATGTCAGGTGGCGTAACTGGGAGCGTGCTGAGCTTACAGATTTTATTCTCTTGCTTACTTTAGGAGGTAGTTGGATGATATGTAAGAAGGACAAGTATGTTGTAATAAATAAGTATTTGTTTTTGTTTAACTGTACTATTATTTTGTGTGTAATTCTCTTTTACTTTCAATATGTCCAATTTGTTTGAGAAGTTTATAGTGTTGATCGCATTGAGATAGACGTGATTCCCGTTGATATCCGTCAACATTCAGTTATTTGGAGTGTCATGGTGCCATTAATATCTTTTGAATGCGTTGAGTGGCCTGCATCTAATAGATTGATGAGACAGTTTGATTTGCCCCAAAGTGTTTCTCATTGATTTGCCCCAAAGTGTTTCTCATCAGGAGCAAGATCTAAGTGAAGCACACGACAAAGTACTTACTGGTCTTAAGAATCAAGATTGATTTGTTATTCACTCTTTTTAGGTAATGCAATGGACAAATCGGTATAATTATATTCTTGTTGCATCCTTAGTGCCTTCACAACATCCTTTAGATATTTACATGTATTGGTATCGAAATATATATAAGGTCTATTTGTATTTGTCAGACCTTATATTTTAGCTACATTTCAGCTAAATAAATTACTATTAAATTATAAAATCTATGTATAAATCATAAATTATAATTCAATATTTGTTGTTATCCAAATAAAAATATAAATAAGTAATCAAATGCTATTTACTAAATTAAAAAATATACATAAACAATTACTAAATATACATCAACAGGTAATTATTCTATTTTTTAACTAAATAAATTAGTTATTCATTGTTATTTAATAAATTAAATTTCACATATCACATATGTTGGTCATATACTCTAATCAATCTATAATATTAAGCTATCATACAAATGTACAAATAACATACCTGCATTTACATATTAAGAAAATTTTGGTGCATGCATGGCATCCAAGTCCAACGAACGTATGAAAATAGGCTCCTCAAATGGATACTAATTTGCTAGTGCATTTACCACATCTGCCACATCTGTCTCTATAATGTTGTCAACTTGATTCTCGTCTACACCCGCATCAACGATCTCATAATTACTTTCAAACTCCTCCTCGCTTTCACCGTTATAATCTTCCAATTCAATACCTTGGTCCGCTTCAAATTGCTCGAACTCAATATACAACTCGATGAACGATACTCCTGACCGAGTTTCAATATACACTGAAAATATTTATTGCATGCTCGCTTCATCAGTTACATATTTGGTTTGAAATTGAACGAACCCGCCAAACACAAAATAGGATATCTGCACAAAATACACTCTCTTAGATATTTGAGAATCCATTTTCTCACAAATCACACTTTTTAGTTCTTCAAATGACAATGTAAATGGAATAACAATATCTAATGGATTATTACATACAAATTTCACTCCATATTTTTGTAACAAAATTTGTCCATAATAATATACTTTTAACATAACTCAGTCATCGATGATAATATACTCATATTGAACACTCTCAACTTTGATTATTTTTTTTTGAAACAATGGAAAGGAAAAGATGAATATTTAGAGACGAAGAAGAAGAAGTGAAGACTTCGGCTAACTTGTGTATATATAACCAAACAAATTGGATGGTTCGATCGCCTTTTTACCATTTGAAATTTTGAAACAACTCAAATTGGACCATTTGATTAACGTTCTAACGAAATTAACAAAAATTTCATATGCATAAAATCGGTGAGTCCGATTTCATTATGCAAAATGTTAATCGTTAATTGCTCCTCACAAATCGGACTGTTTAATTTGTGTTTTTCTCTCTCCTCACATAAATAAAAAAGTCCAAATCTTTTACCATCAGTTAAAAAAAGATAGCACCATCACAACTATGTATTACCTCCTAACCTCCGTAACACATCATATGATAAAAGGTATTTTGATACACACATCATTTTTATATAAAAAAAATGAGCCAATATTTTCTGATACATTATATGGTAAGAGGTATTTTGAGGAAAAAAATTGTATACTAATTTCTTTTCATATCTCCAATATATAGCAATAGATTTTTTTTGTGGAATTTTTTTATTTTTTGTTATTAGTATATCTCTGTTTTAAAAAAATTGGGAAAAATTAAAAGTTATAACATGGAGTGGAAATAGAAAATATAGTTTTAGAGTTTTTTAGTTTGTATTTTTATTTTTTAATATTTTGTATGAAAAATAAGAAAAAATAACAAAAATTAATTTTTTAAAATTTTTTATCTTTCTTCCTCACAATTTTCTAAAAAATATTGGAAATAAAAATAAAAAATAAAAACTCAAATTAAACAATTCCTTTTCTTTAATCCTGCTATCTTTTTTACAAAATATGTAAAATAAAAATATTAAAAAGTATATACAAAAAATAAAATGTAAGGTAGACTTGCCTTATTTTGTTGGTATGTAATGGAGGCAAAAATTAACAAACATGCGCATACATACACATATGTATATATAAAATATAAAATCTAAGCATAATTATGTATATTAATCTAAAACATGTCAGTTAATATATGAAAGTAACTAATACAATATGACTTAAAAATAAATTTATAATTAATTTTTTTCATGTTTTTATATTATGTAAATATTAAATAATAATTTTAATATTATTTATATAAGGCCAAAAATAATATATTGTATATACTATTTTTTAGTATAATATTATAATTAATTTTTAACAAAATTAAATTTTTTGTATCTCATTTGAATTTAAAGATAATATATTCAGCTTTCATTTTTTTTATCGTTAATTAAAAAACTGCAATTTTTCTTAGATAAATAAGTAAGTAGGATGGAATTATTGTATTTTTACTTTTAAGGCACCAAAAAGGTCATTGTATTTTTTGTTAAAAATAAATGGTTAGTTAAACGACAAAATAAACTATTAAAATTTATCTAGATAAAAACATTTTAATATTTAATATGTGAGTAAATTTAAAATATTTTTAACAGTAAAAGTAAATAATTAAAGTAATGGGGCATCTATTATATATACCCCATATATTAGTAAGTGGGACATTTGCCCTCAGCCTCTTCTATGTGTGTCCGTCGATGGTTATGTATGATTGATTTATATGTATATATACATTAAAAAATAACCATTACATCAGCCATATATTTTTACTTATGGTATTCTATATATTTTTAACATATGTTTTGAGCCTATATTTTATATAAATAACTTATAACTTACTAGTATATACATAGCATGACCATTCTTTTTTCTTTTGAAAGGGTTTTTGTTAAGGAGATGAGATCAAATGATCAATTGATAAAAGGAACATTCCTAAATCATATTATTTGATATCAATTTTCTTTTTAACATTGCTATTTCTAAATTTAAAATCTTAAGCAACTTCATAGTTATAGTATCTATTAAAGAAAAAGTTGAAGCTTTTAATGGATAAAAATTTTTATAAGTTTTCTATTCTTAAATGGCGGACATTGTTACTCCTTAGGATCACTTTTTAATTTAGATATGGAAGGAAAATGGTGTACAACGTAGAGTAAATTCCCATAATAGTCCTTGAGATTCAATGGATTACTCAATTTGATCCTTGAGGTTCCAATTTCACCATAGTGGTCCTGCAGACTCAACTCCAAACACCATAATAGTCCTTGGGTCAATTCCGGTACTGATTCAGTTAACGGAGTGCTGTTGTGGCACTCCTTTACCACGCTGGAGGTTTCCAACGGCTGATGACCTGAAAAGATTGTAATTGTACCCAATTTTGTCCTTCTCCCATTATAAAACCCTAATTCATTCTCAATGTTCAGATTGCGTTCCTCTTCTTTTTCTTTTTCTTCTTCTTAATCAAAGTTCTTTGATCATCTGCACTTATTTGACATTAATAAACTATTATGGGAAGTGGGAGCATTGCTGCAGGCAGTTTGATAAAGTCACCTTCAAATGGATACTGTGCGAAGACTACTAACCGTGGGAACACAGCACCCGTGCCAGAATGGTGTGGCTGTGGCTGCCGTCCGGTTTTGTGATGGTATGGGACATATTTGAATCCAAACAAACCTTTTTTTGTTTCTGCAGTATATTTAAATTTTTTTTTGTTTCAAAAAAATGAGAAGAGGTAGTGTGGGTGGTTTATGTGGACAAACACTGGGCAAGATGAAGATGTCAAAAAATCAGAACTTGTTAATCAAAATGATGAACTGAAGCTAAACTATGCCTGAAGATTAGCAAAGGTGGAAGATGATGTTAGAAATCAAGAAATGATTCTTCATTTGTTAGTATTGATTTTGCTTTTAATGATATTATTCTTTGTTATAATGTTATGTAAAATTTGAATGCACTTTGTTGTTAGTTTATGTATTTAATGAATGAAATATATGAATGCAAAAATCTGAAGTTGTTATAATAATGTTCTTTTGTTGTTAGTTTATGTAATGAATAAAATATATGAATAAAAAAATCTGAAGTTGTTATAATGAAATATATGCAAAGTATTGGTCATGTAATTGCATCAGATTATGAATGATGCCTACCTGATTCAAGTAATAAGTATAACGAATGGAAATAATAAATCACTATAAGGAGTCATAATATTATAATCATATGTACAAGATACCAAACATAATGCAAAAAAGGTTGTGGTATAATATTTACCCACAGCCATAGTCATAGACCAAAAAATGACACTTAAGACTGCACATCTTTAATCAAACACTGTCGAAGTTTTTCAAAAAAATAAAAGCCTATATATACATATATATAATGATCTAAAGTCTTCAGCTCTTTTTTGGAGTCTTGAATCTTGGAGTTGGTACAAATTTTATGTAATTTGCCATCCTTGCTGCTATTCCTGAGCTAGCACTTCACATTGGATTGATTGGGATTGATGATGCCGGTGAAGAGGACTTTCGTTTTGGGTTGACTTCAGATTCAGTTGGCTAAAAGAGCTCAATCTTCACAAGCTAGACATTCACAGGGGTCACAATTAAGGAGCTGTTGGATGATGGTTCTTTAGCTTTTTCATTAGTCTCCTTCTTATTGGGGCTAGGAATGTGTTTAGGAACCAGATGCAACACCTTTTTCATGAGTTCCAATTGCAAGAGATGCAGCACTTTTACCACCATCATCATCATTCAAATACATCACTAACTCCTTGCCTACTAATACCTCTGGAATCGAAATACTATGTTCTAGTACACATCAACCACTCCTCTATTCTTGTTATCACAAATGACCATCTCTGTTAGTTCCTTGTCGCTACTCAATTTTCTTAAACCATTCTCCAGGCCTCTACCAAGAAGGAGCCACCAACAGTGCTTTATGTCAGTGTATCCAAATTCTTTATAGTAGTTCCTCACGTAAAACACATTTAAAGTGTCTACATCTAAATAACAGTATAATAACATTCCAAATTCCAATCCATGTCAAGCATCTTTTTAGGTACATTGAATATGGAGCTTATGGAAGGGATGTTATTTCTCGTGCAACACCTTTTATTCTTTTGTAGCATCAAATATAAACTTGATTATTACATGTATCTATGGCAATTCTGTTTTCAACTATTAGAATTTTACTTTATGTATCTTTTAAATTACATATTTACTTTATGTAATTTTATCCTATCTCTGTTCTATTAAAAAAATAGAACGTAAATCCCAATCCACCAAAAAATGTATGAAACCCTAGCAACTAAAAAAACGCTAACAGTCATTTGCATCAGTGACATTAATAACACCGTCATTGTATAAAATAATCACTTTTTTAAAAAAAACGAAGCTTACCTTCACTCACTCGATAATGCAGCGTGACCTAGCTTCCAAGTGAGGAGAAGATGATCAAACGCACTTCGTCAACGTCACTGTCATCACGTGACACAAAGAATCCCAAGAAACTGACCTCTAATATTTCGCCATTGAAGAAGGAAAAAAGAAGAACGAGAGTGAAAGTATAGAAGGCGAAGGAGTTCCTATGTTTAATCGGGCCTATTTTGATGCAACTTTCACACCTAAACGGCATCGTTTAGCCCAAGAATGGGCACCAAACCAAAACAGCATCGTTTTGAGAACCTCCAGCGTGGCAAAGGAGTGTCACATCAGCACTCCGTTAACTGAGTCAGCACCGGAATTGACCCAAGGACTATTATTGGTGCTCAGAGCTGAGTCTAGAGAACCACTATAGTGAAATTGGAACCTCAAGGACCAAATTGAATAATTCACTGAATCTCAGGAACCATTATGGGGATTTACTCGTACAACGTAATTATGAAATGTATGGATGCTTTACGCAGTTATGGTGTCAAGAATCCGATTTGTATTTAAAAAATTAAAAAAATTTACAGCACACAAATCGAACCGTCCGATTTGTGTTTTAGACAATTAAAAATATTTTAATATTAAAATCAGATCATCCGATTTTTGTTTTCAAAATAAAAAAAAATTAAAAATACAAATCGAACCCTCCAATTTGTCCTCTCACAAATCGGACCATCCGATTTGTGTTCTTAAACTTTTTAATAAAGAAATCGAACTGTCCGTTTTCTTCACTTGATAGTTCAAAAAAAACTGTCCCCACCCACTTCCATAACCATGCACAATACACATAGAATTTACATATCCAAAAAAATGAGCCCCCTAGGATACTCTTTAATACAATATCTTTTAAAATTATAAAAAACATTTGCATGAAATTATAGTATTCCTAATGTGTTTGCATGTCTCATATCTCATATAGTCTCTGAGCCAGTCATAGTTGATATTTAACAAAATTTAATGACTAGAGAAAAGAAAATTGTAAATGTTTAAGTGAGAATCATAAGATTCATAACAGAATAGTACAAGGATGGTGAAATGGCAAATTGAATACTCCTTGCGGCTCGAGATTTTAGGAATTGAATTTGTGGCAGAAGGAATCAGAGAGATTGACTGATGCTACAACACATTAAGATAGTAAATAGTATTCACCAGTCTTCATGATTCTCCAACACAAGTTTGATTACCACTTTTGAGAAAATGGAATCTAGTGGCACCAATTATCACAAGATGGAAAACTGGAAAAGTTGTTGAACACAGCATCAAGCAGAGATATATATAGAAATGATTAATCTTCTTAACGAATATATGCCTAAAACTTCTACTTTAGACATCACACACGTCACATGTATTAAAAGCACCTTATAACCTGTTTAAATTACATCACATCATTGTACGTGAGAATTTAAATTAGAAAAACCTGTAAGAAAAAAGTGAACAATAAAATCTCTTTTTTTTTGTGAAATTTTTTTTACAGTTTTATACAAAATGCTGAAAACAAAAAGCATCATTATCAAGAGTTATATTGCTGATACGTGATTATGGAAGATAATTTAACCATGGCCAACATAAGAAAGCAACAATTAACTTATAAATCAAGACCCCATCGATATGGAATATGATTAAGCAATGCATAAACTATTTTCAGAAAGACAAAATCAAACAATGCTAACCTTGATTACCTGAATGAGACCAATATTGCATGAACCCAGGGACAGTGATACAATAGTTTTAGATTATGACATAATAGGCAGCAATTAATATAGTCTAATAGGCAATCACATTGAGAAGAACTCAAAAGCAATGGCATAATAAGCATTACTAATAATATATTCTAATATGAAATATCTTGGGGTGATGATGAATTGAGATGTGAATGGTGAAGTGTTAAACATATACCACTAAAGAGTACAAAATTACTGAAACATACGCTACATGCAAAAGATCTGCAACTCTCACCATAAAAACATCTCCATTTAAAGATCAACTTATCTGTCTCACAAACAAGAACGTTAGCAGGTAGATGGAACGTTGGCCAATAATCTATTAAGTTTCACTTGACCATTTTGATGTTCAAGCCCCTCCTTTCCCACCCCAGATATATAAACCCGCATCTCACCCTGAGCAACAAGTTCGAATATGCATGTGTCTCCAAAATTGATGTCATTATCGCGAACAAAGGCCATCCATCCACCACAAAAGGTATGCACCGTTCTGCCTTTTGCGTCCGGTACAGAGTTCACAGTCCAACTTTCACCTCTTAAATTTCGAAGAATAATTTCTGTTTTGTAGGCTGGGAGATGTGCAGCAGAGAACTGGTATGGGATTTTCTACAATGTGACAGGTATTCATGGTTTAGCATTGAAATCAAATGCATACTCTATAAAAGAACATGTGAAAGTGGAAGCTAAATGATTTTGTAGAACTCACCAAAGTGTATGATCCACTGACATTGAACTTTTTCATGATTTTCACAAAATTAGGAAAAGGGGAAGTAAAGGCTTGAGCCACTCTTTGTTCATCGAGTGCAAACAACATTCTCAAACCAGCATTAGCTTGTGAGCTTAATTCATCTTCAACACGATGCCTCTTCTGAGCAGCTGTCTCTGCTTATAGTTCAAATATAGTTCAAAATGCAACATGATGTCATGATATGGAAGGTAGAAACTTCTACAAATAAAAATTTAAAAAATTTAAAATAATCATAATTAAAAAATAGTTCAGCATTTACTCTAGGAGTTGATTATATCCTTGTACTCAAGAAATAAAACAAAGTCCTAAATGTTTGTTGAGAAACAGAAGATAAGCAACTACATTAAATTAGCGTTGAGAAGGTAACCTATTGGACAAATGGAGAAGAAAAAAACTTACCCAACTTTTTATTGGCAGCTTTCGTCCGATTGCCAAGCCCCGTTTTCTTAGAAGAATTTGATCTTTTACCAGATTTCCTTAATTCAATGGAAAAAGCAGCTTCTTGACCAACCTTTGACCGCTTTTTAACTGATTGATCAACGTTTATTATGTTTTTTGGGTTGTCTTTAGGATTCACCGACATATATCTTGAAGCCTTATGGCAAGTGATAGCATGTCCTGCACTAGGGTTACTTAAATCTGGTTTCGCAACCGGGTCTTGTAGATCTTTTCCACCTCCAGCAATACGAACAAGTAATTCACACTCATGCACGAGTTCAAAAATGCAGACATCTCCAACCTTTATGTTATTGCCACGCACAAAGGCCATCCATCCTCCGCAGAGAGTGTGACTTGTATGCACTCTTGTTGATGGCACAGAATTAACAGTCCAATGTTCTCCTTTCAAATTATGGAGGATAATCTTTATCTTGCAGTTTGGGAGATGTGCCATTGAAAATTGATACGGGATATTCTGCATTATCCCAATCAGAAATCAGTATCAAGAAGAGTTTTATGTGTGTAAAACTTACATCCACATTATATATTTTCATGCATATGGTTAGAGAGAAGTAATATTTGTAATTGTTAAAAACTCAATTTCTATAATACATTCTACTAAAAACCTTCTCAAATCAAGAAGCAGGGAACGTAGCAACCCACCAGAGTATATGAACCGCTAACGTTGAAGCTTTTCATGATCCTTACAAAATATGGAAAAGATGAAGTAAATGATCGAGCTACTTTTTTCTCATCATGTGCTGCTAAGTTTGATAGTGAAATACCATTCAGAATATATTGATCAGCATCTGTATTGAATTGAACAATTCAAGCAAGCAAGAGTTTAGGATTTTGTAGAAAGTACCAGTTCATCGTGCAAGATTGGATTAATTTTAGTAGACCTTTTCTGTGTGACTCAAAATAGATAAATAAAATTAACTTTACCTTCATCTTCATTGCTATTTCCCACATGAAAAGGCAACGGAATGTCATTAGTTGAACATGCTCTGGAAGTTTCTTCTTTTTCTTTGAACATACTAATAGGTTTTACTAACTCATATTGCAATATGTCTTTCCCAACTATACTCAGCTTAAGTTCCTGGTTGTCGGCATTGTTGCCTCTCATTTTCTTTGTAGCCCCTTCAACAATAACATCCAGAGAGGATTTCTCATTCCTATCTCTTTTGTGACCTCTTATATTATCAAAGTTGCCTGAATTTTGACTGCATTCAGAATTAAATCCCAGTTTTTCACATTTATTCTTATCAAATACTTGCACGGTGAAATTTAGGTAACCTTCATATCTGAAAACCAACAGATCACCGCATTCCAGACGGTGATCTCCCACAAACGATGGCCATCCCTGATGGAAGAACATATCATTTTCCATCTTAATCAATTGAACTGGCCAAGATTTTCCACTAGGGCCTGTTACTGAAACTAAGCCATCAGCCCTACCCTGCAAGTGATGAATGAATGCAGCAGGAATTTTCTGCAACAAGAGAATTCTCTTTCAAACATCAAAATCCCAAGAAGCAATGCAGCAATATAAATGAGATGAACCAATTTCATTCCTCGCTTAGAGACAGTGACACTGGGAGCGTAGGAAGATATTAAACTGTGAACCACTACAACAGAATTAGATAACCGCTTTTGCAAAGGACCACTTTCTACAACAATACTCACAAAGGGTCACTTTTTCAGAAAGTTTAGTACTCCGCTGTATCCACAAACACAGACTAGTTTCCCAGCATCACTTTAAATATATGAGCTCTTTTTCTCTTTCTTTGAAAATGTATAACATATTTTTTGTGCATACAACATACTTTGCTAAATCATAATATATTGCATGCCAGTATATTATTAGATATGTCAGAATTAGCTAGGATTTCACGCATTTTACATAACACTTGGTATCACTGGGTAACTTATGATGGTTTCATACATTTCATAACACTGAGTATAATTAGACAAATTATGATTTTGAAGCTTGAAAACATGCAATTACAACAACAACAACAACAGAGAGAGAGAGAGAGAGAGAGAGAGAGAGAGAGTAGAGGAATTTTACCAGCTTCTCAGGAGTGGAAGAATAAAACTCATAGAACTGAGGCTTTCTCACATTCAAGTTCCCTTCACAGCCACAGCTCTCGCAGGCCATTCACAAAAATCAAACATTCAATTCACAATCCCTAGCTCTTTCTTCTTCTTCTTCTTCTTCTTGTTTCTTTCTCCCCCTTTTTGTTAAAATTCAAGCTACAATGTTGATCTTTCTCAACATCAATAACCACACACAGCACCTGAAAAGGGAAAAGAAAATAAAAAAATCAGAAGACGATCAAAGCTAATCTAGCCAACTAGAACAAAATGCGAATGATTTACAGAAAAAACGAATAGAAATCAGAAAAAAAAATTTATATATATATAAAAGAAAATTGCATACCTTAGGTTCCAAAGCGATATTGAGAAACCCTAACACGAAGTGTGAAACTGTTTTTTCTAAATTAAAAAAGAAAAATTCTTCCCTTTTGGGAAATCTATGGAGCAACCTTGAGTTTGGTCATTTCTCTTTGATTATTTCATTGTTTTTCATTTGGGTCTCGTTCGTAATTGTATGGGGTATGCCACAGTCTATGCTGCTTCATCGAGTTTTTCTTGCCTGCTATTTTGTAAAATGCAGTGCAGGCGCGTGTAATTCACTTCAATTGAAACGACGACGTTTAGGTATTGGCAAGCATGCATCATGCAGCAGGGGCGCGTGAGAACCAGGTACACTGTGCCACGTGGAGGTAAGTGAATGGAGATGTAAATGGTTCATCAGCGTCCTATGCTGCTGTAGCAGGTTTTACTGTACATGTAAAAAACGAGGAGGTGAATGTTTAATTTTAATACTAGGATTATTTTTTGGACAATTTACTTTAATAAAATAAATGAGAGAAATATTTATTCAAATGTAACGATCACAATTTTTTTATTTGCGTATCTTGATTCATTATTATGTAAACTGTAATAGATAATCACGGTTTATAATTTACACATAAATCATTTTAGGCGGTCGGTTTATGACTGAATAATAAAGACCATAAACTGCGGTAAGTAACTACGGTTTACAAAGGCAGAAATTTGACCATAAAATCATCTAACTTGTCACGGTTTATGAAGGATTATGTAAATGCAGAACTTGTTAGCTGTCACGGTTTATGAAAAGAAGAATTCTATATATATGATTCAAGCTGTTGAAGAGGAGCATTCTCACAACGGCAAGTGAGGAAGAGAGTTTTCTTGTCTTAGTGCATTACTTTGGAAAAATTCAAAGAAGCAAAAAATATAGTGTGAAGTTCACTGACAGAAAACCGTTGAGTGTCTTTATTAATTCATCAAGCACTTTGTCAGATGTAAAGAACAACATCTTGCAGAAATTTGGAGTATTTGGGAGCAAGTGGGTGAAGAAGCTATTCTACAAGATTCCCACCGCAGTTGTGTCGACCGATGTTAAGTATGATACGTTTGTGATAGCGGCCGATGAAGATATTCGGGTTTTGTTTCATTGTGTTAGGAGTTTTCCGGATGTCAGAATACACGAGTTGTATGCGAAGTTGGAGGTTGGTGTCGATAGTTTTGGGACATCAGCTCCAGTTTATAGCTCGACTACCGCAGGTGGTGCGTCTAGTTCGATGCCTGCGGCCGGACCATTTGTTTCGCAGGTCGCATCCCCTTCCTTTGCGGCTGATTTAGATCGAGCGGAGGTAGTTGCTTCTGTACAGTTGGAGAATCTTGGGGTCTACAGCAGGCATTTGAGGTGGATACCGGTGTTGGCATGATTCATGATGTTCAAGGGTTCGGAAACCTGATCGAGTTGAGAATGCAATGCGGGACGATGACTCTGACTAGGAGCCTGTAGATATCATTGGGAACAGCGATGATGATACAGGTGCCAATCCACATACACAGCATGACCCTTCAAGTTTTGGCACATAGCAGTACCCTCCACACTTCTCCACTCTAAACTTGGAGGCTTTTGGTCAACAGGTAGACGGAGGTGCTACAATTGGAGATTCTTCTACAGAATTTTAGATTGGGTAATCATTCCAGAATAAAGATGAAGTTGTTCTGAATGTGAAGGACTATAGCATCCGTCGAGGTGTTGAGTACAGAGTCTTGGAATTGGATCATCTGAAGTATCATGGAAAATGCAAGGAGTTCAGCAAGGGTTGTAGTTGGTTGATTCGCATATCGCTTCGTACACGAAAGGGCACTTGGGAGGTTAGGAGGTACAACGGTTCGCACACTTGCTTGGCCACCTCTATTTCTAATGATCACCGGCAGCTTGATTATCACGTTATCTGTGCGAAAATTTATCCGTTGGTTATGGCGGATGCTGCGGTTACGGTAAAGGTCGGAACAAGCCACAGAAGCTGATTACGGGTTCAGGCCTAGTTACAGGAAAGTTTGGATGGTAAAACAGAAAGCAGTAGCACAAATATACGGAGATTGGAAAGAGTCGTATGCCGAGTTGCCACGGTGAATGCTAGGGGTATAGTCGACCATGGCCGGGATAGTTACAGTGTTAAAGACCTCTCCTATTCGACTTGGGATCAGGTCGATGATTATACGGTGTACTTTCATTGTCTTTTCTGGACATTTTCACCCTGCATCGAGGCCTTCCGGCATTGCAAACCCCTGGTGAGTATTGACGATATCCACTTGTATGGGCAAACACAGCTGATATGCCACATCTTGCAAAGTGATAGTGCACTCCCCAAACGGCATGTGAAAGGTGTGGGTCTCAGGACGCCACCTCTCAACGAATGCGCTATGTAGAGGCTCATCAACCCATAACCATTGACTGTTCAGTCTAGCCAAGTGATACAAGCCCGCGGTCTCTAGATACGGTATAATCCGGTCGTGTAAAGGCATATTCTGTTGTCTCTTGACACCGCTAATAACCCTAGTAGGCTGCAATATGTGGATAAAAAAATCCTCAGCATACGAGCAATATTAATAACAGTAAATATAATTTAAAAACATTAGTATACAACTACATTGGTTTTCTATTTTCTCTGATAATAGTAATAACAATAATAATAACGACAATAAAAAAAACTTGGATGTCTCTGACAAAAAAAAAAAAACTTGGATGTCAAGTGCCAATTTTTTAAAATTACAAGTTATATTAGTCCCTAAATTTTATATTTTTTATTGAACAAATGTTATATGTAACACTAAGAGATAATACCTAAACCAAAAGAGATTTGGACCTAGACATATGGTTCAAATGAAAAATTTGATTTGTGTTGTCGGTATGGTAGATATTAAATGGTGTGGAAATACATGTAAAAAATTTTAATATTTAAATTAGCAAAAATTTAGAGCAAGCTTAAATGAATTAAAATTGAAAAATACTTGAGTTTGATAATATATTTATAGAGGTAAGCAACAACTTAGTCATTATTTTTTAGTCTCTTTTTATTTATAGTAGTAAATAATTTCTCTTTTATTATTTGAGAAATTATCCCACGTTAAAATAGTGGCTGAGTTATAGATAAGGATGGCAATAAATCTTCATAGAAAAAAAACTCTTTTTCTATTTTCTGTTTCCGTTTAGTAAAATGTCCTTGTCTCGTCCTATTCTCATCACGAGTCCTTATTTATTTCCATCCAGTTGAATATCCATTGTTATTAAGCTTTAAAAAATAGAAAAAATTAACACAGTCATAATAAAATTAATTACAATTCAATTAAATATTTTAAATTAAAACACAATTTCAACACAAATTTAACATAATTAACATATACAAAATTTTTATCATACAAATTAAAATAAAATGAAATAAAAAATTTTTTCACAAAAGTTGAAAATAAATTAGAATGATATAACCATATATACACATACATAAGGATATTTAACTAAATTTCTCTTTATAGAAATTTTGTGGGTCTCATGAGGATACCTCAATCTCCACTCTCGATCCACTCTCGTTCTTATTTATTTGCAGGCGGATCGTCGTCTATGTGGAGAGTTTTATAGGTCTTGATTAATCCTCCGTCGTAGGTAATTTTTGGAAATATCCATAGGTACATATTTTTTTGTCATCCTTATTTTTTAATTGTAGAAGGTATTTGAAGTAGTGGATTACAAGGTCTTGCTTGCCTTACAAATTGGGTCAGACATATATTCTGATATTCGTGCCCCAAATAAATCGGATAGATTAATTCGCACAGCTTCTTAAATTAGTTTGATTGGATCTGATAGACTTCTATAGATTCTTTATGGAACTAAATTAGCTATTTAAACTATGACTTTAATTTTAGACTATAAGATGAACGTGTTGCACTATTGCCGGCTTCTCAATGAACATTGAAGTTTGTGTCATTACCATGGCTAAGATCTGGGGCATGTATGTTGGGGTTAAACTAGCATTTGAGCTGGGAATTAAGAAGCTGGTGGTGGAATCAGACTCAAAATGTGCTATAACGCTGACTCAGAAGATGTCACCAGAAATTCATGGTAACTCCTCCCTCATTCGTTTCATCAAGGAGTTTTTGATAAAGATAGAAGATGTTGAAGTTAAACATCTCTACAAAAAGACGAATTTCTGTGCTGATGCTCTTGCTAAATTCGGACAGGAACATGAAGCGAAAATTAAATTTTGAAAACAGTCACCTTCATGTTTATTCTATCATCTTCTTGCTATGAAGTTCAGCAAAATTGTAATGCAGTAAGTTTTCTTTCCTTTAGATCTTGGGCCCAAACCACTTATAAACAAAAATGAACATTTATCTTTTTTATGTATATTTTGTTAGTATATTTTTTACTTTTGTTATTAAAAATAATTCATAAAAAATAAAAATAATAAAAAAGTGTGTGTTTTTACCATAAAAAATTATACAATTACTAATGTAGCAAATAATAATACAAATATGATTTTTTTTGTGTCATCATAATTTTACATATTCATCACGTTAAATAAAAATTAGAATTTGCAAAAAAAACTCCCTTAAAAATAAAAATTATCAAAGCCTAAGCTTTGGAGTAGTCGAATACTTGGATTTCTTATTGCATAAATAAACACAATAATTAAAAATATTAACATATAAAATAAAATAAACATTAATCTTATTTTTAATATACAATTTAAAAAAAAAAAGAACACCACACTTTCTTATCCTATTTATATATAGCAGATATATCACTTCTAGCATGAATTTTATTCAATCTTTAAATATTAGTTTCATTTCTACTATCTAATGTCTCTACATTTTTTGTTAGAATACTTACCAAAATACAATCATATTACATGTAAAAATTTCACCAATTAATTACTGCTTACAAAAATATATATTCGATATCTTATACAAAAAATTATTATTATTATATTATTACAGATAATTTTAATATACTCACGTTTGATTATTTTAGTAATATTTAGTTAAAAAATATGAATAATATTTATAAATAAATATATATAGTGATTGTTAATGCAATAGAGCATTTTTTTACAAAATATCACTAAGTTTCAACTAGTTTAATACAAAATAATATTCATCTTGAAACCTATAACTATAAACCTATTGATTTAATATATTTTAGTAAAATCAGATGAAAAAAGAAATTGTGATTAATCCACTTGTAAAAAACTACTAGTTTCAGAACCGTTTTATTTTAAAGTAAGTTGAGAGAAATTAGGATAATGATATTGATAGTGAAGCAATTTTTTTTAGAGTAGAGTAGACTACAATCTACATATCCAACCGACTAACCAAAACGTCGTACCGTTTACACATATCTCAGCCGCTTTCCGCCGTTAACGACCATGTTTTCTCGTCGTTTCTCACTCTCCTTCTCCTTCTTCTTCCTCTTTCTTCTTCAAATCACTCCCTTCTCGTATTCTTCTTCTTCAAACCCCTCTTCCAACCTCACCCTCATCTTACAGGTACCTTACCCCCTCTCACTCCCTTCCCCCTTTCTGTTCATTTATTTTATTATTCATTATAAAAAAAACCTAAAAAAATTTAAAAAAAAAACTTTTTTTTTAAAATTTTTGATTACCTGATTCCTTGAAATCAGGATGTATTGAAGGCAATCTCGTTGAAGCAGAAGTGGGATTTGAACGATTTGCGGGTTCTTAATTCGGAATCTGTTGGGAACAGGTTCAGGTTCGGAACGTTTCAGAACTTCGAGTTCAGAATTGGGTTTGGGAAAAAGAGCAATTTTTCTGTGAAATTCTCTGACCAGGTTGCGAGTTGGGGCAAGTTGAGGAGGAAGCCCAAATCGGTGGAAGAGGATTTAGGGTCTCTGATTCATCGTGTTAGCTCCACGGCTGTTCTTGATTCAATCAATTTGGAAGGTCCTTTTGAGTTGGTTGTCGATGACACTCACAGATTCTCACTATCATTGCCTGTATGATATGATTTCTCATCTAAATTTTAGTTTTTTAGTAGTTTTCTGTTGCTGTTCTATTCAGATCTCTATGTGGCAGAAGTAGTTGAACTTGTAGTTCATGTTTCTTTTCTTGTTCACTTGGAAGTTGTTGTTTTTCTTTCTTATGTCGCTGTTAGATTAATTTTTTATCTATATTTTTTTTTTGAGTAATTTTAAGTGATAGCCAATCATAGAGTTTGAACTTTGAAGGAGTTGTTAGGGGAGTTAAGAGTTTAAAAATAATCTTTTTACACTGTTATCCAATTAAATCCATTTCCTAAGTAATTTGCTTTACTAATATAGCAAGTGATTGGAATCAATAAAAAACATTTTTGCAATGTTAAACTGTAACAGATTTGAAATAAATATTCTTCATGTGGATTTAAATTTGAGATGAAGAACAAGGTGCAAGTATTATTTCACTGTGTTTGTTATTGAAAGTAACTAGCTGTTATTTCTTAGATATGTTATAGCTTTAAATACGGCTTCATTTATTGTTTTCATATTTATGAACCATTGAACCTGTACTTTGATTTTTGCTTCATATGTTAAGCATTTTATCTTCATTTGACGTTGATCTGTGACAATTAATGCTTCAAAGTCAAAGAAATCTTACTGTCATTAGTGATGTCGTTAGAGTTAACATTTATATGCCATCAATGACATAACATTCTTGTTTCTTAAGCAAATAGCAAGCTAAGATATATCTTTTGAATTTTTCGTTTAGTTACTATCTGTTTTGATGTCTCAATACCTTTTGATTTTGCAGATGAATGTTTCTTATACTGGTTTGAAACACATCCTTGTTGGTGAAGGTATTACAATAGAAGTAAAACAAGCACAAGAAATATCTCTTTTCTACTCGTCTGATCTTGATCTGCGAATAAATGGGACTGCGTTATATAGCAAGGGAAGAAGTGCATTTTGGCCCTTTCTACAGTCAACGTGCATGCCGTTAATTCCCATACGCATATTCGGGTCTGCATCATTAGTAGCTTATAAAGCTAGGAACCGTTATTCACCAATAGAAACTACATCAATTTCAGAGGACACAGTTGAGCTGCTTCCAGAAAAATGTTACCATGGCCATACACGTAGAAAGCGAGCATGCCCCATTGATAAATTAAGCTCTAAATTAAGTGTGTTCGAGAAGATTCTGAGGAGTCTTGTTGGTCATAAGATTCTTCAAGATCAGTTTTTTGGCTTCGTGAGAGCAAACATTAAAGCATCAGCTGCTGTAAAGTTCCCTCTAGAATTGGAAAGAGACATAGGGAGTAATGTCACACTTAGTCGCACATTACCTGATTGGAGAACAAGACCCAGTGTAGAGAGGTTTTGGTTCGAGATATTGGCGAAAGTCGAGGCAGACAGGCTAAAGCCGGTTTTGATAAAGAAAGTGAAGCCTTTTATCGAATCCGATTCAGCTTCATGGGCTAATTTGATGTCTAATATGTCATATACGAAATTGCGACCGGTTCTTCTTCCTCCAGAAGCTCTCACATTGGATGTGAAGTGGTAGGAGATGCTCTTGTAAGTTGTAACATTTTTTCCAAAACTTTAATAGGCCTTCTCATAGATTCATCTGTTGATGCTGTTAGATAAAGGAGTTAACTAACTCTTGTAAAATATATCACTCATGCACTCATGATTGGCTTTGTAAATATCCCAAAAAAGGAAAGTGAAAAAGAAAAAAATTGAAAGAAGAATTTGCTTTTACATGCTTTTTGTAGTGATATTGGATTTGAAAAACAATTCTTTGATTAGCGCTACGATGGAGAAGTCTTGTACTAAAGATGGTGTATTATTTTGGAAATGTGTACTCTATATATCTATAGCGGGGAAGGTGCTGTGCTGAATGTGCTGTTTCAGTGTACTCTATATATCTTTGGTTATGAATACAATATGCAAGAGTAACTTATCATTATAACTGTATTATTATGACAATGTTAACATGTTGTGAAAGATTTGTATTGTTATCACAGTACATGTTGAAAATTAATATTCCAACGTTGGTTATAATTGTAAGTTTGGTTTGTTCTCGTTATTGCTGTAGGTATGATAATTTTATTGGATTTACAATTCTGAATTTCTGATTAATGAATAATGTTGACTAAACAAACACACACACATACACACGCACAACTTCATTAAAAAATTTACTGTCTTTACTCGTCCTTTTACTTAATAACTAAGAAACAAGATTGTAAAGAAGTAAACCATGTTGGTCATCAAGCAGAAAACTTTAGCAAGGGATTGGATGTACTTTCCTCCTCAAAACTTGAAGACACATAAGAATTATTTGAAGCATCTATTCCTGATGAGTCAACTTGGGAATCTCTTTGAATCACATCATTTGGACAATATGAAGGTTTTGGAGGCATTTCAATACTTGCAACATCTCCTTCTAACATTTCCACTACTTTATTCATTGAGGGACGATCACTTGGCTTCAGTTGTATGCACCACAATGCAATTATAAACATCTTTTTTGCTAACTCACTCCTTTCTTCATGCATAAAAGTTTCCATCTCAATCTCATCAGTTTCCTCAGCAGCCAACTGATCATATATCCAAAATGGAAAATAAAGTTGACTTGAATGCTCTGCATGAGGATTTAAATTTCTTCTTTGACTTGCTGTTTCCATCAAAAGCATTCCAAAACTATACACATCAGCCTTGTAAGATACTGCTCCAATATTTTGATAGAACAATTCTGGGGCCATGTAACCAATGGTTCCTCTTGCCGCAGTCAAAGTCACAATACTATTATCAAGAGGATATAGTTTTGCAAGACCAAAGTCTGACACCTTAGGAATGAAGTTCTCGTCAAGAAGAATGTTGTGAGGCTTGATATCAAAATGTAAAATTTGCATGTCACAACCTTCATGTAGATAAGCCATACCGTGTGCCACACCAAGGGATATCTCAAACATCTTCTCCGAAGTTAGAGATACATTTGTTTCTTTAGAAAATATATATTTATCTAAAGAACCATTTGGCATGAATTCATATATAAGAGCGCGTTTTGAACCTTCCACACAAAACCCAATCAACCTTACTACATTTGCATGGTGTATTCTACCAATGGTAGCAACTTCACTGATAAATTCTTGGCCATTAGCTTTGGCTTTACCCAACATTTTTATGGCTACAAAAGGCCCACTTTGTAGTTTTCCTTTGTACACTGCACCAAATCCTCCTTCTCCCAACTTCTCCTTAAAACCTCTCGTCATCTTCTTTATCTCTTTATATGAATATCTTATTGGCATGAGAGTATTTCCTTGTAGAAAATCCTCAATATTTTCGTAGATTGATATATGCCTTCTTCGAAACGTGTAGATCAACAATGCAAAGAAAAACATGACACCTATTGAGTATTTGAGGATTATGTATGAGATCAGAAACAATCCCATGAATAATCCAACCTTAACAACAGGTATTACATCTCTTTTAGAGAAGTGTTCACCACTATCCGTGTGCCACACTTTGCGAAGTCCTGTGTAATTAAATTATAAGAATATGGATCAATTTAAATGTATTTGCTACCAATGAACACATATAAAACTTTATTCAAAGTATGTACAAGGAATTTATTATTTGATATATAATGTATGTAGATGTAAAAAGAATCAGATATTTGAGTCTTAGAAGACACAAGACTAGAATACAAGTTTGACAAATTAGTCTTTAAAAGATAATTAATCATTTGCCTCATTTGTTTACCTAGTACAACCCAAGTTATGAATGATTTAATATTACTAATAAGCTTTCTTAGTGTTAACTAAAATAACTAAAATCTCTCTTATACTCCTCATGACACTTATGCCAAACAAATAGGAAAATTACACCATGCAATTGTACATAAATAGTATGGAATGAGAACTTACCTTTCAAAATTCCGTATGCAAAATCTGTCGAAAAGAATCAGTGAAAAGTTAGCAACATGGTGAAGGCAATAAAAAAACTAATATAGATATCACATGTTTCCACATTTGACACCTAAATTTGACATCAAACAAGATTTGTAACTTTTATACTTAAAAGTTTCCAACTCTTGCTTCCTTCTCTCATTCATATCTAGGTCTGATTCTTGCTCTGTATTGTTCTGTTTGTAATCTCCCACTTCTTCAAGAACTCTAACATCTACAATGAGTGTACAAAAAGTAGTCGCCTTAAGGGATAAAATTCATACCTTGTGCAATTATTTGTAGCTTTGACACGTTTCCTAAATCACAGTAATTAAAAAATCTATTAGCTCTCTAATTTTGAAAATAATCAGACAACAGTGATAGATAGATCTGCAACTTTAATTTTCTTACCACATTTGTAGTTCAGCAGTGAAGTGTAATCACAGACGGGATTATCCGGATCCCCACAGGTGATGTTCTGAGTGATTTCGTTGAATACGCAAAAATTCTTCATCCCGCATTTATCTTCACAAGCAAACTCATACATCCACGAAAGTTCAAATCCGTAACTGAGTTTCTTATGGATTTCAGAGTATGCCAAGTTCTCTTCGATGAACACTGAATCTTGCCATAATCTCGGTGGAACAAGAAACGATGAGGCTGCAATCAGCTTCACACGGCAATCATCTCTTAATTCAACCACCGCCAAGTCTCCAAGAACAGCATAAACATTATTACCGCCTTCTTTAATGCAAGGAGCAGTGTTCACGTATCGTGGATCGTCCCTCACCGGATTGCTGCAGTTCAAGAACACCACGTGCTCGAACATTCTCACTGCGTTCTCCTCCGGTGTGGAGCCATTTAAGGAGACTCGTTCTTGAAGGAATTCGTATTTTCCGGTGCCGACTTCGGCGACTGTTTTGTAATAATAGTCATCCCCAAAGGTACTGAAATTGGTTAGGGATAAAGAATAGCGAGGAAGGGTAGAACAGTCATTCTCTGAGATGGCTGGATCTAGAAGCCGGATCGTGAAGTTGTTGTAGTTTATTGCCTGAACATGGTAGGTTTTACCGGGAAAAAGATATAAGAGGGTGATGTTATTCTCGCAAGACAACTCGTACCTCCGGTCGCCACAGCTTGCAGGGTCGCCCCTCAGCCGGAAAGGATGTGTTATGGTGGTGACTTTGCCGCATGCGGAGGGCGTACATGTTCTGTTATGATCAGCAGCTGCTGCAACTGTAACAATCAGGAGCAGCAACTTTAAGCGGGAGAAGCAGAAACCTTTCCTACTGCTCATCACTGATCATGAATTAGCAACTTGCGGTGAGGACCAAACTGTTTTAATATTGATTTCGAGAAGTTTACTTCTAGTTTGGGACGGTGGGTTTTGTGAGGTTATTTGTGAAACCGATTGTTTAAAAGCTTTTTTTTTGGTAAATCAAAGGATGCTTGGTAAGGATATTCTAAAATGAGATTTGAAATAGTATATATAGAAGATTATGAATTAGAATTGGAGATACTATATTCTTTTAATTCAGAGAAATACAAATATTGTTGCAGATTGTATAGCTAAAGCAGCTATTTCTAGCGTAGACATTAATTCGAATTAGAGTCAACTATGAAATGAGGATCAACATCTAATAGATTTTTCGGGTAAACAATTCAAACTCATGTACCATTTTCAAGCATGTATTCAGTGGCAATGAACTAACTACTTTTGAAAAATCCTCTTTGCCATTGACTTGGAAACCAATGCATAAGCATGTCGGTAACGTGTTCAATTCCAACTATTTAATGTTAGAGTAAACTTTATATTAGTCAATGAGTTCACACATACAAAAACCAAGGAAAGAAACATTCAAGTAATTTCTCAAACTCACATTATGACGATGGAAGCATTATTCATCCTGCTTCTGCTTCTCAATTTCAATCTCATCAACATCGGAATTAGCCACCGTGACCCTGTTCAATGTCCCGTTCGTCTGTACTGTACAAAAAACGAAACCAATATTCTTGAGCTCCCTGGAGTTTCATCCTCGGTAAAACTCCCCGTCCGTCACATTAATTTCAAATCCAAAACTCTAGAAGTGTATGCTGCCGGAATCTGTTTGTCGGAACTCTTTCTCAAACTCAATTATTCATCATTCGATCCTTTCCGATTCATTCGAAGAGATTTTGGTTACTCTGCCCCTGGTTATGATGAAAACTATCCACTTAAACCCACCAACATTACTTTCTTCCATTGTCCTTCTTCAAATAGTGAGTACACGAGGTTACCTTGCCGGATTCAAGCGGCCGACGATGACGACGGCGTTGTCCGCACGAATCTTGTGCGCTGCAGAAAACTGTCCCATCAGGTTCTACCAATGCACGCCGAATTTATAAGGGATTTTTCATTCTACTTGGTGTGGTCGGAAACGAATTTCCATAGTGGATGCTTCGTTGGTTGCAAGATGCCCAAGGGGACACAATACTATGAATCAATTATTTTACCCGTTATAGGTGAGACAATACTATTACTATTATTTTATCTTCATAGAATATCATTTATGTTTGAATAGAGTAAGCAAGGGACTCTGCCCTATTGTATATTGCCAAGAACTATGCCTATCCCAAAAATATTTTATTAGTTTTATAAAATTGAATTTTGTTTATAATGGCATGCAGGTGCAGCTCTCCTGTTCTCAACACTGGCTGCCTTGTATTATATATATTGCTATTATAGAAACAAAGGGGAAGATCAACAAAGAGTTGCAACTTTTTTGAAGGACTATGAGGCATTAAACCCAACAAGATTCTCTTATGCTGATATCAAGAGAATTACTAAGCAGTTTAAGGACAAGTTAGGTGAAGGAGCTCATGGAGCTGTCTACAAAGGTAAATTGTCCAATCAAATTCTTGTTGCTGTCAAGATTCTCAATAATGCAGACGGAGATGGGACAGAGTTCATAAATGAAGTAGGAACAATGGCCAAAATCCACCATGTTAACGTTGTTCGCTTGCTTGGATATTGTGCTGATGGATCTCACCGCGCTTTAGTTTATCACTTCTTCCCCAATGGTAATCTCCAGAGCTTAATCGCTTCGTCCAGCAACAAAGAAACCTTCCTTGGATGGAACAAGTTGCATCAGATTGCTCTTGGCATAGCCAAAGGGATTGAATATCTTCACCAAGGCTGTGATCAGAGAATTCTGCATTTTGATATTAATCCTTACAATGTCCTGTTAGATGAAAGTTTCACTCCAAAAATTTCAGACTTCGGTTTAGCTAAGTTATGCTCCAAAAATCGAAGTACTGTATCCATGACTGCAGCTAGGGGAACCTTAGGCTACATGGCGCCTGAAGTTTTCTCTAGAAATTTCGGCAATGTATCTTATAAATCCGATATCTACAGTTATGGGATGTTATTGCTTGAGATGGTTGGAGGAAGAAAAAATACAAATGCTAGTCAAGAAACATTTCAAGTTCTATATCCCAATTGGATACATAATTTGCTTGAAGGAGATGATACATATATTCCTATTGATGATGATGGAGATTTTAGAATTGCAAAGAAACTTGCAATAGTGGGACTATGGTGCATCCAGTGGCACCCGGTTCACCGTCCCTCCATGAAAAGTGTAGTTCAAATGCTTGAAGGAGAGGAAAGCAAGTTGAAAGTGCCTCCGAATCCTTTTGAATCTGCAGGTGCGACTAGTTCAAGTGCAATTATTCCAGCAAGACGTCTGAATTTGGAATTGGAAGTAATCCCAGAAACAGACTAGTTTGATTCAACATATTATTAAACATTTAACTAGCACTTGGTGTGTGTGCATGTGTGTGATGTTGTAATCAAAGAAAGTTGTTTTTCACCTTTTAATTTTTTGTTATGTATGGTAAAAAATACCTACAAAAATATATATAAAAAAGTGGCTTAGCTCCTGATAGAACGCCACGTTAATTAGTATGTGTAACATCTATTTCAATTATGAAGCTAGGAACCGACGAACCGTTATGCATCAATAGAAACTATATGTCGATTTCAGAGGTCGCAGTTGAGCTGCTTCAGAAAAATGTTACCATCCATGACCTAGCTTTTTAACGATCTTGTTTCTTATTAGTTAAGTAAAAGGACAAGTATATGTTGCAGATGTGATATTTTTTATATTGCTTTTGTTTTTATTTAAATTTATGTGCTGTATATTAGTTCAGAGACTTTGGTGATGAAAAAATAAATGATTTAAATTAAGAATAGAGTGTGTACATGCTGTTTTGATGAAGCCTGTTTTAACTTTTTCTCTTATAGAGCGACAATCTATTTTAATATATTGGGATCTTTTATAAAAAGTAGGATTAGAAGCGAGTTGAATGGTCGGCATATTATCACAAAAACAACATGGCAAAATCAATGGTAATATCAATAAACTTGAGCAAATTGGTGAGCCACACAGCTTCACATAAGCAGCATTTGTTATGGCTCTATACTCAATTTCGGTTGAACTTCTAGATGCCACATATTGTAGACTTATCATCTTGTTCTTTGTACGTCTAAAATTCTTGACGAAAACTAAGCACTTTTATAATGACAATTTCTTAAGTAGCTTATAGCCTTATACTCTAAATTATATATAATATTACGAAATGATTATCAATATGATAATATATCCCATAAATATAATGACTAGTGGTTTGTTAACTTGTTGATTAATAAATAAAAATAAGATGATATTTTTATATGTCCGACACGGTATTTGGCAAGTAGCATATGGAATAGTTACGCAACTCCGGCATTCGGCTGAAAATTGTGTGTATAGTTTTGTTGTGATTCGTGGGTGAAATCCGAAAATATTCCTTTTTAAGTGAATTCCTTTCTTTTTCTTTTAACCTTTTTGCAATCTGTAAGAATTTTTTTTTTCTAGTCAGTGAGAAGCCTTTCTTTTTCTTTTTTGTAGAATATAAAATGCACTTTTTTTTCAGATCAAATCAAAGTGATAGATTCATTTTCTCGCACTATGAAAAATGGAAATTCTATATCCACATATTTCAGCTCCAAATTCTGTTTTCGGTAAATTACACTAAATTCAATTCAATTTTAAAATTAATTTGTGCCGGCATTTACTATCCAAATTGACCACTCTATTTCTGATTTTCTATTAAAAAGATAAGAACAAGGGTATATTCAATAGAGGCCTTGCTGTCTACTTGACCTTAGCGTTGTAAAAGTCGTGAACAATTATTTAGTTGTACTGTAAATAACTGCACTTTTAAAAATGAATGGAGGCCATTTCAGATAAATACAGAGAAAGATAGAGAAAGAGATGAATTTTAGAGAGAGAGAGAGATGAATTAACGAATCTTAAATAGTCCAAACTAAAGTAACTCACTTAATTAAACTAGTCTGTTTCTGGAATTACTTCCAATTCCAAATTCAAGAATCTTGCTGGAATAATTGCACTTGAACTAGTCGCAGCTATAGATTCAAAAGGATTCGGAGGCACTTTCAACTTATCTTCCTCTGCTTCAAGCATTTGAACTACACTTTTCATGGAGGGACGGTGCACGGGGTGCCACTGGATGCACCATAGTCCCACTATTGCAAGTTTCTTTGCAATTCTAAAATCTCCATCATCGTCGATAGGAATATATGTGTCATCTCCTTCAAGCAAATTGTGTATCCAATTCGGATATAGAACTTGAAATGTTTCTTGACTCATGTTTGTATTCTTTCTTCCTCCAACCATCTCAAGCAATAGCATCCCATAACTGTATATATCAGATTTATAAGACACATGACCGAAGTTTCTAGAAAAAACTTCAGGCGCCATGTATCCTAAGGTTCCCCTTGCTGCTGTCATGGACACAGTGCTTCGATTCTTCGAGCATAACTTAGCTAAACCAAAGTCTGAAATTTTAGGAGTGAAACTTTGATCTAACAAGACATTGCGAGGATTAATGTCGAAATGCAAAATTCTTTGGTCACAGCCTTGGTGAAGGTATTCAATCCCTTTGGCTATGCCCACAGCAATCTGATGCATCTTGTTCCATCCAAAGAAGGTTTCCTTGTCACTTGACAGAGCAATGAAGCTCTGGAGATTACCATTGGGGAAGAAGTGATAAACCAAAGCGCGGTGAGATCCGTCGGCGCAGTAGCCAAGCAAGCGAACCACATTGACATGGTGGATTTTGGCCATTGTTCCCACTTCATTTATGAATTCTGTCCCATCTCCATCTGCTTTATTGAGAATCTTGACGGCAACCAGAATTTGATTAGTTAATTTACCTTTGTAGACAGCTCCATGAGCTCCTTCACCTAACTTGTCCTTGAACTGCTTAGTAATTCTCTTGATATCAGTATAAGAGAATCTTGTTGGGTTTAATGCTTTGTAGTCCTTCAAAAAAGTTTCAACTCTTTCTTGATCTTCTCCTTTGTTTCTATAATAGCAATATATATGATACATGACACCCACTATTAGCACAAGGAGAGTTGCACCTGCATAACATTATAAACACATTGAACTTTCCAAGTAAATATACCATAATGGTGTTTAATCCAAGTTTAAGTTTGTTACCTGTAAGGGGTAAAAGAACGGATTCATGGTGTTCAGTACCATTGTTGGATACGTTGCAAGCAACAAAGCATCCACTCTTGAAAGTTTCTGTCGACCATACCAAGTATAATGGTTCCCAATTCCACTGTATCTTACATACGGAAATTGGCAAGACATGACGAGTCAATTTTGTGCACAATACAAGGTTGGATTCGATGATGTTGTCGTCATCTAAAGCAATAAGAATCGGGCAAGATAACAGATCTTGTTCCTCGTAGTAGCCGCTGAGGATGTTTGGTGGCACGCTTGAAGAACAATCAAAGAAAGTACAGTTTGTTGGGTGTAGAGGATCATAAAAACTATCGAAATCAAGTGATTGTTTAATGGATTGGAAAGGATAAAATGATGAATAATTGAGTGTGAGAAAGAGTTGTGGAAAACAGTGTTTGGGATCATATACTTGTAAAGTGTTTGATGTGTAGCTAATGCTTGTGACGGGGAGTTTTACTGAGGATGGAAAGGCAGGCAGCTCAAGAATATTGGTTTTGTCTTCTGAACAGTAGAGACGCACGGGACATGGAACCGGATCATCATGGTAAATTCCCATGTCCAGATTCAAATTCAGCAGCAGCACCAATAATAATGCTGCCATGGTCAGTGATAATATCAGATGAGATGGGAAATCAAAGTTTTCTTGCTTTGTAAATGCACCAAGTTCAAAATGATAAAAAAATTGATTGTAGGATGGGTTAATAATTTTTTAAGGAGTGAATATTTGTTTTTTTTTTTAATATACGATAAGTACAAAGATAAATAATATTTATTTAATATTTTTGTATGTTTGGTTTTTTTAATTCTTTTTGTAATTAAAAAAATATTAAATAATCATTAAAATTTATTACTTTAGTTATCAGTTAATTATTAATATTTAAAAATATAGAATAAAATATATTGTTAGATTATTAAACTAAAAAAATTGAATTGATAAGTAATTAACGTCCAAACAATTAAAGTTAAACTTGAATGGAGTCTTGTTTATCACAGAATAATCCATCATAGTGTTGAACAAAGTAGATTTCCGTTTTGATTTAGGCATTCCTAGATGAGCAGAGGGAAAGGCTTGTGGTGTTCACTACTACTCTTACAGTTGCTCTTTGAAACTTGTTGCAATGGAGGAGCATGTAGGCCTTCCTCTTGCGGCAAAATCACCAACATAAAGCATCCTTTCCGGCTGAAGGATGATCCCGCAAGCTGTGGGGATTCCAGGTACGAGTTGTCTTGTGAGAATAACAGGACCGTCTTATATCTTTTCCCCGGTAAAAGCTACCATGTGCAGGCAATAAACTACAATAACTTCACGATCCGGCTTGTAGATCCCGCCATCTCAGACTCAGGGGATGACTGCTCCACCCTCCCCCGATATTCTTTGTCCGCTAGAAATTTCAGTGACAGCTATGGCTACATGGATATCCCCAAATACAGTGAACCATATGGAACTATTCAAAAACGAACTCATTATGATGTAGTAAGAATGTTCGAGAACGTGATCTTTTTGAACTGCAGCTATCCGATCAGGGATGATCCACGATTCGTGGATGCTGCCCCTTGCGTTAAAGAAGGAGGCAATGTTTATGCTGTTCTTGGAGACATGGAGGTGGGTGAATTAAGAGATGAGTGCCGTGTGAAGATGGTTGCTGCCTCATCCTTTCTTGTTCCACCGAGATCGTGGAAGGATTCATTCTTCATCTACCAAAACTTGTCATACGCTGAAATTCATAGAAAACTCAGTTACGGATTTCATCTTTCTTGGATGATCGGCGGTGCTTGTTCATCTGCCTGTGGCCAGCTGAGTTCTTGCTTCTTCAACGAAACCTCTCCAAATCTCATCACTTGCCGAGCGGATCGCTGTTTCACTCCGATAACGTTCAATGAATGCCGTAAGAAAATTAAACTCTAAACATTATTTCCATAAAAAAAAAAATAATTTTAATACACTGTCAATGTAAAATAATTTTACACGTGTATCTAATTACGTCAACAAAAATAATCATTTTTTGTATCCACTGGCGTAAATTGTCATTAAAAAAAATTATAATTGTACAGTTGTGTAAAACGTTTTATAATATTAAAATTAAACTTAAAAAAAAGTATAACCTAATCACATTAGAGCCAAGGGTCAGGCCAATACTAGAAAATCTCAATATATGTTTTTCATTTCTTCCTCAAATTAAAATGTGACTTTTATTCCAACCATATATTGTATTTCAGTGAAAAGAAAAGAATCTTTGTTTGTTATTAACAAAGAAATTTGTGTGTTCAACTACCATTGCCGGCTAATACATTTTTACTGTCATTTAGGTGACGTGTCAAAGCTCCAAATCATTGCAGAAGGTATGAATTTTATCTCTTACATAGAATTGTTCTCTACTTTTTTTTCTGTCTTTTGTTTTTTCTGAAAAACTTATTATAATAGGGCGAGTTGATCGGCATACAAAAAGGGTAAAGTCCATGAATCAAATTTATGAATAGGAGACTAGGAGTATAGGACTATAAATCTATAATCAAAGACCAAAAAGGAAAGGATTATATCTGTTCTACATACAACAGAAAAATATGCCTATTTTGAACACTATTGAAAAGTCTGTATATTTTATGCAAAAAATGTTATATTTCAGATTTTAAAAAGTCTGCGTTTTTTTTTTACTTTTTAGTATAAAAGTACATGTATTTTAGTTTGAAACAACTGTATGTATACTACTACTTGTGGGAAAGATGTTATGTCTGTGGATTTGTAACTGCAAAAATTTTTATACAATTATATTTATATGAAGTTGATATTTAAAAATTATTAAATGATTTAATAAATTCGACTGAATTATTATTTAATAATTTTTAACTATCGACTTCGTATGAAAATAAATGCACGAGTTTTTACCATTTATAATATTTATATATTGTATGTTATTGAATGCTTTTTTATTGTACACGTAGTACTTATTACTTCTTAAATCTATCGATTATATATTCTGTATTTTAAATAAAATATTAAATAATAACTTATACCTATTTTGCCCGCTCAATACCTCAAATTTGAAAATATAACTTATACCTATTTTTTAACATTGTATCATGTATATTAATTTTAGTAAATTTCTGGTATTGACTTAAATCTATAATATCATACATGGAAAATAATTATTGACCTACCGCTGCAACATTAATCCGCTCTTACATAATTATTTATGAGGAGTGCGGAGTGTTAGGGATCAACAATTTTTGTGTTTTATAACTATTAATTGGCTATCAATAATATTTTTAATTGTGTGAGATTATATTCAATGATAAGAGATCACTCACTTTTTTTTTATGGTTAAATGATGACCACAACACACAAAAATTACTGTCCCTAAACTTTCTCATTACTTATATATATATATGTTCGTTATATCTCAATTAGCTCTATATTTAAGAAAATAGCTTAGATGGATATAATTATAAATACGAAGCAATACGAAATTTAGACCTTAAACATGGCATAATACAAAGCAATATACTGTTGCTTATTACTTCAAATAAGTAGTTGTTACTATTTTGCTTCAACGAACTAACGGTAGTTTACTGTCTTTACCATGTTTAATTTCTAATAAATTTTCACTGATTGTTTTCTACAGATTTTGCATATGGATTTTTGACAGGTAAAATGTCATTCCGTAGCGTATTATTTAGAGTTGGACGATTTTATTTTCCCATCCAATAATATTCTCTTGGGATAAAAGCGAGCCGGTAATAAATATGTTATTATTAATGTTATGTGCATAAAATTATATATGTTAAATTAAATTAAATAATTTTGTTTATTATTTCTGTGGCATTACCGGTTAAATTGGTCTATATTTTTGTATTTACATAGGATTTAACAACAAAGTGATTGTCAGAGATACCGGAGAAAAAATTTCTGGAAAAAAAAATGTAGTAGCTGCTATTAAGGTAGGTGCATTCACAGGACGGTTTCTAGTGCCATACATGATCGTCAAATATGCATTAGGTGTTATGTTTTTCTTTGCACTGTTGATCTACACATATCAAAGAAGACATATATCAATCTATGAGAATATTGAAGGTTTTCTACAAAAAAATACCCTCATGCCAATAAGGTATTCATATAAAGAAATAAAGAAGATGACAGCAGGTTTTAAGGAAAAGTTGGGGGAAGGAGGATTCGGCTCAGTCTACAAAGGACGGTTAATAAGTGGTCCCTTTGTAGCCATAAAAATGTTAGGTAAAGCAAAGGGAAATGGCCAAGAATTCATCAGTGAAGTTGCTACAATTGGTAGAATACATCATGCCAATGTAGTGAGGTTGATTGGATTCTGTGTCGAGGGTTCAAAACGCGCTCTTGTTTACGAATTTATGCCGAATGGTTCTCTAGATAAATTTATCTTCTCCAAAGTGGATAGTGTATTATTGACTTACCAAAAACTTTTTGAAATATCTCTTGGTGTGGCTCGTGGTATAGCTTATCTGCACGAAGGTTGTGACATGCAAATTTTGCATTTTGATATCAAACCTCATAACATTCTTCTTGACGAGAACTTCATTCCTAAAGTGTCAGATTTTGGTCTTGCAAAACTTAATCCTCTTGATAACAGTATTGTAACTTTGACCGCAGTAAGAGGAACAATTGGTTACATGGCTCCGGAATTGTTCTACAAAAATATTGGAGCAGTATCTTACAAGGCTGATGTCTATAGTTTTGGAATGCTTTTGATGGAAATGGCAAGTCAAAGAAGAAACTCAAATCCAAATGCAGAGCATTCGAGCCAATTCTACTTTCCATTTTGGATATACGATCAATTGGCTCGGAAAAATGATGAGATAGAGATGAAAACTTTGATGCATGAAGAAACGAGTGAAGTAGCAAAAAAGATGTTCATAACTGCACTGTGGTGTATACAATTGAAGCCAAGTGATCGTCCTTCAATGAATAAAGTGGTGAAAATGTTAGAAGGGAATGTTGCAAGCATTGAAATGCCTCCAAAGCCTTCATATTATCCAAATGATATGATTCACAGGGATTCTGAGATTAATTCAGGAGTAACTACTTTAAATAACTCTTCAGGCTCTTCAGGTTTTGATGAGGAGGAAATTACAACCATTCGTATGTGAATGTTTCTGGTTGATGACCAAAGCAATTTGCTTTTTTGCAATCTAGTTTCTTATTAAGTAAAAGGACAAGTATAACAAAGCAGAGGTGATATTTTTCTACACATTGTTTTTATTTATATTATGTGCGGCACGCTTTTGTTTATTAAAACCAATTGAATGATAATTTGATCACTTCGTTGTGAGCATGTGCGTATTAATATTGTTATTTTGATAAAATAAGTTAAATATAAGTATATAACCTTTGTTTAGAAAAATGTTATTAATGCCCCTTTCTTTAGAAGAGTGATATGTTCTCCCGCAAGGTGTTAGCTGAAGTGCAAACAAAATGAAATATTTAGTATTCCTGCATAGAGAGTCTTGTGTGTATAACTCGTCTAGTCTAGTTAGGGTTAAACTCGTCTTAGTTTGAAATGGATGAAATATATGTCAGCTTTAAGAGAACTGATAATGATGAGCACCTACAAATGTATTTTAACTTAAAATAAGTAAGAATACATAAAAAATTACGAGTAGTATGTATTCAAAATGAATGGCAAAACTAACTCGAGCACTATTTTCAAGATAGCTAACATCATAATTAATCTTAAAGGTATTCACCGAGAAGAATTCAAGAGTCACTAATGGTGGAGAGGATAGACACTCGTTGCAATTCAAAAATATTCTAGAGTTTCTTTTTCAAGGACAAAGCCATACCAACCACTCTATCTGTGGTCTAAGGCTTGTGAGAATGAAAGATCTCATTATTCATCAAATGCCAAATTTACCAGAGGCCAGAAAAGAATCTAAAGGGGAGCTGTTTGCTATTATGTAAGAACCAACTCATCAAATCCAGTAGTTGATCGGAGATCTCGAAAGCTTAATTACCAAACTAGCTGGACTTTTAGACAATTCCGAATGCAATGTAAAACCGATTCTTGACCTGAAAAACATCGTGATCAGCTATCTGTGTGCGACATGTCTCTCCTAAAACAAAAATACAGCAGTAGAAAGAGCCTTCCGAAGATATAGTCAGGCCAAGAATTTGTCCTTTTCCAAAACAAGTTAACGCCAAAATCAAAGCCAATTCCTCTTATCCTCCCAACTAAACATCTTCTTATTGAACCACAAATAACCGTTATAAACCTTTGAAATCGTACCAGTCCAACATTAACCGACCTCTGAACTAGTTTGAACATTGGATTATAAGAGTTAATGTTGCTTTGTAGATACAAATTCAAAAAAAAAATAGATATTCTTAAGGTTCCACGGTCAAGATGACCAAATGTTTAAAATTCGAAATTTCAAATTAAAAATATAAATATAATCCATCTCATGACACAATCATTCTTTTCTTCTCCATTTAAAAAATTAAAAATTCTGTTCTAAATCTCCAATGCACCAAATAAAATCAAAAAATTAAATTAAGAACCGTTAAAGGAGGTAAACTAATAAAAAAAATTAATAATATTACAATTATTATGAAACACCAAATAAAACGGATTAAAAAAAGAACTACGTCACCCTTATTTTGTCAAAGCAGTTTAAGAAAAAGAAAATGTTATCTTCTGAAATACTTTGTCGGACCCTTTCGTTTAGTTACTTTTGAATTTTGGTAGAAATTTTAAAATTAATAATTGACTCATTTTTTTTATTTTCTTAACAGTACTACTGAATTAGCGTTCGTCCCGAAAGAAATAGACCGAAGAATTTTAAAATTTATAGTAAAAAATTCTGATCTACAAAAATTCAAGTTATTATTGCGTGTCGTTGTCTTCTTCTTACGCCCTAACTTCTACTTGCATTGTAATCTTCACTTAGTCACTTGGTTGTTGCATAGTGTATTTTCTATTTTTCAATCTAACCAGATATTATTCATTAAACTCTTCCAATTTTTAGCTATTTTTTTTTTACAAAAATTTCAAATATAATTACAATAATCGCATATAAATTTGATGTTCTTTTTTCTTTAACATTCAACATTAATTTCAAAACTTTAAAATATCAATTATTTTAAATTGAATTTAATTAAAATTTTTGAAATTATAACTTTTAAAAAAATACTAAAGTATTTAATCTAAGAAACAAAGAAAACAAAAACAATGAAGAATTTTGCAAAAAGCATACGATGTTTTTAATCTGGAAGCAAGAAAAACGAAAACAAAAAGTAAAAAGAAATTTTTTTTTAAAACATAGAATTTTTTTTATTGTGGGTGTTGCTTAAATATTTAATGATACTTGTTTTAGATGAATTCAAACAGATTTTAAATGTGTTTAAAAAGTATTTTAGGTGTTATTATGTTATTTTAGATATGTTATAGACTTATTTATTTTTGAATGTGCTCTGAACACAAGGACATTATATTAAATTTTCACAATACATTTAAATTATATAAGTACACATAAAATAAATTATGAATACATCTAAATTAAAGCCATCTTTCAAAATTAAATGTATATAGAAAATTAAACCATATTCTAAGATATGATCATAATAATATGATCAAGTAACAGCGCTAAAAAGTTGAGAATTGGGTAAAAAGTTAAAGCCTAAAACTCTAAGATTTTGTTTAATTCAAAATGATCAGATTGTCATTCAACAGGTTTTAGTAAACAAAGGCGTACAATATATAATTGGAAACCCAACTTGGTAAAAATGTCCGGAGCTGGAATTTCTTTTGTTGGATAATCTTCATTGGTTATAATAGTAAGTTTGGTTTGTTCTCTTTATTGTTGTATGTATGTATGATAATTATATTGGATTTACAATTCTGATTAATGAATAATGTTGAATAAACAAACATACAACGTTAATACGTACACACGTACAAGTGTAGAATTTCATTATAAATTTGAGTGGAAACTCATGTGGGGAAGTTGATACTTAAGAATCGTTAGATAATTTGATTGATTTGATTAAATTTTCATTAAACAGCTTTGAAATATCAATTTCACCTAAAGTCGACCTCACATTCTAAAGAAGTAAACCATGTTAGTCTTCAAGCAGAAAACTTTAACAAGGGATTGGATGTACTTTCCTCCTCAAAACTTGAAGATACATAAGAATTATTTGAAGCATCTACTCCTGACGAGTCAACTTCAGAATCTCTTTGAATCACATCATTTGGACAATATGAAGGTTTTGGAGGCATTTCAATACTTGCAACATCTCCTTCTAACATTTCCACTACTTTACTCATTGAGGGACGATCACTTGGCTTCAGTTGTATGCACCACAACGCAATTATAAACATCTTTTTTGCTAACTCACTCCTTTCTTCATCCATCAAAGTTTCCATCTCAATCTCATCATTTTCCTCAGCAACCAACTGATCATATATCCAAAATGGAAAATAAAGTTGACTTGAATGCTCTGCATGTGGATTCGAATTTCTTCTTTGACTTGCTATTTCCATCAAAAGCATTCCAAAACTATAGACATCAGCCTTGTAAGATACTGCTCCAATATTTTGGTAGAACAGTTCAGGAGCCATGTAACCAATTGTTCCTCTTGCTGCAGTCAAAGTTACAATACTATTATCAAGAGGATATAGTTTTGCGAGACCAAAGTCAGAGACCTTAGGAATGAAGTTCTCATCAAGAAGAATGTTGTGAGGCTTGATATCAAAATGCAAAATCTGCATGTCACAACCTTCATGCAAATAAGCCATACCACGAGCTACTCCTAGAGCTATCTCAAACATCTTCTGATAAGTTAAAGATATTCTATCCTCTTTAGAGAAGATATATTTATCCAAAGAACCATTCTGCATGAATTCATATACCAGAGCATGTTTTGATCTCTCGACATTAAAACCAATCAGCCTCACCACATTGGTATGATGTATTCTACCAATTGTAGCAACTTCACTAATAAAATCTTGCCCGTTACCATTGGCTTTACCTAACATTTTTACGGCTACAGAAGGCCCGCTTATTAACTTTCCTTTGTACACTGTACCAAATCCTCCTTCTCCCAACTTTTCCTTAAAATTTCTTGTCATCTTCTTTATCTCTTTATATGAATATCTTATTGGCATGAAGGTGTTTCCTTGCAAAAAATCTTCAATGTTCCCATAAATTGATATATGTCTTCTTCGGAATGTGTAGATGAGAAGTGCAGAAAAAAATATGACACCCAATGTGTGTTTGACGACTATGTAAGGCACTAGAAATCTTCCTGTGAATACTCCTATCTTAATAACAGCTAACACATCCATTTTAGAGAAATTTTCACCAGTATCTTTGCCTACCACTTTGCGAAATCCTGTATAAAAATATATATATAATTTACGTGAAACAAGTTATTTATAGCCATGTCCTAACCAATAATGCAAATGAACGATTGTTTTTTGTCTAAGGACTATATTGCTAACAGTAATGTTATTCATCCAAGGATGATTTAGTGTTTAAATAGCCTTTATATCTATTATCTAACCATTTTATTATATTAATTTTTTAATTATTCATGTTTTCTGTTTTTGAGAAACAATTTCCAAGTTTGTTTAATTTAAATTAAATTGAATATATATTTCGAATTTTTGTAAAAGAATATGTAAAACTTTCTATTGGGTGTATTTGTTTCAAAATTGTTAACGTCATAGGATATGTTTTAAGGGTAATTTTTTAAATAAATAAAATAGACATCAATTTTATCTGGTTACACATTTTTGAAAACGAAGAAGCAAATGTATTTTGTTATGAATATATAGAAATCGCTATTGGTAGTAGCAGATTAGGAGAAAACGTAAATTGCTACTGGCAGCCCACAATTTACGTGCATTGGGAGGTGAACCAACATCAATTTTTGTAGAAGGTTGTTTGAGCATAAACTACTACAGAAAATAACGGTTTATGTGTGTTGGATGTTGAACGTAAATCACCGGAGACAATAGCGATTTATGTTGGATATGTTATCAATGCCTAAGTGCCTAACTCTAAAAGTATCTAGTATGTCAAGGGCTTCCAATTTGAAATGGAAGCTTCATTGTGGTAACGCTCAAGTTTCTCTCATGAATCAAACTTTCTTTGCATGCTTTACTTGTTTTGTGAATAATATGTATTGCTTGCATGCTTCATTAAGTGGTCTTAACAACGCTTTCAACATGCATGTTTCATTCTTTGATTCACGCTATTAACATGCATATAAGCTTCATGAATTAACGTTAGTGTATGCATGTTTTTTGCATTTTATTATTAATTAATAACATATGCATGCATACTTTAATCATTGATTCACTAATAATGCATATATAAGGCCTTAAGCATGCATGCACTAACGTTAATTTATGAAGTTTATATGCACGTTAATAGCGTGAATAAAAGAAAGTTTGGCCGCGCCACTTAAAGAGCGCCATTCAAGAGTAACACCTGCGAACCTATCTTCTTCCCAAAATTGACATTGTTAACTCTCAAAATGAGGGACGTCATTCTAAATAGAAGTGTGAATATTTGATTCATGAAAACTTGAGTTACCACAAGAAAGTATCTATTTCAAATTGAAAGCTCTTGATAACTAGCCATTCTTAAAGTTGGACACTTGAACATTGGTAATATATCACGTAAATCGCTAGTGCTTCTAATGATTTATATTCAACATCTAATACACATAATTTGTTATTGCTAGCAACGGTTTCTATAAATTCGTAAAAAATACATTTATGTCTTAATTTATAAAAATGTGTAATCAAATAAAATTGATTTTTATTTTATTTATTTAAAAAAATTGTCCTTAATTTTGCATGTCTCCGTAGTGCATACATGCAGAGACACAAAAATAGATATAGATAGCGAGATAATTTTATTTTTATATTTAGAACTGTATGTGTTTAGTTATATAAAAATATTTTATGCACACTAAAAATTAAATATCAAATAAGTTATTATATTTATTAATATTAATTATTATTTTTTTCAAATAGATAGTCAACCATACAAATTATCAAACCTTCTGTTATAGTGAATGAATAATGAAACATACAGTAAACAAATAATCAAACTTATTTAGTTGTATTTTTTTCTATAAAATATCAAATACATAGTATTTTTTATTTTTTATATGTAGTAGCCAAGTATTAGTGATTAATTTTTGTATACATATAATATAATTTAGACAAAATTTAAAAGATATCTTTATCATATATTTAGTTAAAAAGAACAAGGTTGTGTAAACTTCTTGTAATTAAATATTGTAAATTAAAAATATTCTTAATTTCTCATCAAAATTTCAGCTTTCATATCCAAGTAAGAGTCAGATTTTATTGGCTTTTAAAATATTTATTTTCTTTATCTTTTTTAAAAAATCTCTTTTTAATAAATAAAAATTATTTTATATTTGAATAAATTTAAAAAAATTAAATATTACAAACATCTTTTTTTTTTTAAAGCAAGATATGATTAGCTTTTAAAAAATTAAGTAATTTAATTTTTTAATACAAATAGTTTTTTTAAAAGATATATTTAAATAGGTTTAAAATTAAATAAATTTTTTTTCAAAAAAAACCAATCTGATCTAACACTAATTAAAAATAGAAAGAAAAGGTAAATGATGATAATTGATAAGTTACACATCATAACATGACAAAATCTAATCATATGAACTACATGAGATCTTTCAAAATTATACTACTACTCAAATAAAGTAGCAGCAGATCGAGCAGATGGTTTGTCAATCAACTAGCAGGTTTCCATGTGGGAATGAGTTTTTAAAATTTAATTTGGATACTTGGCAATATGCTTTTGTGCTCGTACATGTGGCTTAGCTTCAACCTTAAAAAAATCTTCTGAAAAACAAAAGACCCTTAAAAAAATATCTGTTAACAAATCGGAGAGATTATTGTGTTTTGACTTTTGAGTTATATGTCCCACGTCGATAATTAAATTAAATAAATTTATAGTATCTATATCTATATACTGATATACAGTATAGTATAAGAAAGTTATCAGGTGTACTTAAAAACATATTTTAATAGTTAATTTTAATTAATATATATTATATATATTTTTTATAATTCAGATCAACGGTAAAAATAATTAGAACACTGATGTTATCAGATGTACCTAAAAACACCGGTATTCCAGTTATTTTAATTGTTGATTTTAATTAATATATATTATATATATTTTTTATAATTCAGATCAACGGTTAAGAAAAATTATCAGGTATACCGAAAATATCAGTGTTCCAATTATTTTAACCGTTGCTCTAAATTATAAAAAATATATATAATATATATTAATTAAAATCAACGGTTCAACTGAAATACCGGTGTTCTTAGGTACACCTGATAACTCTCTTATAGTATATTATTATAATTATAATATTAAATTTACTGTCTCTTATACTTTTGATGAATGAAAATTTACTATTTTATCACTCATAAAAAATAAATATATAAGTTAAAGAATGAGATTTACCTTTCAAAATTCCATATGCAAAATCTGTAGAAAATAATCAGTAAAAAATTAGACACACGATAAAGATAATATACTTCCATTAATGCAAAAGAAAATAATAATAAATAGCAAATAACTTTTATGAAGTGATAACTAATAAGCAACAGTTTGAGTTCTAATCTTCGTAATGCTTAGAGTTGAATACCTAAGCTAATTTCCTTGACAAGGATTTTTTTTGGTGAAGACAACTTTTAATTTTAAGTATACAACACATTTACATATTTTTCTTATTTTTATTACTTTTTTTTTTAATTGCAATCTCTAGAATTTGAACTCTAGACTTTTAAAATAGGAAAGAGAATATATGCCAAGTGAGTTAAAGTTTATTAAGGGATGAAGACAACTTGAACGAATATAGTTCTATTCATGTATGATTCATGGACTTTTTTTTTTATTTTTATGCAACCCAATCCGACTTATGGGCCTTTTAAAAAGGAAAAGTATAATATTATAAGTAGACAATAAAAATATTAAATAATGTGAATAATAGATATATTGGATATTCATTCTACTAAGTGTACGGATAGTTATTTTAATATTAAGATTTAGATATATAATTTAAAAATGTAATGTGTTTTTATTTAATTAATAATTATGTATGTTGTTCAAGATAGTCATTATTTACCTAACACTCCCCTTCAAACAAAGCCTAATGCCTAAAAAATTAAAACAACACCGGAAGGGATAAAAGTTCATACCTTTTGCAATGATTTGGAACTTTGAAATTTTTCCTAAATCACAGTAGAAATATATTAACTCCCTAATTTTGAAGATAGCATAAATGCAAAAATAATATTAAATTCAAAAAGAGAAAATTGAGCTAGGATTTACATAAACCTTTTAGGTTACAAAAAATTACTTTCTAAACCTTTCAATGTAGGATTTCTAATGAAGATACAAACATATAATACAAAGTATTAATAAACCTAATAATTTTTATAAGCTAATAAATACATCATAGAAAAATAAAAATGGATATTTTTAGAAAGAATCTAAAATTATCTTATTTAACTTAATATTTATAAGTTTATGCATATAATATTTAAGATTACATATTTATTACATCTGATATTATGTATTTCTTTTAAAAATAATTAATAAATATAAAATAAAGTAATTTTGAACTTATTCTTACCGAGATTAATTTTTATTTTTTGTAAATATTTCTGTTCTAAAAAAATACAAAAAAATTTATATTTAAGACAAACTTTTATATAAACAGAATTCTTTATTTATTGTCTTTATATTTCTATTTCGAAATTCAACCTTTTTTCTTTGAACATAGTCATCTACTTATGGAAAACAAAAATAGAAGTACGAAGAAGGTTCCCAATAAGTATATATACTATTTATCTTCTATTTTTAACAAATGAGAACATGAGATACTTTTTATTTGATGTATAATTTTCCATTTAAAATATCTACATTTTTATTAAAAAAATTAATTAAGTGAATAAAAAATAAAATTTTAATCAGCTTTATTTAATGAGGATAACATAATTTATCCATGAAATTGATAACTGAGAAGTCGTGAAATGATTTAACTAATTTTAACTAAATTTTTATCTAACGACTCTAAGTTATCAACTTCACTTTAAACCAACTGAACCTAGTTTTCGCCAAAAATATAAAACTTACTGCATTGGACGCCCGTCGGACTGCCACAGCCTTCCGTGCAAATGAGTCGTTGAGCGGTTTCGTTGAATGAGCAATAATTGAGCTTCCCACAAGTAGATGCACAAGCACCGCCCAGCATCCAAGAAAGATCAAACCCGTAGCTGAGCCTCCTATGAATTTCACCGTATGACAAGTTTCGCTGTGCGGGAGCAAGAAAGGATGAGGCAGCAACCATCTTCACACGGCAATCATCTCTTAATTCAACCGCCTTCAATCCTCCAACGACAGCATAAACATCATGATCACCTTTTTCAATGCAAGGGGCAGTGTCCACGAATCGTGGATCGTCCTTGATCGGATTGCTGCAGTTCAAGAAAATCACGTGCTCGAATACTCTTATTCCGACTTCCTCCGTTGTCGAGCCATTAACAAAAACTCGATCTTGAAGGGTTCCGTATGGTTCATTGACGCCTTTGGAGAGCAGGAAGTTGGGTACGTAACTGTCACTGAAATTGGAACGGGATAAAGAATAGCGAGGAAGGGTAGAACAGTCATTCTCTGAGATGCCGGGATCTACAAGCCGGATCGTGAAGTTGCTGTAGTTTATTGCCTCAACTTGGTAAGTTTTACCGGGAAAAAGATATAACAGCGTCCTGTTATTCTCACAAGACAACTCATACCTCGGATCCCCACAGGTTGCGGGATCATCCTTCAGCCGGAAAGGATGTTTTACGTTGCTGATTTTGCCGCAAGAGGAAGGCCTACATGCTTCTCCGTTATCCTTCTGATTCGCTGCGCAAGTTAAAATTTGTTGCAATAAGAGTAATGATGAGCAGAAGAGGGCTTTTCCTCTGCTCACCATGATTGATGTATGTGTGAGAATTGAGATGCTAAACAAATTTGTTGAACACCATGGAGTATAGACCATGTGGTAAGGGCAAAACTGTCTTTGCATTAGTCAATACTGGTATAATATTGACTTGGAATAAAGCAATTTGGTCTTACTAAGTATATTAATTTCTGGAAAAGTATAAAGAACTAATAGAATATGTGTATAATGTGTACAATGGAGGTTTAGAGAGTATTAGAGATATAACTATTAGTGTTAACTTTTTCTATCAATGTAAGCTTTTGTGATAAATGGTATCATGACATAGTATCAAAACTCTAGATCCGAAAAATCAAGAGTTTGATCCTTGGTGAACCCTAAAATTAAACATCTCCCTAATACCTGGATGGTTATTCTGTATGGACTCATTAATTTCTCCCTTGCATCCGTTTTTTCTACGATTTATAATTGTGTTGTTGGCGATTTCTATGAAAAAGTTTGTTATTCTGTCAAGTGTCAGCAGAAACAAAATTTCTCCCTTAGCTTGCTTGCCGCGAACGACCATGCCAGCCTTATTGCTGCTGCTGCTTGTGAGTTTGAATCTGAGCATAGGAATTTGCTATCAAGATGGGGATGGTGACGATGATCCAGTTGGATGTCCCGTGCGTGTGTACTGTTTAGAAAACAACACCAATATTCTTGAGCTGCCTGGCTCTTCTTCTTCAGTGAAACTCCCCGTCGGTTACATTAATTATACATCACAAACTTTACAAATTTATGATCCCAAAAACTGCCTTCCAGAACTCTTTCTCACACTCAACTACTCATCATTTTATCCTTTCCGATATATTAAACATTCACTTGATTTCGATAGTTATGATGATTCTCTAGAGCCAACAAACTGTACTTTCTTTGATTGCTCTTCAGTTGTGCCTGCAGGCATCCTCATCGGAGGAATCTACTACGAAGAATATCTGTTATCTTGCCCGATTTACAATTCTTTTGATGAGGACGATGTCGTCGAGGCCAACCTTATATTCTGCACAAAATTGGCCCGTCATGTCTTGCCAATTTCCGTATGTAACTATCGGACACAGTTGAGTCCATCATTATACTTTGGGTGGTCAACAAAAACTTTTAAGAGTGGATGCTTTCTTGCTTGCAACGAATCCAACAAGGGAACTCAACTCTATAAATCCATTTATTTACCCCTTACAGGTCACAAACTTAAACTTGGATTAAACACCATTATTTTGCCAGCTTTTATACATTGACTTTTGGATAAATCCTTTTTTCTTCTTATTACTAGAATAAGTTATTCTATTTGCATTGGATAGACAAGTTTAAGCATTTTGTTGTGGACCTAATATGATTGATTTTAGTAGGTATATCCATGACAGTGTCTATATAATTTTAATAATATTTTAATTTAAAATAAATATTGTAAAAATTGAAATAATATTTTTTAGTTTAAAAAATAAAAATTATGACTATAATTTTAATAATATTTTTTAGGAGTTGCTAAAATTATATAAGAATAAGTAATTACTATAACTATAGATATAAGGTGAGTTCTTTGGTGGCATAATTTCAAATGGCTAAAAATAACTATGTGTTGACTGACAAATAACAATGTGTTTATAATGGCATGCAGGTGCAGCTCTCCTGTTCTCAACACTGGGTGCCTTGTATTATATATATTGCTATTATAGAAACAAAGGGGAAGATCAACAAAGAGTTCAAACTTTTTTGAAGGACTATGAGGCATTAAACCCAACCAGATTCTCTTATGCTGATATCAAGAGAATTACAAAGCAGTTTAAGGACAAGTTAGGTGAAGGAGCTCATGGAGCTGTCTACAAAGGTAAATTATCCAATCAAATTCTGGTTGCTGTAAAGATCCTCAATAACACAGACGGAGATGGGAAGGAGTTCATAAATGAAGTGGGAACAATGGCCAAAATCCACCATGTCAATGTGGTCCGCTTGCTTGGCTACTGCGCCGACGGATCTCACCGCGCTTTAGTTTATCACTTCTTCCCCAATGGTAATCTCCAGACCTTCATTGCTTCGTCCAGCGACAAGGAAAGCTTTCTCGGATGGAACAAGTTGCATCAGATTGCACTCGGCATAGCTAAAGGGATTGAATATCTTCACCAAGGCTGTGATCAGAGAATTCTGCATTTTGATATTAATCCTTACAATGTCCTGTTAGATGACGGTTTCACTCCAAAAATTTCAGATTTCGGTTTGGCTAAGTTATGCTCCAAGAATCAAAGTACAGTGTCCATGACTGCAGCGAGGGGAACGTTAGGATACATGGCGCCAGAAGTTTTCTCCAGAAACTTCGGCAACGTATCTTACAAATCCGATATCTACAGTTATGGGATGCTGTTGCTTGAGATGGTTGGAGGAAGAAAAAATACAAACTCCAGTCAAGAAACATTTCAAGTTCTATATCCGAATTGGATACACAATTTGCTCGAAGGAGATGATACATATATTCCTATTGATGATGATGGAGATTTTAGAATTGCAAAGAAACTGGCAATAGTGGGACTATGGTGCATCCAGTGGCACCCGGTTCAGCGTCCGTCCATGAAAAGTGTAGTTCAAATGCTTGAAGGAGAGGAAAGCAAGTTGAAAGTGCCGCCAAATCCTTTTGAATCTGCAGCTGCGACTAGTTCAAGTGCAATTATTCCAGCAAGACGTCTGAATTTGGAGTTGGAAGTAATCCCAGAAACAGACTAGTTTGATTTAATAGTAGTATATTATTCGGACTGGATTATAACTAACGAATCATTTAGTATATCAAATAAAGTGCAGTAATATATATATTTGTTCTTAGACATCTGATTATAGGAAAAACATAATGAGGTTATCAATCATTGAAATATTTGTTATGTGTACTTGTGGTTGTCAAGACATAATTTATAATACATCTGAAAATTATTTTTTAAGTTAATTGTATGTTATGGTGAGATTGGTAAGCATGCATGCAGGTGAATATTAATAGCAGAGAAGGAGAAACACAAATAATACTATGTAATTTTACATGCTAGTAAGTTTCATATGGTAATGGTAATTAGAACAAATTTTTGCTAATTCATGTGTTACATTATTACCTTTTTTTTTTTTTTTACCAAAGATAGGAGATTCGAACCCGCAACTTCTGAATTGAGTATGAGAAGACTATGCCATTTGAGCTATTACTCATTGGCGTGTTACATTATTACTTTATCTCTTTACATGTGGAAAAAAGATACTAAGACTATTGAGCAGATTAAAATAATCAACTATACATTACCTTAGGGGTAATGCTAGGTAGACAAAAAAAAACAGTTAGAACTTGTCTTATTTAGCATTAATTAATTGTCGCAACAATTAATGAATGTTAAATAAAGTAAGTTATGGCTGTTTTTGGTTGATTTTATTTGGTTACCAAACATTTTTGATTAGTTATTATTAGTAATTTTAATAGTGTGAGATTGTCCAATAATATGTAATTACTATTTTTTTATTGATTAACTATTGATCAAATTTTAATAAAAATGTTGCCCAAAACTTTCTCATACTAATATACTTACTCTTGTTTTAATCATTTTATTAATAAAAAATTGAAAATAGTAGAGTTTTCAACTTGGATAGTGAATGATGGAATAATTGCGTGAGGAACTATTCAATGCTTACTTGTCAAATACTCGCTGGGACATACAAAATCTGATTTTTATTTATTAATCAACGTGTTAACACAAACGACTAGTCATCATATTTATGGCACATATTGTCATAATCACAAGTCGCATTTCGTAATGCATAATTTGGGGTAGAAATTACTTGCGAAATTGTTTATAAACCTCAAGAATCTTTATTCCTTTTTTATTTTATCAATTGAAGAAAGTGCTGAATTTTCAATAAAGAACTTAAGACGTACTAACTAAGGCATTTGAAGAAAAGGATGCAGCCACACAAAAAGAAGGAGAAAATGATAATTCTATAACATATTGACAAACATTTCCTAACATATAATTGAGGAAGACAAGGATAGATTTTGTAACCACACAAAAAGAAGATAATAGTTCTCAAACATATTGACAAAGTATTTGAGAAATTTCCTATGAACCTAAATAACTTTTAGTCTTTTTTATTTTATAAATAAAAAAGCTTAATTTTCAATGTATAAAAAGTTCAAACGTATTAAATAAGCCACCTGAAAAAGATAAGGGTATAATAGTTATAAAACATATATATTGATAAAGTATTTTCTAACATAAAATTTGGATTAATATTTTGGGTAAACATTAAAATTGGTTCCTAAAAAATTTCAAATAAGATACTTTGATTTTCAATAAATTTTTATTCTTTAATATATAAAAGTCCTTAAAATTATTTTCGTTGGATAGAATGATATTTTCGTTGTCTTCAATTAAATTTTTAATATGTATAAATAAATTGTTAACAAATTTTTTTTTTATAATAAGACAGTATAATTAAACTCTAAAATATATTACTATAAGACAAATTATTCTTTTTTTAGAACAATTAAGATAATCTATCAATAAAAAATCATTCTAAAAGATTTTTAGAAATAAAATGTCTGATCTAAAAAATTTTTAAAACTAGTTTAAATATTTAGTCTATTATTTAACTAACTTCTCTTAAAGATATATTTTAAAAGTACTATAAAAATATTTTAATAAAAATTATTAAAAGATAATATTTTTTATATTTTTAAAATATTAAATATATAAAAAACTTTAAAAAATTTTATTATTAACTTCTTAAAATATATCTTTATGATACCCGCCAAGATAACTAAATCCTATTTTTTTATTAACTATTCAGATCATGGCTTATTTTGTCGAACATGTTTGAGGGGGTGTTTTTTTTTTTATAAATATCTTTTGAAATATCTAGCTTTTTTAGCTACAAATGAATTTTTGCAATTTATTTTAGATTAATTATTGCCTATTTTTATTATTTTCTAAACAGTACCATCGAAAAAGCTAAGAACCAAAGAATTATAAAATTTACCAAAAATATTATATTTTAATATATATTTATATTTTAATATATATTTTATGTTAATAATTAATTTTAATAGCAGATTTTAATATAAATATAATATTAAAAGTTTATAAAAAAAATTACGCTTGACTAGTTGACTCGTAGCTTAGGTTTTGGGTATTACCGTATTATTACGTCAGAGGTAAGTCGTCGTTGACTCGTTCTTACGCTCAATATCTCCAAAGAAGCAAATATCTTGGTGTCACGGCCTTGGACACACTCCAACGCTACCATGCCGGCACTCGGACTTACTCAACCTCTTGAGCTAAGACCAAGTCAGCCTAACTCTCAATACTTAACAAGAAAGCTAAGAACACAAGAGAACACAAGAGAAAGGAAGCTTTGGTGGAAGAACACTTTATTACTCAAGTGTGGTTACAAATGATTCACACACACCCACACTAACTCTTACCTCCTATTTATAGCCATCCACCTCCTCAATGGATGGTTAGGATTAAATCTAATCAATGGTCTAGATTAATCATCTAGAACCTTCTTTATAAATATCTATCCTACTACTACTTTCTAAATACTTCTAGATTGTTCCATACAACTCTTCATACTTTTATATCAATCCACACTCTTCTAGAATATTCCATGATCTTCTAAAGTCTTCTAGAACCTTCTAGGGTATTCCGGGACCTTCTAGAACATTCTAGAATGTTTCGGAACCATCTAGAGTATTCTCAAATACTCCAGAAAACTATACAAACACTGTTAAATCTAACCTTCTAAAAATTTACCGTGACATTCTCCCCCACCTAATGCGCAGACGTCCTCGTCGCGTTCTGTTCATGATAGCGCTCTAGGTGTTCTTGGAATTGCCACAGATCTTCACGAGCTTCCCAACTAGCTTCAGTTATCGGGAGCCCTTTCACTTGATCAAATATTGAATACTTGGTGGTACCCCTCTTCGTCTCACAACGCGATTAGCTAAGATCTCTTCGATTTCTTTATCGAAGGATCTAATCACCACAGGCGGAGCACGACTCGAGTCACCTCTACTCGATTCATCTTGGTCTTCATGATATGGTTTAAGCATACTCACATAGAAGACCGGGTGGATCTTCATAGAGGGAGGGAGTTGTACTTTGTAAGCAACCTCCCCAACACGTCCAATGACCTCAAATGGCCCTTCGTATTTGCGGATTAAGCCCTTATGAACCTTGCGAAAGGCTTTGAATTGTTGTGGAAGAAGTTTGATCATTACATTGTCTCCCACTTGATAGCTTGCATGCCTCCTCTTCTTATCTGCCCATTTCTTCATCCTCTTGGCAGCTTTGTCGAGGTAAGAACGAGTGACATCTGCTTGTTCTTCCCATGACTTAATCATATGATAAGCTCCAGGGCTCTTCCCTGAGTAAGAGGAAGAAAGAGAGTGAGGTGTAAGTGGCTGTTGTCCAGTCACAATCTCGAATGGGCTATTCCCTGTAGACTCACTCCTTTGCAGATTGTATGAGAATTGAGCAATGTCTAGGAGTTTTGTCCAATCCTTCTGATTAGCGCTTACAAAATGCCTCAAGTAACACTCAAGTAAGGCATTCACTCTCTCAGTCTGCCCATCGGTTTGAGGATGGAAGCTTGTTGAGAAATGAAGCTCCGACCCAAGGAGTTTGAGCAGCTCTGTCCATAGTCGTCCTGTGAAGCGTGGATCTCGATCACTAATGATGCTCTTAGGCAATCCCCAGTACTTCACCACATTCTTGAAGAATAGTCGTGCTGCTTCCTCTACAGTGCAGTCAGTAGGGGCAGGTATAAAGGTAGCATACTTCGAAAATCGATCCACTACCACGAGAATAGATCCAAACCCCTCGGACTTTGGTAAGGCAAAGATGAAATCTAGAGAGACACTTTCCCACGGTCGCTCTGATGGAGGCAGAGGTTCTAACAACCCACTTGGTGTCTTATTTTCAATCTTGTCTTGTTGGCACACAAGACGAGTCTTCACATAGCTCTCCACTTCATCTCTCATTTGAGGCTAATAATAAGAAGATTCAATGAGTGCTAAGGTCCTTCGCTGACCTTGGTGACCAGCCCACTTGGTGTCGTGGTATTCTCTTACCAACTTCCTTCTCAGATTTTCCCATTTAGGAACGTATAGTCTTCTCCCTTTTGTGTAGAGAAGGTCGTTTTCTAACCAAAATCTTTTGGTCTTACCTTCTCTAGCCAACTCCACCAACTTCTTGGCTAATGGATCGTGATGCAACCCTTCTTTGATGGTATGCACAATATCTCCTTCAACCATAGAAATGGCCCCCATCCTGTATGGTTTTGAGATAGGCGGTTTTGCTCCTAACTCCAATTCAATCTTGTGGTCCACCTTCCTCCTAGGTGGTAGTTGTTTTGGCAATTCGGAAGGCATCATATCCTTATTTTCTTCAAGGACTTTCTTGATTTTGGGAGGAACGCCTTCTCTTTCAGATGTTGACTCCTCTTGTAATAGAGCCAAATATGTAATCTCTCCCTTCTTGAACCCTTTCTTGAGTTGCATAGCAGAGAGTATCGGTGGTCCTCCAACTTTAGATACTGTAGGGACCATGCATGGAGACCCTTTCTCCATGACACATACTACGTCGTAGTATGGCATAGGTATTATATTTTCCTTCCTTTGCAAATCGAGTCCGATGACTATTTTAAAATCGTCCATGTGTGCTACTGAGAAATCCACAAGGCCCTTCCAAGAACCAAGAGTCATCTCAACCCCTTTTGCTACTCCCTTAAGGGGTTCACCCTTGGTATTCACGGGTTTGAACCAGCCATTCTTTTCGGTGATCTTCAACCCAAGCCTCTTTGCTTCATCAGGCGTGATGAAGTTGTGTGTAGCACCAGTGTCGATCATAGCCATGACGGGTTTTTCATTGATAAAGGCTTTGACATACATCAAGCCTTTCTTTTCTGCAGTGCTTGCCTCTTTGGCCTTCACAGCATTTATGTGTTGGATAGATCCAACACACTCAGTTACTTGAGTTTGAGCTTCTCGTTCCTCAGCGATAGATGCCAAAGTCCCTAGCTTGGGACAATCCTTCATTTGGTGTGGTCCCTTGCACACGAAGCATCCTCCTTTGGGCACGAAAGCCTTCTTCTTTTCTTCGTACTCTTTCTTTGAAGAGTATTTTTCTTCCTTCTTGGTTGAGAAACTCTTTCCCTTGTCTCCTCCACCTTTAGCAAAACTAGGCTTGGAGGAAGACTTGGGTTTAGAGTCTCCCCTATGATATTCAGTGAGTGATTCGGCCACCACGATGGCCTCATCGACATCCTTAACATTCCTTCTTTGTAGTTCTTGCTTTGCCCAAGGTTGGAGTCCATCAATGAAGAAGAACAATGCATCCTCTGATGCTAAGTTGGGGATTTGAAGCGTGAGAGTAGTGAACTCCTTTACGTAGTCACTAATTGTACTCTTGTGCTTCAACTCCCTCAACTTCTTCCTTGCTTCATAAACCACATTTTCAGGGAAGAATTGTCTTTTCAACTCCCTTTTGAAATCTTCCCATGTGGTTATGTTGCAAGTACCCTTCTCTATATCTACGCACTTTCTCCTCCACCACAAAGTAGATTATCAGATTTCCATAGGAAGTTCTCCACCTCGCGAGCGTCCCTTACGCCCTTTAACTCCTTTGGCTTAGGGAGATCAATCTTTGTTGTCTCCCTTATAATGGTTGGTCGAGATTTCGCCTCCTCGAACCAAATTCGAACTTCCTCAAATAGCTTTAAGGAATTCACAAGCTTCTCTTCGATTTGGAGCATGCTTTCTTTGAAAGCATCTAATTCTCCCAACACGTGAGCCTCGAGGGTCTCCTTGTCATGTTCTATCCTTTGGAACCGCTCATCCATAGAGGATAAAACATTTTCCAACATAGAAACTCTTTCTTCTAAGAAGTTAGAGTCCTTACCTCTAGGCTCACTTGAAGAACGTACCTTCTTGCCTCCCCATTGAGAAGGAATAGTATCCCTTCCCCTTTGTGACTCAACATGCTCCATGGTGATATTTGAAGCCATACCCACAAATCACTTGTGCTCCCTCTCGAACCTTGCTCGGATACCAAGTTGTCACGGCCTTGGACACACTCCAACGCTACCGTGCCGGCACTCGGACTTACTCAACCTCTTGAGTTAAGACCAAGTCAGTCTAACTCTCAATACTTAGCAAGAAAGCTAAGAATACAAGAGAACACAAGAGAAAGGAAGCTTTGGTGGAAGAACACTTTATTGCTCAAGTGTGGTTACAAATGATTCACACACACCCACACTAACTCTTACCTCCTATTTATAGCCATCCACCTCCTCAATGGATGGTTAGGATTAAATCTAATCAATGGTCTAGATTAATCATCTAGAACCTTCTTTATAAATATATATCCTACTACTACTTTCTAAATACTTCTAGATTGTTCCATACAACTCTTCATACCTTTATATCAATCCACACTCTTCTAGAATATTCCATGATCTTCTAAAGTCTTCTAGAACCTTCTAGGGTATTCCAGGACCTTCTAGAACATTCTAGAATGTTTCGGAACCATCTAGAGTATTCTCAAATATTCCAGAAAACTATACAAACACTGTTAAATCTAACTTTCTAAAAATTTACCGTGACATTGGGCTCATAAAATTATATATTGAATTGATTCAATTATTTTTTTTAGATTTAATTACTCTGTTAATTTTTATAATTTTGTAAAAATTTTAATTAAGTTTTTATATTTTTTAATTAAATTTTATACTATTTTTTTTAATTAAGTCCTTTTTAATAGTAATTTGTTTAATTATATAGAAATTCAATTAGAAAAAAAATGAGTACAGAGACTCAAATAAAAAAAAGTATGGATTAAAAATAAAATTTAGTACAATGACTTAATTAAAAAAAATTTTAAAGACTTAATTAAAAATTTTGTAAAATTATAAAAATCAACAGGAAAAATTAAACATTTTTTTTATTAAAATTGGATAACAATTACGAATTTATGGCCAATTCGAGTCTAATCTAATCAGACCTCTGTACACTCCTGGTACTAGAAGTCCCTTTCTCTTAGTTGATTATGTAAGCTTATCCACAAAAATAAGAAAAAAAATTTTGAGGGTAGAAATTTTGTTATTAAGAATATTTTGTAATATTATTTTGACGATGAAGTGTTAAAAACTTAATCAGCATTCTACCACATGTTTTCTCTGCAATTTTTTATGAGTGACATAAATTAAAAAATTTCACACAAGCCATACAAATTTACGTCGAAAGCATAATGCAAAATACTGTATAGATTTTTGTTTAACATCACAAGCCATTTTACACAAATATAGTTATTGTCAAATTAACATTATCCATCTAAGTAAGTCACTAACTGTTTTTCCCATAACAGATCTAAGAAACGAATCTCTTGTTCTTTGTTATTTATAAACGAGTCTAAAACATTGAAGCTAGTGAGTAGTGTGTGACAGACTCATGTACAAGTAAACTTGGAAGAATACTTTATTTGTATATACTATATAGTACAGAAGTATAATCTATAATAACACCCCAATAATATACAGCAAGTGCAAGTTAAATGCCAAATAATATACTATCTTGAACGAAACTAGTCTGCCTCTGGAATCACTTCCAATTCCACATTCAAGAATCTTGCTGGAATAATTGCACTTGAACTAGTCGCAGCTGCAGATTCAAAAGGATTTGGCGGCACTTTCAACTCGTCTTCCTCTCCTTCATGGAGGGACGGTGCACGGGGTGCCACTGGATGCACCATAGTCCCACTATTGCAAGTTTCTTTGCAATTCTAAAATCTCCATCATCGTCGATAGGAATATATGTGTCATCTCCTTCAAGCAAATTGTGTATCCAATTCGGATATAGAACTTGAAATGTTTCTTGACTTGCATTTGTATTTTTTCTTCCTCCAACCATTTCAAGTAATAGCATCCCAAAACTATAGATATCGGACTTGTAAGATACATTGCCAAAATTTCTAGAGAAAACTTCAGGCGCCATGTATCCTAACGTTCCCCTAGCTGCAGTCATGGATACAGTACTTCGATTTTTGGAGCATAACTTAGCTAACCCAAAGTCTGAAATTTTTGGAGTGAAACTGTCATCTAACAAGACATTGTAAGGATTAATATCAAAATGCAGAATTCTTTGATCACAGCCTTGGTGAAGATATTCAATCCCTTTGGCTATGCTGAGAGCAATGTGATGCAACTTGTTCCATCCAAGGAAGGTTTCTTTGTCGCTGGACGGAGCGATGAAGCTCTGGAGATTACCATTGGGGAAGAAGTGATAAACTAAAGCGCGGTGAGATCCGTCGGCGCAGTAGCCAAGCAAGCGAACCACATTGACATGGTGAACTTTGGACATTGTCCCCACTTCATTTATGAATTCTTTTCCTTCTCCCTCTGTGCTATTGAGAATCTTGACGGCAACCAGAATTTGACTGGACAATTTACCTTTGTAGACAGCTCCATGAGCTCCTTCACCTAACTTGTCCTTAAACTGCTTAGTGATTCTCTTGATATCAGTATAAGAGAATCTGGTTGGGTTTAATGCCTCGTAGTCCTTCAAAAAAATTTCAACTCTTTCTTGATCTTCCCCTTTTATTCTATAATAATGATATACATGATACGAGGCACCCAGTATTGAGAAAAGGAGAGATGCACCTGCATGCCATTATATATAAACACATTGAAGTACTAAAATCACTCACAAAAAAGAATGGAAATTCATATAGGAGAGAGTTTGATGGGTGCACGTGTTGTCACCTGCAATCGGTAAAATTATGGATTCATACTCCTTCCCTGTTTTAGGCTTCCCTTCATTAGGAGTCTCCAATTCAGACTCTTTCTTGGATATGTTGCAAGCAACAAAGCATCCATGGCCACTCTGGAAACTTGTCTTCGATACCAAGTTGATTGAATTATGTCCCTCCTGTATCAGATATGCGAAACTTGGCATAACCTTACGGACCAGTTTTGTGCAGGATACGAGGCCTAAGTCGGTAACATCTTCGAAATCGCCAGCCACACGAATCGGGCAAGATAAAGTATCTTGTTCCTGGGAGTCGGGGTGTGCGGAAGAACAATTAAAGAAAGTAAAGTTGGTCCGCGTATCATCAAAAGAAACTTCCCCATCACCACTGTAATAATATGTTGCGGATCGGAAAGGATAAAATGATGAGTAATCGAGTCTGAGAAAGAGTTCTGGAAGGCAGTTTTTGGGATCATAAATTTCTAAAGTGTTTGATGTGTAATTAATGTGACGGATGGGGAATTTCACTGAAGAAGAAGAGCCAGGCAGCTCAAGAATATTGGTGTTGTTTTCTGAACAGTACACACGCACGGGACATGGAACCGGAGGATGGTGATCCAGCTGGCAATTCCCAATATTCAGATTCAGAAGCAGCAGCAGAAACAATAATGCTGATATCTTCATTGCCAACAGAGGAATGCAAAATGTGCAAAATCAATTCAAGCTTGAATTGACTTGGACAAACCAAAATATAGAAACTAATACGCGTTTTACAATTTATTATTAAAAGTTTAAAACTGCTTAATATATATATATATTTTTATTTTCTACATTATCTCCGGAATAAGCTAAGGATTAATTAATGCAGATTGAAATTCATTTATTTGTTGTTCGATACCCTGTCCTATATATTAAGCAGTTATTAGCATGCTGACTTGCTGAGAAGTCTACCAAGTCAGTGCTGTTGACTAATGGAAAGACAATTTTGCCCTCAACAAAGTATGGATTGGATGCTTTGGTTTAGCTTATAACATAATCAAGAATTTTCAATTTTGATCATGAATCATCAATCACCATGAAAACAGGCTCCTAATTACCACTGTTGCCTCCGCCGCCATGGATGCTAACACAACATGTGCCCCATCTTCGTGCGGCAAAGTCACCAACATAAGTCATCCTTTCCGGCTGAAGGATGACCCACAAAATTGTGGCGATGAGAGGTATGAGTTGGCTTGCGAGAATAACATCGCCGTGCTAGCTTTGTTCCCAGGGAAGAACTACCATGTTGAATCAATAAACTACAATAACTTCACAATCCGACTCGTAGATCCCGGCATCTCAGAGGATGATTGCTCCACCCTTCCTCACTATTCCATAACCAGATCCTATTTGAGGAATGAAGATGAAAGCAGACCATATGAAGACAGTCAATACCGACAGACTGATTTTCGTAATGGCTCCACACAAGTCGAAACTGTAGAATTAGACTATAACGTGGTTTTCTTGGAGTGCAGAAATCCGGTGAGGGACGATCCACGATATGTGGACACTGCCTCTTGCATTCAACAAGGCCATCATGTTTATGCCGTTGTTGGAGGGTTGACGGTGGTTGAATTAAGAGATGGTTGCCATGTGAAGCTGGTTGCTCCCTGCTCATCATCCTTTCTTGCTCCACCGAGATGGCCAAAGTACGAATCATTATTGAGCTGCAACCATAACTATTCATACGCTGAGATTCATAGGATGCTCAATTATGGATTTGAGCTTTCGTGGGTACCTGGTGCTTGTGAATATAAGTGTGGACTGAAGGGGAGTTCTTGCGCAATCGACCAAACCGCTCAAAGTAGTCTCATATGTTCGGAGGATTGTTACACACCACTTTTTGGGAAAGAATGTCGTAAGAATCTATAATTCCATCAACGCTTCGCTTTCGATAGTTAGATTATCAGATTGGAAGAATTAGTATATTATTGTTTCAAATAATTTTATGTTATGATTTTAATTATAAAAAATATCTGATATATATTAATTAAAATTAATTATCAAAATTACTGAAACATTAATATTTTAATTAAAATACATTTAAATACTTTTCTATAAGATTAGGCTGCATTTGGATACTCTACTCACAAAAATATTGATTTTTTTTAATTGTAAAATAGAAATACAGATACAAAACTTTTCTATCACAGAAACATATACTATTTCCATTCGAAAAATATTAGGTACAAACTTACGGTTATTTTTACTAAAATTGATACTTAAAAATCGTTAAATAATTTAATATATTTAATTAAATTATTAATTGTCAAATTTAAAATTTAAATATTGATTTTGTATGAATTTTTATCAAAATATATTATTTTTTATTATGTATTTTTATCACATGCTAAGAGTCAACATTTCTTTTAATTGTATTATAGGGGGATATAAGTCCATTTTTTTATACTAATAGAATCCTAAAATTGGTGATTCTCAATCACTTCTTTATTTTTATTTCACAAAACATAATACATATACAAAAAAAAATATGGGTGTAAGATACTTTTCTTTAACACCAGTATAAGCACTATATCAACATGTGAAGCACACAGGTCAAATATACTCTTTTCTTCAATACTGAAACGAAATAATTTGTAGTATTATTTTTGCTATCTTCAGTACTCTAGAGCTAATTTATTTCTACTGTCATTTAGGAATGGTGTCGAAGCTCCAAATAATCGCAGAAGGTATGTGTTGAGTTTGAAATTTTGACTTCTAATAGATAGAAAGTAATATGAAATTGAACATTATTTATAATAATACACTTGTTATATAATTATTAAAGAGAAAAAAGAAAGAAAATAAATAATTGCTATGAATGTAAATTCCTTTAATTTTAATTTTAATTGAATACATTTTGATTTCACTCATTTTTATAGTTTTTTAATTTCTATAAATAACAAGAGAGCATACTATAAAATAGTTTTCTATAGAAGCTCCTTAACTATCCACCATTTTCTCTCTTCCATCCACTACAACAAAAACGCCATTTAGCGGCGGTTCCTGTAGCCGTTTAGCGGCGGTTTCAAACCGCCGCAAAACATTTCGCGGCGGTTTCTGGGAACGCCGGAAGATAGGGCGCGGCAAAACGGATTGCGGCGGTTTTAGCCAACCGCTGGAATAACCGCCGCAAAATGCCATTTAGGTTTAGCGGCGGTTAAAAACCGCCGCAGTATGTGAAGGGAATTGCTATTATCCAATTTGCGGCGGTTACAAACCGCCGCTAAATGGCGGACTGCAAAAAAAAAATTATAGTGTTGCGGCGGTTTCAAAACCAACGCCAAACTCAAATTTTCCATTAAAATTTTACATTTTCTATTATTTTACCACATACTGACAAAGAGTGTTTATTAAACCTTAATTTTTTTATTTTTTAACTAATTTAAACCAAGTAAAACAGCTCAATTAACATAACAAACCAAATTAAAGTTATGCAAAAATAACATATATAACAAAATTGTCATAATATCATCCAAAATAAAGTAAGAATGCTCAAGTTTGATAAAATAAGCCTAACATACTAAACCAACTTAAATGTAAAAGGTATCCAAGACCATTAGTTGAAATTCAAAGTTTTTGTTGCGGGTCGTGGTTTCCAGATGAAGATGGCCCTACGCATGACGAGTCCGGTGTACCGCCCACAAAAGCCAGCTCTTCAGCAATCTCAACTGGCAAATTGCCTCCTAACTGTTGGACTACATATCCCAAGACCTTATGTATTGATTGTCACTTCGCCCGCTCTTCTTCTAGCTTAGCCGTCAATTCTGCAATAGTCCTCTTATCCTCTGCATTGGACTCTGCAGAACCCAATGGTATTCCAGCAGCGTTACCAAAGATTTGGGTGGGACATGGTCCAGCACCTAGAGCACGAACTCGTCCTGGGTGCTCCTTTCCGAGAACTTGTGCTAACGAGTCATTCTGTGAAAGCTGCTTAGAGGATCCATCCTGCCTCTCAACATTTGAAATTGCTTCCTAAAAATATACAGCATTGGAAAGGAAGAAGTTAACAGTAGCATGATATATACAGTAAGCTATATATTGCTTCAAATTTTCAAACATGACTTACACTAACAACACGCGCATCGGGGTGGATATACGAGCCATCTCTTTTCTTATGAGTCATGATAAACAACTCTCCTCTACCAACGGGCCTCCCTTGCTCTCTCTCCTATATCATTGATATCGACACAATTTAGTAAACAACAATATTTTTCAAGAAGCTTAATCGAAATCTTAATGCAAATGATGACTTATTACCACTTCGTCTTTTTTTCGTGCCAAGGTTTTGGAGCCCCCAGTATGTGTGTAAACTTGCTTGCTCCGATTTAAAGTGTTCTGTTTACACTTTTTCTATGAACAAGTAATAAAATAAATGCAAATGAGAAAGATATGATGAATATCAAATGTAAGGGAATTACTATGTATACACATGTTTTTTTATGTGGAAATATTAAAATATACCAAGGCTTACCTGGGTGTCTTCATTCAGGCGATAGTCAACGAACTTTTTCCAATCATTTTTGTCTATTCCTTTCGGGTGATGCCGAAGATTTTCCTCATAAGTCCTTATTTGTTTGTAACACCTATGAAACAAGTGGTGTCTTGAATCCTTCCAGTTCTTTCCTATCCTCTTCAAAATATCACGCTTTATTTTTCCTCCAGCATCGTCCTCATAGTAAAAGACCCGCGGCAACCCATTTACATCATCATTAACAAGGACCAACAGACAAGTATAAGATTGATATATTTAAGACATGCCACAACAATTACAGGCTAATTTAAATTATTGAAGTATGACCCTCAAATCCAGTACAAGCAGTCGCAATTACGTATAAATGAGAAGTGCTTAAATGATGATGTGACAAACACAATATCAAAATTTTACTAACAACCTAAAAAGAAAAAACCGAAAACTAAAATTGCTTAAATTGTAGAAGCTTAAAGTTTTACCTTAAGCATGTTGTACGCATGATCTCTCTTTGCTTTGCTCACCAGCTTCCAACTTTCTAATTGTATGGGGAACAGGGAATAATCCGCACCCAAATTCCCTATGAAACCACTTAGTAATCCTGCCGCCTGACCAATCGGTTGCAGCTGACTGTTAAATGGGAGTACTATCTTCGTATTGGAAGGGAGGGCTATAGCCTCCTTCACACTTAGCTTAGAAACTTTTTTAACACCGTCTTCTAAGAAGTGTATTGGAAACAAAATTAATCTCTAATCATTGCACAAAAGAAAAATAGAAGTAAAGGACTATACAAATCACTGTTTACTAAAAGGAGAGGAAAAAAATGTTTACCGATAACAGTAACTTCCCAGAAATCTGTATCTTTGGCTTTCTTGTTGTTATGCTGACCTTCGACTTCTTGGGCAGCAAACAAGTCGTCAATGTGGTCATCAAACGACGGAACTTCATCCGCCTCTAGGTCGTAATCCTCATCCGCTAATTCATGATCAGCCACTTCCGCGCGATGCCGAGTCTCTGTGTTGTCTGTTGGAGTTTGAGGGTCATCAGCAGTACTCGATTGTGCATTCCTATGGTCGATGCGCGGTGCACGAAACGGTTCATTCATACGAGTTGCCGGAGCTCTATTAGCTGAGGATGATATCGGAGGAACCCTATCACGTGTTTCCTCCCGTGATGTCTGAGCTCCTCTAGTCGTGGTCCCAACCTTAACGCAATGTGAAAGTATTTAGAATTATATGTTAGAGAACGAATTAATATTGAGAATTATTTTATTTCTTAAACTAGTAATTTTGCCGGGAGGAAAATTAATGCGGTTCGATGAGTCAACTGAAGGACATATTTAATTTTCACTAAAGGTTACGTCAAGAAAACTTAACCACAAACACTAACCGTTGTCTCCTCAGTACCGTCATTAGTTCCGGCATCTTTCGGGGGTTCCCGTATAATATTGAACCTTGGTTTCCTAGGCATCCTTAAAAACCTGTATATAAAACAATATTAGTAGACAACTCACAAGCATAGCGTAAAAAAACGCTTAAAGCAAATAGAGAATACAAATTATACCCAAAAAATAGGGAATAAAAAATTATAAAATCTATATGGAACACTATAAGGCACATTACATGATACATCATAGACTGATAGAATATTAGAATTTATTTTTTTAAAATAAATTAACATCATAATCAACTAAGTCTAATTAAATAAGTTTATAATAAAAAACATTAACTAGTTTTAATGTTAGTTGAAGTATTACTATTTAATAGGATTAATAACTGGTTTCTCAATAAATTTGAATGTGTCATAATTAAAAATGTGTATATCAATTAAATTCTTGACCCGGTAAGTAAAACAACTTGTATAAGTGTAAAATTATTTATTATCAAAGGCCAATAATCAAGCTTGACAAACTGCAACGGTTATACTAAATTGGATATTCAATATCCAACAGTATATAAACAAATAATAGTGGTGTGGTATAATATTACAATAAATAGAAAGGTTAGTTGAATTTTAATCAAGAATGCACAAATAATCAAAATCCATCAACCAAGGTGAAACTAACATTAATAACACCTTCCTCACAGTATAAGCAGCAACCATACCAAATTAATTAGCTGATAACATAACTTCAACGACAATTAATAAACCATATCAAGAAGTACTTATCTCATAAGCCATAACATAGCAGCAGCAACAACCAACAAAATAAACCCACAATTAACATATGCAGAATTACAAGAAAAAAAATACAGAAGGGACGGAACAAAAAGCAACTAAAATCAGACAGGTGGGGATTCAGAACAATGAAAAGTATAAAAAATTAAAGACATGATAAAAAAGGCAAGAATACGAACTAGTGAAGGAGAACAAAAATTGTACTTACCTCTTTCAAATGATAATTTTGTGGCTGTAACAATGGCTTTGTGAGCTTTTCCTTCTCCAGTAGTGGAATATATGCAAGTTAATTTTTTTCTACAACATATAAAGAGACAAAAAAAATTATAATTTATAAAAAAAATTTGTATAAAACTCGTATTATATTAACTAACTAACTATAAAGAGAGCAAAGTAAAATACAGCACCAAAAGAAAAGATATTTGATTACCTTTTAAGGTCAAGAGTCAAGACAGAGAAGCATAATCAAAATAATTCAGCAGAGGAAAAAGAAAGTTACCTAACAATGAAAAAGATATGAAGCGTGAATGCAGAATTCAAAGTGCAGTTAGAGGAAAAGTTTTGGTAAGTGCATTTTCAGATAAGCAAGCGAAGGCATGCCAAGACCTATCATGACCAACTCACCATCAGAACATACTACACAAACTACAACATAATCACTCATATTTCAACAACTCATGGCAAAAACAAAACCAATTTTACTAATTTTCAGATATAAAAAACTTAGTTTAGAAGAATTAAAACATGAAAAGCAATTCGATGCTTAGAAAAGCAATTTTCTTTGACCTCCCGTACTGGGAGGATCAGATGTTGCGTCATAACCTGGATGTGATGCATATAGAGAAAAACGTGTGTGACAATGTGGTATTCACTATCTTAAACGATAGCAGCAAATCAAAGGATAATCTAAAAGCTCGCAGAGATTTACAATGCATGGGTATAAGGCCTGAATTATGGCCGGGGGAAGGTGGTAAATATCCTTCTGCAATATTTGCGATGTCGAATTCACAGAAGGATGTTTTCCTGAAGACTTTGCAGAATGTGATATTTCCAGATGGTTACTCTAGCAACGTTGCCCGTTGTGTTGATTTGCGACAGCGCAAGTTATTTGGGTTGAAAAGTCATGACTGTCATATTCTGATGGAACAATTACTCCCAATTTTGGTGAAGTCTTCACTTCCAAGTCCGGTGTCCAATGTGATTGCAAATTTGTCGTCATTTTTTCGAGAACTTTGTGGAAAAGCCATAAACCCTATACAGCTTGCTGAGCTTCAGAATCATATTGTGCAAACCTTGTGTCAGATGGAAATGATTTTTCCTCCATCCTTCTTCACCGTCATGGTTCACCTCACCGTGCATCTCGTTGATGAGGTTACTCTTGGTGGACCCGTACATTATAGGTGGATGTATCCAATAGAGAGGTTAGCTTACTGATAAACCCCTTTAGTACATTCAAATCAATTAATTATGTATATACTGAGTATTTTATTGTATTTATATAAAAGGTATTTAGGACGTCTGAAGCAATATGTTCGTAATAGAGCACAACCGGAAGGCTCAATTGCAGAAGGCTATTTATCTGAGGAAATCCTGACTTTCTGTTCTAGGTATTTGGATAATATTGAGACTAGAATTAACCGACCAGGGCGAGTTGACGATGAGCCTGTTGACGTTCCTCACAATTCAGATGAGAGTATCTTCCCAGCTATTGGCAAGGCATTAGGGGCAGTTTCGCATTTCGAACTCACTCCAATGGAAAAACATCAAGCTCATCGTCATGTGCTAGTCAACTGCGATGCCGTTGTTCCGTTCCTTGAGTAAGTATACGCATGTATTTCTAACACACCAACGTAACTCTTTTACCCTAGTTTCTAGTTGGACTAATTTTCTTCTCTACAATAAAGTACATTTAGGGAAAATACAAAGCGAAGCATGCGTCATCAGACAAGGTCCCCAGCTAAGATTGATAGTGTCGTCCATGCAGAATTTCCTCGGTGGTTCAATGCTCAGGTTGACAGAATACCAACCTGACCAATGTTTTTTTAGCCTGGAATTATTACATTTTTAAAACCGACTTTAATATTAAGCGTGAATGTTATGTGGTTCCAGGTTCTTCGGGAAAGTACTATTCAATCGAAAGAGCTGAAGTTGCTTGCGTGCGGTCCCATGACTCAGGCCAGACGTTTTGGGGCGTATAATGTTAACGGGTACAAGTTTCGAACTGTCACAAAGGAAAACGGGATGAAAACACAAAATAGTGGAGTATATGTATCATCTAATACGAGAAGTTACGCAAGCATGCGTGATAATAGAGTGGCTGTTGGTGGCGTTCCGTATTACGGAAAAATTATAGACATAATTGAGTTGAATTACAGTTGTTCCTTCACAGTGGTATTGTTCAAATGTGTTTGGGCTGATACCACTACCAGTAGAGGCATCAAACAAGACCATTTGGGGCTTACCAGCGTTAATTTCTCTCGTCCAATACACACTGGTAATCGTGAAGAAGATGAACCGTACATATTGGCATCAGAAGCTCAGCTTGTATACTATGTGGATGATGAAGTAGCTAAAGAATGAAGTGTTGTGGTTCATGTGAAACCAAGGGATTTGTATGATATGGGAGAAGAGAATGAAGAAGCTGAAGTTGGTTTTTCTCCACAGCCAGGGTTGAACATGTCAGCGGAAGGTGACATTGGAGATTTACTGTTGACAAGGGAGGAGGATATAGAAGACCTCATAGAAAATGCCTCAAAGAATTTCGATGATGTCGCATAATGCTTTGTATGAAGCATTTTAATGTGTTTTAAAAATGATCTTTTTGTTATTAACTAAGTTAAATAAACTCAGCGTTGTACGTTATTTTCTTTGGTTACTTTACACTTGTGTATTTTTTTTTCAGTTAAATAGTTATGTTATCGTGAATCCTCATGAGTAAAAGCCGAATTTTTGGTTCTTTCATCGATTTTAGTATGGAAATGTTAGTATACGTTAAATCTTTATTCCTTCTACAGTTGTTATTAGGGTTTCATTTTTTATAATCTTGCTATGTATTACATAATATAATTTCACTAGTGTTACGTTTTGAAAACAATAGTGAACATAACATGACGGTGGAACAGGATCGATAAAAAATGAGGACTTGTTGTCATCCTCTGCAAGCACAACAATTGCTACAGAGCTTATGTTTAAGAAAACTGCACAAACTACTAACAAGGGTGATGGTAATTGTTGAAAATTTGCATTTAGTAATAAAATTGTCTTAGCATCTTGTAGTTTGGTTTTTTTCTAAGTCAGTATTTAATAACTCCAGAGTTCTCAATTCCTTCTATATATACTCATTCTGTTATGTGCATATTGGTATTTTCAGTCGTACCTGAATATTCCGGAGAAATAGTTCCTGACAGTCTAGACGGAGAAGAGTCTGATTCAGAAGACATTTTAGATGATGTATCCTCTGTCGCAGTTGATAGATCCATGCAGTTTGATCTGAATAAGGTTCCGGATGAAGAGGATGAAACTTTAGAAGACCAACAAGATAAACAAGATGATACACATGTTAAAAAAAGGTGCTTTGATCTGAATAAATTGCCTTGGTATGGAGATGAAATATCAGATCCTCTGAAACGTGAAGCCGCTAGATTCATAACAGAGTTTTTTTCGCCAGGTCAATATGATGTTGGAGAGAAATGTTGATCTTTTATTATAACAGTTACGCTGATTTCCTTAGTTTAATGATTTGGGTCACAGTTGTACATGTTTATTCTTGGTTTAGGTTTAGTAAGGCATAACTTCAAAGAGGAGTACCTTTGATGTATGCTCTCTAGAACTTTATTTTAACTTCATAAATATCAGAGTTTTCCTTTATTTTCTACTTTTATATCCATGCTTGAATGCAATTTTTAAATGCCAATAACGTATTCAAGAAAATCTTAGTGGTGAATTTGTTCACATGAGTTAACATATAAAGGTTACGAGTAACTTGTGAATTTTTTATCGTAAACCGAATGTAGAAAAAGTGTTACGAGTTTAAGTAAGAATGATTTAAACATATGTAGCTTCAGAAAGTAGTCTTCATCTAACTATATTATACCCAGATGGTTATTTCTAAAGAAAACAATGCAATATGTGGTAACACGCATTTTGCGGCGGTTTAAAAGTAACCGCCGTAAAATGCCTAACAAAAAGGACATATCGCGGCGGTTTTCGGAAAAAAGCTGCGAAATACAAACCTGACCGGCAATATAGCGGCGGTTTGAAGAAAACCGCCGCGAAATGTTAACCTTACAGCAATATAGCGGCGGTTTTAGCAAAACCGCCGCTAAATGTCCTCCTGATTGCAGCCCCACCTCTAACCGCCGCTATATGTGCCGCAATTCGTCTATTCGCGGCACATTTACAAAACCGCCGCAAAAAAACCGTCGCTATCTTAAGGATTTGTTGTAGTGATCTTTTGTCTATCTCCCTTTGTTTTTTCTCTACCTTTCTTTTATTCTCACAATTCTCTACCTCGTTCACAATTTGAAATTTACTCAAATTTTGTACGATCAAAGTGTGATATTCATATCCGGTTGCATCGTTTTACAATGACTGCCTACGTACCCTTGTTCAGGATCAAACCAATCGTAGTTCCTCTATTTCTCCATGTAATGCCTAACATGAAGCAATATTGAACAATTCTAAACAGTGTTGAAACTTATTTCCTGACACTACTTTAGTCAACATATCAGCAGGGTTTTCATCTGTGTGTACTTTTATATAAGAGAAATGTTACCTTTCTCTATAACATCGTGCACGAAGTGATATCTTACATCAATATGCTTGGTACGAGCATGATGAACCTGACTTTTAGCCAAATGAATTGTACTTTGACTATCACAACTCAGATTCACGCAATATTGCTTCAACCCCAAATCATCTAGAAGATCTCTTAGCCACAATACCTCTTTCACTCCTTCTGCTACTGCCATGTACTCAACCTCTGTAGTAGATAGTGTCACTGTAGCTTGTAACATCGATCGCCGACTAATTGGAGCACCTTGTATTTTATATACATAACCAGTTGTAGAACGTCTTCTATCTAGATCACCAGCATAATCAGAATCAACAAAGCCGCTGATTTGACATGATTTTCCACTAAAGCATAAACCTGTGTCAATGGTACCCTTCAAGTATCTTAATATCCACTTAACTGCTTCCCAGTATGCCTTACTCGGGTTTACCATGAACCTGCTAACAATACTGACTGCCTATGAAATATCTGGGCGTGTACACACCATAGCATACATTAGGCTACCTACTACACTATCATAAGGTACATTTTCCATGTAAGCCTTATCCTCTGCTGTTGTGGGAGATTGTTACCAGAGTGCCTAAACTGTGGAGCCAACGACGTTACCACCGATTTAGCATTTTTCATTTCAAACCTTTCAATGACGCGCTCAATGTATCTTCTTTGGTTCAAGAACAATTTTTGGCTTGATCTCTCTCTTTTAATTTCCATGCCTAGTATTTTTCGTGCAGCACCCAAGTCTTTTGTTTTAAATTCTTTACCAAGTTGAACCTTTAACATATCTATCTCTACCTTACTCTTAAAGGCAATAAGCATGTCATCCACATACAATAGAAGATAGATATAATCACCTTCAGGAAGCTTACGAATATATACACAACAATCATAATTACTTCTGAAAAAACCTTGTTTTAACATGAAGGAGTCAAATCGCTTATACCATTGCCGGGGAGATTGTTTCAATCCATATAGCGATTTTCTCAAGCGACATACCTGACTTTCTTTACCCTCAACCTTGAAACCCTTAGGTTGATACATGTAGATTTCTTCCTCTAAGTCACCGTGCAAGAATGCAGTCTTCACGTCTAGTTGTTCTAACTCAAGATCACCATGAACGACAAGACTTAAAGGCACCCGTATGGAAGTGTGTTTCACCACAAGAGAAAATATCTCATTGTAATCAACACCTTCTTTCTGTGCAAATTCCTTTGCTACTAACCTAGTTTTGAATCTTGTACCATCTGACTTAGTAGGATCTTCTTTTCTTTATACACCCACTTACAACAAATTGCAGTCTTTTTCACAGGCAATGGGACCTCATCCCATGTCTTGTTCTTATGAAGAGATTGCATCTCTTCCTCCATAGCGATCAACTAACTTTCTCTATCTTTGTCTTTGATAGCATGTTTGAAGGTGATCGGCTCATCATCCTCCACTGAGGGTGCATAATCTACCAAGTTTACCTGCCCATAATGTCTCAAAGGCTTGTCTGACCCGAACTTCTGAATAAATTTATAGTTCTTCTTTGACCTAATAGATGCCAAAGAATCCTGCTGCTGCTGTTGTAATGCATGTGCATTTTCTCGCTGAATTTTCTCATGATCAAGTTCATCCTCTGCGTCATCTCGAGTAGCATTAGGATGCTCCACCTGAACATTGCTAGAGTCTATTTGTTGGTATTTAGACTCTATCTCCACCACTTGAGTATTTAAATTTTTTCCAACATTACCATCATCTGGCACCATATCTTTAGACAAATTTACCATAGATCGTTCATCAAGCTTATTATCTTTGACATGATAATAGGTTGTGCATCCAAAGACTCTGAGTTTCTCGTAATCTGCATGGTTTCCTGACCATACCTTATAAGGTGTGTCTCCATCTAGAGAAGAATGTGGGGATCGATTCACTATGTAGCAAGCTGTAGCAACCGATTCTGCCCACCATTCTCTGCCAAAATCGGAATTAGAGTGCATACGCCTTGCCTTCTCAAGTAGCGTACGATTCAGTCGTTCGGTGACTCCATTCTGTTGTGGTGTTTCTCTAACTGTCCAGTGTCTTGCAATGCCTTCTCGGTCACAGAACTCCTTGAAATCCCTATCCATATACTCTGTGCCATTATCAGATTATAGACTTTTCAACTTCCTACCTGTTCGGTTTTCAACCATTGCTCTCTACCGCTTAAAAGTATCGAATACCTCATTCTTATGTTTGAGGAAATAAATCCAAACATACCTAGAATAATCATCAACAAAAGTAACAAAATACCTGGAATCACCCTTGGAAGTAACTTTAGTCGGGTCCCAAATATCAGTATACACGTAGTCTAACAACCCTCTGCTTTTATGCTTGCTTGTAGAAAACTTCACCCTATGTGATAGAAAGTAATATAAAATTGAACATTACTCACAATAATACATTCGCTATATAATTATTAAAGAGAAAAAAGAAAGAAAATGAATAATTGCTATGGATGTGGATTCCTTTAATTTTAATTTTAATTGAATACATTTTGTTTTCACTCATTTATATAATTTTCTAACTTTTATAAATATATTAAATAACAACAGAGCATACTATAAAATAATTTCCTATAAAAACTCATTAACTATCCAGAATTTTCTCTCTTTTATTTTTTGTTTGTCTCTCTTTGTTTTCTCTCTGCTTTTCTTTTATTCTCACAGTATGCATATAATTAGTTACTATAATAAATGACCATTTGTACCCATGAGAGATGAAAACGCTGACATTTGTACTCATGATAGCCTGAAACTAAAGTTATACCCATGATAGATGCCCTCCGTGTGACAAAAGTGCCCTGACTTGAATCTGAGCTTGGTTCGTGGGAATCCGATCCTACGTGGCACTCCAAACCCCCAAACCCTTTAAATATAATCTAATTTTAATTTATAATTTTATTCCCCATCTTCTCTTCCTCAATTCCAAACTCTGCGTCCCTACCACCGCTCTCATTCCTTGCTACCACCATAGCCATCAACATTATCGACCCACCGTTCTCCCTTCTCGACGTTTCTGCCTCTTCCTCAACAGCCTCTTTCTCCTCTCATCGTCAACATCAACAACCCCATCCTTATTAAGGTTTTTTTAATCTTCCAAATTTACAAAATTTTTTATCATTTCTCACTTCTCACTGGCACCACTCACGAAGGGCGTAACATTCCTCTGATTCCATCTCTGTAGGCGCTGGAAGCACTGGTTTGTCTGAGACAAAAACGCTGTCGTCATGGTAGCCGTTGTCGTTACCATTTTCTGCTACATGCACCAGTTCGAAGGGAGACTGGGAGTAGCTTGGATCCAGATCGCTGAACCTGAAGATGTCTGGTGAAGCAGACGGAGAAGTGTGGTCAACGACGGAGACATTGCCGCCGGAGAAATTGGAGTAGCCGCCGTATCCGGAGAAGTTGTCTTCGTCGGCGTGGTTTTGGTGGTGATCGGAGTCGACGCTGTAGGTATCAAAAGCAGACATGTCTTCTGTCTCTATGTTGTTTTTGTTCTCTCTCTCTCTTTTGTACAAAGATGGGTGCTTCATTTGCTTAGCTTAATTGAATAATTGTATTCAGAGAAAGAGAGAGATGCTGTTAAAAATTAGAACGTTTATTTGAGAAATAAATATTATCAACACGTTCATATCTGCGTTCCTCATTCGCGGTTCCTTTTTTCCTTCACTTTGATTTTTTGTGTTACTGATTTGTGGAGTGCCTGATTTTTTTCAAAGTTTGAATTTTTTTTCATAATTGATGAAGAGGAGAATGAGTCTGGAAAAGAGATAGATGAAGACGAGGGGGACGATGATGATGTTGTTTTTCTTGAGAATTCTTACTACCTGCACGGTTATTGGGCTGGCTTGGTTGACCGGTATGAAGAGATGGTTGAGAAGTATCATCCCGAATTTGGAGTGTGGAAGAGGAAGGAGAGGTGGAGAAGGTGAGGATGAAGGAAGAGTGGTTGAAAAGCATGAGAGTGAGGAGGGTGTCCTTGATGGGGTCAAAGGTGGTGGGCAGGGAGAAGAGGATGGCTTTGTTGGCGTGAAGGGCGGAGTGGATGGTGAGGGAGCGAGTATTAAGGAAGGAGGGGTCAGAGTGAGATTTGGAGAGAGAGAGAGAGAGAGAGTGTGTGTGAGTAAGAGAGAGAGGGGTTGGAGATAAGGGAGGGAGTGCCACGTAGGATCGGATTCCCACGAACCAAGCTCATATCCAAATCAGAGCACTTTTGTCACACGAAAGACATCTATCGTGGGTATAACTTTAGTTTCAGGCTATTATGGATACAAATGTCAGCGTTTTCATCTCTTATGGGTACAAATAGTCATTTATTCTTAGTTATTAAGACGAATTAATTTAGTGTGCGACATGAGAATTTTTTATGGATCAAATTTATGTCTGGAACTATGTATAAATATAATTTAGTTCAAGGAATATTGTTTATCTCATTCTTTCTAATTGTATTTTCTTTTCTATTTTTTATCTTATACCATTGCACTTATTTTATTTTTTCCTAGCGATCACATATATTATTATTATTATTATTATTATTATGTTAGTTGAATCAATTATTATTACATTAAAATACAAAAGAAATCTTCAAAGTTTAATTTTATCGGTTAAATTAGTGTCTAATCAAAATATTTTATTAAAAAAATATAGATAGAGAATAAAAATAAGGACATAAAATATTAATTTACATAGTTGGACATTAGGACAAATCAGTTCTTGTGCCAAGAAGATGTCATTTTTTCTAGAGACAAAACACAGTATTTAAATGCCAGCTACTTTCTTCTTTCATCCTCTCATCTCCTTTAATAATAGTGCAGCCATCACTGCCGTCTCCACTCTCAAACTACCACCAATTTTACCCCCTTTCCTTTTATCTCTATTATCCTATCTTTCAAACTACCATAATCACCACCACTGTCACCCAACACCACAACATAACCAACACCACTATTAACACCTTGATTGCCACTACAACTTTCTCAGCATCTCTTAAATTCCACCACTATCATCAAAGTTATTTAAGACAATAGCTTAGGTATTAACAACTAAGCAATACCTTAAACATAAAACAGTAATACCCTAAATCGATCCATAAAAATTTTCTACTAAAAAATTCTGCAACAAATTTTAATTGCTAAATCAATTTCTAAATTTTTATTTTGTTAGCCAAATCAATCCTTACATAAGATTGTTCGTCTATATATAAAGTCTAATATAAGAATTTTAAAAATTTAATAAGTTAAATAATATTATAAACTGATTTGTTTAATTTTTTATCAAAATTTGACACAAAAGCTGATCTATCTAATAAAATAAAAAATTAAAAACTTATTTAGTGATTAAAATTTATTGAGAATTAAATTGTCGAACTAAAATTTTTTAAGAACTGGTTTAAAATATTACTCAGACATAAAACAATACAAAATAATAAAATACCGCTTAACTGTTGTTTTATTTATTTTAAAAATAAGTGTTTTTTTATTTTAAAATTTATAAAAAATTAATGCATTTAAACATAAAAATTATCCAGATACATTAATTTTTAAATGAATCTAAAAAATAAATGATCCAATTATTTTTAGAAAATAGAACATTACTATTGTCAATTGTGCATCGATTAATACTAGTTTATTGTCATTGCCATGTTTCTAATTTTTCACAAATGCTTCTCTACAGATTCCGCGTATGGAATTTTGGAAGGTAGATTCTCATTTCTCAGCAAATATTTTCTGTTGCACGGTGTGATTTCCATATTGAGTCCTAACTCTTAACGTGACTAAGAATATATTATTAGGGTACCACAAAACATAAAATATCTTTTAAAGAATAATTAATTTGCCATTCTTCTAATTTTTTTCAAGAGTTAAATTGATGGTTGTTCTTATGTCAATTAATTATTCATGTAAAATTATTTTACCGTAACGAAAATCAAATTACATTCTTTGAACATCATGTTCAACTTTTATGTGTTCGTTAGCAACAAATATATTTGAATTGTTTGATACTTTGATATTTACACAGGACTTCGGAAAGTAGTAGGAAAAGATGGTGGCGATTCTTTCTCTAAAGAGGATGTATTACCTATAATTGATGTAGGAGTATTCACGGGATGGTTTATGGTGCCATACATGGTCGTCAAATACATATTGAGTCTCATACTTTTTTTTGTAATGCTGATCTACACATGCCAAAGAAAACATGCATCAATTTATGAAAACATTGAGGAATTTTTGCAAGGGAGCAATTTCATTCCAATAAGGTATTCATATAAAGAGATAAAGAAAATGACAAGAGATTTTAAAGAAAAGTTGGGAGAAGGAGGATTCGGTTCCGTGTACAAGGGAAAGCTACGAAGTGGACCTTTTGTAGCCATAAAAATGTTGGGTAAAGCTAAGGCTAATGGTCAAGAATTCATCAGTGAAGTTGCTACAATTGGTAGAATACATCATGCCAATGTAGTAAGGTTGATTGGATTTTGTGTTGAGGGTTCAAAACGTGCTCTTGTATACGAATTTATGCCCAATGGTTCTCTAGATAAGTTTATTTTCTCCAAAGTGGATAGTGTATCATTGACTTACCAGGAACTTTTTGAAATATCTCTTGGTGTGGCTCGTGGTATAGCTTATCTGCATGAAGGTTGTGACATGCAAATTTTGCATTTTGATATCAAGCCTCACAACATTCTTCTAGACGAGAACTTCATTCCTAAGGTCTCGGACTTTGGTCTTGCAAAACTTTATCCTCTTGATAACAGTATTGTAACTTTGACAGCAGCAAGAGGAACCATTGGTTACATGGCCCCGGAGTTATTCTACCAAAATATTGGAGCACTATCTTATAAGGCCGATGTCTATAGTTTTGGAATGCTTTTGATGGAAATGGCAAGTCAAAGAAGAAATTCAAACCCAAACGCAGAGCATTCAAGCCAATTTTACTTTCCATTTTGGATATACGATCAATTGGCTAAGAAAAGTGATGAGATAGAGATAGAAATTTTGATGGATGAAGAAACGAACAAACTAGCAAAAAAGATGTTCATAACTGCACTATGGTGTATACAATTGAAGCCAAGTGATCGTCCTTCAATGAATAAAGTGGTGAAAATGTTAGAAGGGGATGTTGCAAGCATTGAAATGCCTCCGAGACCTTCATATTATCCAAATGATATGATTCACAAAGATTCTGAGATTAATTCAGGAGTAACTACTTCAAATGATTCTTCTAGTTGTTCAGATTTTGAGGAGGAAATTACAACCAATCCTATGTGAAAGTGCTTTGGTTGATGACTAGTGCAATTTGCTTTCTATGATCTTGTTTCTTATTATGTTAAGTAAAAGGACAATAAGTATAGCAACTGTGATATTTTTCTATATTGTATTTTAATTTATATGTATGGGTTGTACGCTTTTGTTTATTAAAATAAGTTGAATGACAATTTGTTCATTTCTTTGTGGGCACGCTGATTATTATTAGAAAATATTTTAATTATTATTAAAAAATAGCATGTAAAATATTTTAATTGTCAAATTAGTAATATAATATAGACATATAATTAATTCGATGTACACTTCTAATATCAGAAGTCTCTTTCTCTTGGTTGATTATGTAAGTTTATTTGTTTACCTACAAAAAATTGTGTAGAATTTTGTTATTAGCAATATTTTGTAATATTATTTTGACAATATGAAGTGTTAAAACTTACTCAACATTCTACTACATGTATGCTTTCTCTGCAAATTTGTTTGAGTAACTACTTCAAATGAATTTTCTGGCTCTTCAAATTTTGGAGAGGAAATTACAACCAATCCTATGTGAGTTTTCTGGTTGATGACCAAAGCAACTTGCTTTTTTACGATCTAGTTTCTTATTATGTTAAGTAAAAGTACAAGTATAATAAAGAGGTGTGGTATTTTTTTAAGAGGAGTGATAAGGGATAAGTAAATTTTGTGATTTATAGTTATTAATTAGTAATTATTAGTATTTTTAATAGTGCGAGATTATATCTAATGATATAGAATTATCCAATATTAACATACAAATTCCTTCATTTTCATATTGGATAATCAAATTTCAACCTATACTTTGCTAAGAATACATGTATTTAACAACATCTCAGCATTTAATTAAAGTAACATTTTCAGAATGTTAACAATGTCATAATACAATAATAATGATAAGTTGCTGTATGTTGCATATTATATTTCATCATAACCAAATGTATATATAGAGTAGACATTTCCAAAATAATACACCATCTATAGCACAAGATTTGTTCATCATAAGTGCCAGTCAATGAATTGTTTTTGAAATCCAAGATATCCCTACAAAAAGTATGTAAAAACAAATTCTTAGGAAGAAAATCTTAAGAAGGAGAGAGTTGAAAAATTGATAGATGTGCTTGTTGAAATTGAAGATTAAAAGCGTAAGAACAAGTTTAAATTCTAACCTAATTGATTGAAAATGGTAATTGGATTTGAGAGGAATTAGGATTTTAAAATTGAAGAAGAGGTGTATTTGGTGGGGATGATGAAAATGACAATGTTATCAAGTTTTAAGAGAAACACAGCGGCAATTGAAAAAAAAAAAAAAGAAGATAACGTGAATTTTAGAGCTCTGATAAAAAGATAATTTATCAATAATCACTCTATATGTCATAAAGGATAACTTATCCTTTATTTTAGAAAGGGTAAAGTAGAATTCACCTTAAAAAAATAATAAAAAAAAACAACCTTGACAATTATTTCCAAAAAATAATGAGATTTTTAACAAAAAAGAATATGTCAATTCTAATTGGCTCTTAACGGATATATCAACAGTTAACATGTCATGTAAGTTTATTCTGTTAATATAGAAAAAGATATTGACAGAGAGGCTAATCAGTCTTATAAAAATAAAGATGAAGGGCCAGAAAGAATTTTTTTTTTAAAAGACCTCATTATCTTTTGAGATAATTGTCAGGATGTTTAAAGTTTTTTCTCTAAAAAAAATTGAAAAAACAAATTGAGTTTGAGTATTTTAATGTATGGTTGGATAAGTAATTTATCCAAGAAAACTTGTAATATCTTTTTTTCTGGTTTTAATGTATGGATTTGGATTCTCTAAATTTTGAATTTCACTTTAGAGAGTAAAGTGTGATCTCTCACCATTGATTTTATAGATAGGACCAAAAATAAATATGAAAGAGAAACTATTCAATGGTGTAAGATCACACTTTACTCTCTAAAGTGAAATTCAAACTTTAAGGATCCAAATCCCAAAAATATCAGAAAGTAAGAGAGAAAATTCTGCTTAGTCTTATTACAAATGTACCTTCTTTATCTTTGGTAGTATATTATTTGAGAAAATTATTAAAAAAATTAAATACTAATAATGAAATCTATCATGGATTGAAAATAGTTACATTTTAAAAAGAATTTTCTAATATTTTGATGTGTACTTTTTCTTCTCTAAACCTTTTTGGCAGGGCATAGATTACAAGCATGGAATCGATGCGTCAAAGAAAATTGGCCCTCTTAACACATTTGCTAAATATATAAGATTTTTAAGATTTTTATATTTTTAAGAAGTTAATTATTATAAAGATGGGAGTCACTCACATAAAGACGTTTAAAACATCTTTTTTAAAAATGTTTTTTAATAATTAAAATTTAACCTATATAATCGATCAAACTGTATTATTTTTGTCAAAATTAGATCAAACAAACCAATTTGACCGAAAAATCGATAAATCAAATCTTAAACTGATCTAAATTAATATTCTTTTTTATAAAAAATGACTACAATATTCTTATTATAAAAAATGACTAAAATATTCTTATTATATATATTAATCTTGAAAATCTTAAATTCTAATTCTATGATGGCATCAAGAGAAGAGAAAGGTTAGAATTTAGAGTTTTAAAATATATAGTAGAAATATTTGAAGTCATTTTCTATAATAGGGGTATTATAGTCATTTTATAAAAAATATTAATTTAAATCGGTTCAAGATTTGGTTTATCGATTTTTTGGTCAAATCGATTTATTTTATCTAATTTTGACAAAAATAACACAATTTAATCGATTATATAAATCATATATTAATTATTAAAAACATCTTTAAAAAAAGATGTTTTAAGCATCTTTATGTGAGTGGCTTCCTATAAAAATATGTAGTTTTGGTGGCAGAACTTGAATGAAACTTTTGGAAGGGTCAAAACTTTTAGCAAAAAAAATTATGCAATAATATTTATATTAAAATAAAATTTATAAATATAATTATTTGTTAAATTTGTTATTAATATGTAAGACTACATATATAGTTAAAGTTAACCAACTAACTAAATTTGATTTTGATTAACAAAAAATTTAGTTTAGGTTAATAAATTAAACTAATTTTAAATAATAAAATCAACTATTAATCGATTATAAAATTAATAAATTGATTTTAAAAAATAACTATTTTTTATTTTTAAAAAGCAGTTTTTTAATTATACAAAATTAATTATAATTTATAAATTAATTTTTGACCATATCTATCTCTCAAAAATCTCAAAACTATTTATCTTTATTGTTATTTTCATTACAATTAAATAATATATTGCAAAAAAATAAAATCTTAATTTCCTAGCAAAATAAAATATCCAAATTCATTAATGTAAACAATGCTAATATCCAAATTCATTAATGTAAACAATGCTAATACTTCAATGACATTTAACTAGCAATGTTGATTTAAAAAAATTAAACCCGGATACACAAAATGGAAAAATATCAAATTAACCAAATGAGTTAACTTTATTTTATTTAGACAAGAACTAGTAATTTTTTTACAAAATTTTTGAGGGGCCATGGCTCCCATCGTCTACACAAAATTTCGCCTCTGTTTAGTCTTTTAAATTTTTTTTATCCTTTGGTTGGTATTGTTGTTCTGTCAAGTGTAGAAATAACAATGATGCAAGAATCATGGTCAATTATATGATTATGGATATAATATTAACAAATATTTTGTTTGGGCATAATATAAATTTATTGTTATTTTGTTATATTTTACTATTTAAATTTAAAATGCAGTTATATAGATAATTATAATATAAAAAAGGTTTAATTATTCTGTTAGTCCTATAGTTTTTGTGAAATTTTCAATTAGGTCCCTATACTTTTTTTTTTAATTGAGTCTTTGTGCCAAATATTTTTTTAATTGGATCCCTACATTTTTTTTCCTTTTATTTAGGTCCTTATACCAATTCTTTTTTTTAATTGGGTTCTTATAAAATTAAGCCAATTACTACTAAAAGGGACTTAATTGAAAAAAAAAATTAATGTAAGAACCCAATTAAAAAGAAAAAAAATATAAGGACCTAATTGAAAATTTTATAAACTATAGAGACCAACAGAATAATTAAACCTATAAAGAATATATTTAAGTGTTAATAAATGTTAATTTAGTAAAAGAAAATTAAAATATATATTATTAATATACATAGAAGGGATTCAGACAAAAATGTAAAACATAGAGGTACGCTTATATAAAATAGTTATCGGTATATAATATTACTATGCTTATAAAGTAACGGATTGAATAAAAATAATATTGTCTATTTATTTGAATTATGTAACTTGGACAAGGAAAAAAAACCGTAAAGCGTAGCCCATTTCAATCTGGAAAAACATAACTTTAGATGCAGAAAAATGATGCCTTTAAAAATAAAGAGTTAGCTTAATAAACAGTCCCTAATAACACGTCTCTATAGTTTAAAAAAGAAGTTTACGAACATGGGGTTAATAGAGGACAACAACAACAACTAAGCTGCATTCTTCCCTTCAATGTCTTCGTCTCCAACAGCAAACCTGTCGAGAGTTCAATGGATAGATTCAGAAAGTATGAGACAGCATAATATAAGCAAAGAGGATAGAGATGCTCACATATAGAGTTTGGTATAGGGACCAACTTTAAAATAACCCTTGGATTCAACCTTGACAGAAAAAAGACTATCCGTTTTGATCTTGACTCTGGCATAATGAACAAGGTCATGAAGCCCAGATTCATTCTGTTGCATGAACATATAAATCAGACTTTCTTTTTCTTTCTGGTTGTGATGACAACAGAAAACATGCAACACCCGCCAAGTATCGTCCAGACCATCTATATGCAGATCTGCCATAACCATCCTCCTAGACAAGTCGTACACATACCAATTAGAGGCTAGCTCCTCAACAACTAGGAGATAATCACTAGATCCCAAAAGAACAAGTTTTGTAGGACAGAACACATTAAGAGGAATTTTTGGAAATTGGCACTCAATGGGTTTCCATCTGTTTGCTTCAACATCATATGACACAATCGATCGTCCTCCCAACTTACTAAAACGATACAAGAAAATGAGGGTCTTATGATGCTTGGTGCTCTTGTCCTCCCACAAAAAGTAAGATTCAGGATCCATAGAACCTTGAATCAAGGCGTTATAAGGTACTTCCCTTCTATCCCAGTAATCTGATTTTGGGTCATAGATCTCAATCCAACCACCCCCAAAGATTAACAACTTGCCATCATATGGGACTACTAAAGCTCTATTACGACTGATGAACGTGTTACCCAATAATTTCCAAATCCAAGTAGAACCATCGTATTTGAGGCACCAGAATTTTTTGGGGTAATGTAGGTCCATGATCACCCCATATTCTTTTGGAATACCACCCATCAACCTACCAGGGACGAAGTACAAGACACCACCAACGGAACAGAATTCTAGGGACTGTGATAGCGAGGAATCAATTTTTATACCTTTGGCAAGAGGAGTAACAGGACCTGCTTCTTCAAGATCAACACAGCCATTCTTCATCAAGTCCGCCTCAGTGACAGTTAACATCTTGCGGGTGAAGGTAGTAGAAGAACCCACACCCTCAACATTTTCCACAAAAACATAAAAGCGATCAGGTTCAGATTGCTGGCACTTGCCAACAGCAACTGTATCTTCCAAAACTGCACCTTTCAAAACCCCGACAGCCCTTTGCCACCAGTTGTCAAAATCAAAATCAGGGTTGAATTGAGTGGCGTGACCCAAATCCCTAATGTGATTGGCGGCCTTAGCCATCAAATTCTTGCCATCTTCGGAAACCCTACCGACCACACCAAACGCACTGAAAGTGCAAGCCTTCACAGCAAACACTTCACCCTCAAAGTTACTCACTTTCTCCTTGAGCCACCTGGCGAAGTCCTCTTCTGCAAGACGTAGGGAGGTATCTTTCGTGCTGATAGGCGGTTGTGGCGGAGATCGGTTCCAATGTTCCGCAGTTGAAGCAACAATGAGGACGAGGTTCTCCTTAGGTAGGTCTTCGGGCTCGTAATCAACCGTATCTACGAGCTCTAAAGTAACACCGTTTGAGGCTAACATATAGCGGAGGTGCTGCGCCAGAGCTTTTGACGTTCCGATTCGGGAAAAGAATAGGATCTTGCCACATGGATTGCATTCGGGTTCGCATTGTGGACCGAGCGTTGAAAGGTCCCCTTTGTCGGGGCGTTGAAGGAAGCTCTTGCGGCGAGCCTTGTATATTAACATGGTTAGGGCAGCGGCTGAGGCGGTGGCCGCCATGGATAAGAGAGAGGATACCGTCATATCCACCTGTAACGAAGATAACTTAACTCTCATTTAGAATATAATTAGCATCAATTAGTATTATTTAGAATATCTTAATATTTATTATGCGAGATTATGGCTTGGTTTGGTAAAGTTTTATGAAGCGGTGTTTGTATTTTTTAAAAGCTCAAGCTGCTCATTTTATGTTTGGTAAATAAAAAAAATCATGTGCTTGTGCTTGCAGTTTTTAAAAAATCGGAATACTTTTAAAAGCACCTAGTATAGAACTTTTTAAAGTTGGTTTGTGCTTTTTAAAATTTAAAAGTCTAATATAACTTCATATATTAACTAATTTTTAAATTTAATGCTTGTATTTATGTCTATTATAATATTTTTAAATTTTAAAAGCTATTTTACCAAATACAATTGATGTTGCTTATGTTTATTAAAAACTATTTTTTATTTGATTTACCAAACATAAATGCTACAATTTAAAAAAAAGTATCTTTTAAAAGTTAACTTTTATAAGCTATTTTTGAAAAATAGAAACTTTACCAAACTAAGCCTATGTTTTTATTATTATAATTTCTTTAGTACTTATCAATATTTTTTTATATTCTATCATTTTAAACAATTTAAATAAATAATTTAAATACACTCAATAATATACAAATATTTTCTCCAATCTAATCTCTTGTTTCTAATATCATTATTGGCTTTTTTTCCTGTTTTAGGGTTTTCTTTTTTTACGTTGTTGAAGAGACTCAGAAAGTGTTCATCGATGGCAAAACTGGGAATGAGGAAAACAGAATAAGGAGATGAGCTCTATTTTAAGGGTGATGCGGTTTGTGGTCATTTTGGTTCCTCTTGTTATTAAGGAGCTCGCACTCTAACACTATAGCACTAATCCAAAGTTAATATATAAAAAAATGTTAGGTAAACAATGACTATTTTAAACAACATGAACAATCACCAAAACAATACATTACAGACAATAGCTTAGGTATAAACAACTAAGCAATACAAGTTACGCCTTAAACATAAAATAATACAAAGCAATGAAATACTGCTTAGTTATTAGTCTTTCCTTTTTAAAATAAGTGTTTTATTTTTTAGATTCATTGAAAATTTAATATACTAACAAGTAAAAAAGATAGTTATTTTAAAAAGGAAAGAGTATTATTATTGTGCATCCACTAATGGTAGTTTATTGTCTTTGCCATGTTGCTAATTTTTCACTAATTCTTCTCTACAGATTACGCGTATGGAATTTTGAAAGGTAGATTCTCATTTCTTGGCAAATATTTTCAGTTGCATGGTGTGATTTCCATATCTATTGAGTCCTGATCTGTCACAAAGAAGACATTATTAGGGTACCATAGAACATATAAAATGTCTTTTAGAGACTAATTAATTTGCCATTCTTTTAATTTCTTTAAGAGTTAAATTGGTGCTTTTTCTTATATCAATTAATTATGTATGTAAAACTTTTTTACAATTATAGAATATCAAATTACATTCTTTGCACACCATGTTCAACTTTATGTAATCGTTAGCAACCAATATATTTAAATTGATCGTAAATTTTATATTTACACAGGACTTCGAAAAGTAGTAGGAAAAGATGGAGGAGATACCTTCTATACAGCAGATGTATTTGCTATTATTAAGCTAGGAGTATTCACGGGACGGGTTATGGTGCCATATATGATCGTCAAATTCATATTGAGTCTCGTATTTTTCTTAGTAATGTTGATCTACATATGCCAAAGAAGACATGCATCAATTTATGAAAACATTGAGGAATTTTTGCAATGGAACGAACTCATTCCAATAAGGTATTCATATAAAGAGATAAAGAAGATGACGAGATTTTAAGGAAAAGCTAGGAGAAGAAGGATTCGGGGTCTGTATACAAGGAAAATCTACGAAGTGGACCTTTTGTAGCCATAAAAATGTTGGGTAAAGCCAAGGGTAATGGTCAAGATTTCATCAGTGAAGTTGCTACAATTGGTAGAATACATCATGCCAATGTAGTAAGGTGGATTGGATTTTGTGTTGAGGGTTCAAAACGCGCTCTTGTATACGAATTTATGTCGAATGGTTCTTTAGATAAGTTTATCTTCTCCAAAGTGGATAGTATATCATCGACATACCATAAACTTTTTGAAATATCTCTTGGTGTGGCTCGTGGTATAGCTTATCTGCATGAAGGTTGCGACATGCAAATTTTGCATTTTGATATCAAGCCTCATAACATTCTTCTTGATGAGAACTTCATTCCTAAGGTCTCAGACTTTGGTCTTGCAAAGCTTAATCCTCTTGATAACAGTATTGTATCTTTGACAGCAGCAAGAGGAACTATTGGTTACATGGCTCCAGAATTGTTCTACAAAAATATTGGAGCAGTATCTTACAAAGCTGATGTCTATTGCTTTGGAATGCTTTTGATGGAAATGGCAAGTCAAAGAAGAGCATTCAAACCAATTTTACTTTTCATTTTGGATATAACATCAATTAGCTCAAAAAAGTGATGAAATAAGATTGGAAATTTTGATGCATGAAGAAACAAGCGAACTAACAAAAAAGATGTTCACAACTGCACTGTAATGTATACAATTGAAGCCAAGTGATCGTCCTTCAATGAATAAAGTAGTGGAAATGTTAGAAGGAGGGGATGCTGCAAGTATTGAAATGCCTCCAAAGCCTTCGCATTATCCAAATGATATTATTCAGAGAGATTCTGAGATTGACTTAGGAGAAACTACTTCAAATAATTCTTCTGGCTCTTCAAGTTTTGAGGAGGAAATTGTAACTAACCCTCTGTTGAAGTTTTCTGGATGATGACTAGTCCAGTTTGCTTTTTATGATCTTGTTTCTTATTATGTTAATTGTTAAGTAAATGGACAAGTATAGCAAGTGTGATATTTTTCTATATTGTATTTTTATTTATATTTATGTGTTGTACGCTTTTGTTTATTAAAACCAGTCGAATGACAATTTGATTATTTCTTTGTGGGCACGCTTGTATTAATATTATTATTTTGATAGAATAAACAAAATATAATCTTTGTTTAGTTTTAACTCAATAATATATACAATGGCTAGAGAAGGCAATAGTTAATATAATCAATACCAGAAGGAGACTAATTTTGTAAGACTGATTATTTCTGGCATATTTACTTATGCTCCCCCTAATTTAAGGGTGAAATTTGTTGATCACATAAAGTATTCAAATTATTTTAAGTTAATTGTATGTTATGATAATATTAGTATCATGCATGTGAATCTCAATAGCAAAAGTTGAAACACAAATAATAAAAGGCAAACTAATAATTCAAAATACGCAATAAATGTAATTAATATTATAAATTAAATTAAATTAAATTAAATTAAATTACAACATATTCTTTAAATAAAATCAGAATACTTAATTAATATTATAAATTTAGTTACAGTATTTTCTTAATTTTAAATAAAATTCATCTCTATTATTTTTTCCAAGAAATAAACTATAGTTTTTCAGACTAAAAAAAACAGAAATGGGTTTTAATTATTACCAGAGCCCAAGATATAAAAAAAGAGTAAAGTTAGGGAACCAAAAGCATATCAGCCAAATACATTTGGATGAATTCAAAATCTTTACGAGTTAATATATATGGATGTTTCTTCTACTAAGTATTAGAATGTTTCTTTTTCATATTAAATGGATGTTCTTTTATATATTTTTCGAATTTGTGATTGTTGGAAGTGGATAGGTTAATGTGAGAAAAAAGAGAAAGGTTTTTATAGGTTTTAATTAGGTTTACTTAATCAATTTAAAAAATTTTAAATTTTGAATTAAAAAAATTTAAAATTAATTAATTATTGATATAAATTAATGTAATTTTGTTTAGTTTTTGGTTGATAAGCTTTTGGTTCTTTATACTTTTCCATAAAAAAATGATCAAATTATAAAATTCTTGTGGTACCTCTTACATGCGATTTTTGGAAAGTCTTAAACCTGTAAAAAAAGAAACCGTTGGGCCAGATCCAAGCCCAAGAAACAAGCATGAGCTTCTCATCAAGCCACACGAATTTATTTTGTGAGACTGATTATTTCTGGTAGTACTTATGTTCCCTCTAGTTTAAGAGTGAAATTTGTTGATCACATAAATTATGAAAATTATTTTAAGTTAATTGAATGTTATGGTGAGATTGGTAGCATGCATGTAGATGAAGCTTACTACCCGAGAAGGAGAAACACAAATAATACTAATAAATATGTATTTTTATATGCAATGTTCAATGGGTAGTTTTTTTTGTAATACACGTATAATGATGGTAAATTTATAATCATATTAGGTATATATAAAAAATTAAATACAAAATCAATAATATAAAATATATATTAAAATATAAAATATATATTAAAAATAAATTTAATATATATATTTAGATATAAATATAGTAGTTGACTTTTTGTGTACACATAATATTTTTAGTAAATTTAATATAGTAATAATAAGAATATTTTTTTAGTTTTTTATTGTATTTCAAACTCAGTAGACTAAACATTACTTTGTTGTGGATCACAATTTTATTTAAAGATTTATTAATTATTAATGAATTGTAATATGTATAAGATAAATTTTGAATTCTAATTTTTATTTAAATAAATTAGTGAGTTAATTGCTGGACAAATCTAAATTATTTTTTATAATTCATGTATTACATTTACTTTCTCTCTTTACATGTGAAAATAACTTCTGATCTAAGACTATTGAGCAGATTCAAATAATCAACTATATATTATTCAAAATTATTATTTGTAAATTTATTTGTAACGTTACTAAATTATTTTAGATTATTTTTTAAAAGATTTATCATTTCATAAACTAGAAGCGAGAATTTTGAATTCTCTAAAGTTTGAATTTTATTTTAAAAAATAAAGTGTAATTTTTTACTATTTATTTTATAGGTAAAACCAAAAATAAATATAAAAAAATTATTTAAAAATAAAATATCACACTTTAACTTTTAAAATATAAATTTAAAATTTAAAAAATTCAGATTCGGAAGAAAGTAGTTACAATACAAATACAATAATTGTCCTCGACTTTTACATGGCTAGTTCAGGTACAATCAGGTCCCCATAAATGTACTCCTGTGCTGTTTCTTGTCTTTTTAAATAGAAATTTGCAAATAATAGAGTTTTCAATTTGTAAAAGACTAAATAGATCCCACACAACAAAGAAAAAGAAGAAAGATATATAATTACAAGATAAAAATGATATTAAGTATTGATAAGAAAGGTACTTCATATTAATAAGAAAAATGATTAATCATATTAAAATTATTATGAAACATCAAATAAAATGCATTTGAGAGAAGGATTATACATCAATTTCGTTAACCGACAATGATATTATTTTTTTGATTAACTATTTAGATGAACTAACTAATTTGAATTAGTCGAATAATTTATTTATTTATTAATTAGTGACACATTTTTAAATAAAATTTAGGTCTATCACTACGAATTAGTCATAAATAGACTAGGTTAATAGATATTATGCTAACAAAAAATATTCAGATGAACCCTTTTTTGTCAAAACTTTTTTTAATTACTATTTAAATTTGGCAACATGTTTTAAATTAATAATTGACTTATTTTTTTTAACAGTATCACCTAACGAAGAATTTTAAAATTTATAGAAAGATATCCCTATATACACGCACGTACGAACTCAAGTTAGTTGTTGACTTGTTCTTACGCCCTAGTTAGACTTCTAGTCTTCTACCTGCAGTAATTTTCCCGTCACTTAGCTGTTGCATATTCAGTGTTTCTTTTTTATTTATTTATTTTTGGACACTTAAAAAAATTTAATGTATGTAATTATTTGATAGGGAACTATTGACTCTTTTTTTTAACGGAGAATGAGCATGTATTATGCTTAATTATGGATTAGTAGTGTATTTTTCACTTTTTTGTTAATATGAGGATTATTTTTTTTTATTTTAAATTGTAATTCACAGACTCAGATTTAGTTGACATAAAAAATTAAAGGTTCGATTTGTGATAAAGTAAATTCAAATTTAAAGAAAAACAAAACTGAGCATTTGATTTATGAAAGATAATTTTTTTTATTTTAAAGAAAAAGTCAATTAGTGGTTAGGTTTTATAAAAATATTAAAAAAATAAAAAAACCCAAATCTAAGGGTAGGTTTTGCGAAAATTTTTTAAAAAAATTCAAAAAATCTAAATCTGAAGATAGATTTTGTGAAAAAAATTTTAGAAAACTCAAATCTGAGTGTTCAATTTATGATTCCCTAAATCTTGACCTTTCGATTTGTTTGTTATCATCTTCCACACCTAAGAATAACACATTCAGTTTTAATATTGGTGAAAAATATCGTTTCGTCTTTAATATGAAAATTAAAAAGCTGAAACTATTTTTTTATACATATTATCTCTACATTTTTTTTTACATTTTTTTTTATTTTTTTTATTATCTATACATTATTATTATCACAAAATAATCTATTTTTTCCACCAACCATCTCAAACAATAATATCCCATATTTGTATATACAATAATATCCCATATTTGTATATAGATATTTACTATAATGTCTAAAATTTAGTGTTTAATAAACAAAAAATAAATAATCTAAATTTAAATTTTAAATTTTCATGAAAATTTCCATTGCAATATCTTCCATCTTTATTGGAGAAAAAAGAAGGACACGCAACAAAACTAGAAAGAAATTATGGAGGGAGAGGATAAGAACTTTTTACTTTAAAAAAGCGAATTAAACAAAGGTTAAATATTTAATTATATTTTTTATTGATTTTTTAACACGCTAAACAAATTAATTATGTTTTGTGTATAAAAAATTAATTATTATTTATATAAAAACGTAAAAGATATATTAAAAATATATTAAATAATATATATTTATATATAAATATATAATAATTAATTTAGTAATTAATTTTTAGTATAGATATCGTTTTTTTAAATCAATAAATGGTTGTATGTGACACAAAAAACGATTGAGGACGGTATTAATTGGAGTGAGAATTGAGAAGTGAGAACAATAATTCAACCGACCAAAAAAAGTGGGAAGAGACCTGTAAAGTCAGGACCTATGCATGAAATAATTGGAATCTGGAGTATTTTTTATTCGTGTGGAATATATTTTAAATATGACATTTATTGATATATATTTTATATAAATATTTTTTATATTTAATTATATTTTTTTAAATATATTTAGATATTAAATATATTTAAATATTATTACGTATTAATATATTTAATTTTATTTTTATTATATATTTTTAAAATAAATTAAAAAATATTATATATTATTAATTGTTAAAAAATATTATTTATATATATATATATTGTATCTCTGTATTTTATGAAAATTTTAAATTCGTATGTCTGTGTATCTTGTGTCGTGTCGTATTTGTGTCAGTACATTATATACAAGAACACTTTATTAAATTATTGTATTTATATATTAGATATATTTTAAATACGATATTCATTAACACTCGTCTGACATACAAATTTTTTATGTCTAATTGCGTCTTTATAAAAAATAAAAAATAAATTTAGACTCATTTAGATACATTTAAATATCCTCATATATTAGTATTTTTAGCCTTATTTTTAATATATATTTTTAAAATAAATTTTAAAATAATATATATTATTATTTATTTAAATAAAAAATATTTTAAAAATTTTATATAATTAAAAGATATTAAAAATAATTAAAAGAATAATTTATATTTTAATATTAATAAAATATCAAAATACTATTATAATTTATAAAAAAAAATTTATATTTTATATGTATTTTTATAAAAATTTAAAAGTTGTGTGCATGTATGTCTGGTATACTTTAGCATCCAATGTTCATATCAGTGTCTTGTATCAGTGTATTTTAGAAAAAGAGATATAAACCGAAAAATGGAGAAAGTGAGGTTGACTTCTTGATTCTAAAGCTGTAAAGCACAAGACGAAATAAATTCGTGTCATTACGTGTTTCACTTTTGAGTAATTGAGTTTTGGAGATAAGCGTACGTTTCAATTTATCAGAATGATACCAGTGTCATTTTAGATTTAATTCATACATATAATTTAGACTAAAAAATGTCATTAGGATATTTGTTAATAACAAACACTCTTAAAATAAAATCAATAAATACCAGGAATCCAACTAACTAATTTCGTTCCTAGCCTAGATTTAGTGAATGAATTTCTCGTAAATTTATTAAATTGAAATATTAAAGTTATTATAAATTATATAATATTTTTTTAAAAGAACCATCCGTCCTTATCCCCTCGATATTGGCAAAGCCACTTACTCAGGGCCAGGGACGACCTATCTCGCAGACCTTTAGTCATATAATAATAATAATAATAATAATAATAATAATAATAATAATAATAATAATTGTTCCGTCAGTGCTGACCAAGGTCGACGACTCTGAAGTGAACTCTTGGATATGTGGTCGAACTATACGTCGTCTAAGTGTGGGTATGAGTTTGGCCTTGGTTCTCTGAAACACGGCGGTGGGAGTACCTGCACAAAGCACTCCAATGCTCAAGTAAGTAGGTAAATAATAAATGAGTAAAGAGTAATAACTAGAAGTGAGTTTGGAACCTGAGCCTTTCTGAATTAGAGGGGTCAGATTTATAGACGTATTGGGTTTGTTAGTGAGCTTTGAGCTTTGGTTAGTTCCGATATTCTTGGTCACTGCCGTTATGGATATCTTTTTGAAGTGTGGAGACGTGATTGAGTAGTATATTCAGTTTCGGAGATAGCTTTTAGAATTTGTTTGTTCTGTTTTGCTTGTTTCCGACCTTTAAGGTCAGCCCGTTAATGAACTTCAATGCCGATTATGGCGTGGTACACATCATAGCCCCCCAGGTAGGCTAGCGTTCCGTATAGGTCGGTAGCCGAGCTTTTTTGTCTTTCATACGTGGCTAAGTTTGTTTTGAAAAAATTTGAAAAGGGTTTTAGTTGTCTCTTCGTAAGTCGTGCCAACTTTATTGCTGATTATTGTCGTTTTGGTTTCCCACGTTTGTTAGTGGGTATGAATTAATTTACCTACTTTGTTAGTGGGCTTGCAATAATAGTTATTTTCTTTGTTTTTGGGAATTACGCTGTGTTGCTCATAATCTTCTTATCCTCGCTATGTCTTCGAAAGGTAAGCGTTTCTTGACTCTTCTTTGACTGTTCGTTTCTGTATACTTTTTCATGGCGGGAGAGAAATTAAAAGAGAAGTTGAAGGCTATTGAGGTTAGGGAAGATGACCCATATCATTGGGTTCAAGACGATGTGAAGACTCGTTCGTCTTCCTTCATCAGCGTCGAATCCCTTTCTGATTTGAGGGGCGTAGATTTCGTGAGGGGAGGTTCTGGTGTTGTTGTCGAGTTTCAGCCCTGCTCCAGTAGTGATAGGGTTTGTGAGAGAAGGGGTGACTGGGAGTATTTTTATATGTATACTCCATGCATGGTTGAACTTGGGGTGAAGTTTCCTTTTTCTTCTTTTGAGTGTGACGTCCTCACTCAGCTAAACTGTGCTCCGTCTCAGTTGCACCCAAATTCCTGGGCATTTTTCCGCGCATTTCAATGTCTAATGGAATTCCTCTCTTGTTCGCTGTCTTTATTCTTCTCTCTTTTTCAGGCAAAGGGAGTTCGTAAGGGATTGTGGGTTTGTTTAAGTAGTTTTCCGGGGCGGTCTGTATTTCTTCTTTATAAGTCCTCTTTTAAGAACTTCAAATCCCTTTTATCAAAGTTCGGTCTGCCGAATCTGAGTATCCTTTTTATTTGGATGGTGAGTTGAGCGAGAAATTTCCCCTCTACTGGTGTTCTGAACCGACTCAAATTCTCGAAACTTCTGAGAGGAGTGAGGAAGAGGAGTTTGTGATGAGTTTTCTGGTTGAGAGTGTTGCTGCTGGGGAATGCTTGTCTATTCCTGATATTTTGGTTTATATGATTCAGGTGATAATGAGGGTTTAAGGGCTTATATAGGTAATGCGTCTGATGTTTTTTGTTGAGTGTTGGGTATTTTGCCGAGTTTATGTAACGTTTGGTGGTTTTCGTTCAGGTGGCCGAGTTCCTTTGTTGGATCCGAACAAGTTGCAGTCTTTTTTGAACAAGAAGAGGGAGAAAGGGGTTGGTAGCGCTGGTGATCGGAAGGATGGGGGTGAGCAAGCTTTGTCGTCCATCGCGCATCCTGCATCTTCGTTTAAAAGGAAGAGGGATGATACTTCTTTGGAGGTCATTTCTGAAGGTGGTCATGAGGCTGTGGGTGGTAGTGGACTTGCCTTTGATCGGCAAAAGAAGCTTCATGGTTTCATTGCGGGCTCCAGTTCGCATTCCCTTTGGAGCGAGCAGTTTAACTTTGCGGAGCTTTCTGAGATGGCTTCACGGTATCCTGGGGACATGCTTATGATTCGCCGAGCTGGTATGGAGGCGCTTGGTAAATTCGTTCAGGTATGTTTTATTTTTGTTTCTCGTTCTTTCGATCTTTTGTATTGTACTTATGTCACGAATGCTTTGGTAGGTTGTTGCTTCTCTCTTACTCTGTGTTGGTCGGACTGTTGAGTGCGTTGGGGCTAAGCAACAAGAAGCTGTGGACAAAGTTTCCACTTTGGAGAAGTCATACACAGCTCGGATTGCTGATTTGGAAAAGGCTGTGAAGGAAAAAGATGATGTCGCTACCAGTGCTGTGGCTAAAGCGAAGGAGGCTGAGGATGAGGTGGTTCGTTTGCGGGATCAAATTCGCTTGTTACAAACTGAAGTTAAGGAGCACGATGTGGCCAAAGGTCGGCTTACATCCCGCGTGCATGAGCTAGAGGAAGCTGGGATGGAGATGTTTTCTTATGGTTTTGATCGTGCTGTGAGTCAGGTTGCTCTGCTGGCTCCTGATTTTGATTGCGACAAGCTCGATATTACAAAAATAGTTGTAGGTGGAAAGTTAGTTGTGGATGGTACCGTGGAGGAGCATGGCGAGAATGCTCCTTCTTAGTTTGTTTGTATTTATAACTTTTGTTGTTTTGACTGACTGAACTTTGGATTTGTTTTTTGAATCGTGTATGGTACTTTGCCGACGTTAGGTCGGTTTGACTATTGTGGTGGAATTTGGCCGATGTTAGGCCTGTTTGGTAATATTATATTGGTGATTTACAGCAAGTGTTTCTGCCTTGTTACATTTTGTCATTGTTAGGCTATACTTCAGAAGAATTTATCACCTTTATTTGGATTCGAAGGGCGTTCGGCCTCATTAAAACACTCCTTAGGCAAAACCCTTTCTTTGGGGAAAAAAGCTCTAAGGGGGAAAAAGAGTACCTTCATTCGCATTTCGTTCAAACTATGACATATACATCTTGAGAGAGGAGACGTTCCAGTTTCCTGGAATGGCCTTGCCTTGTAGTGTTTGCAGTTGATATGCCCCCTTGCCGAGCACTTTGGTTACACGGAAAGGGCCTTCCCAATTTGCGGCGAGTTTACCATGAGTTGGAGGTCGCCTGGCCTCCTCTGTTCGTCTGAGCACGAGGTCGCCTTCCTTGAATATCCTCGGAGCCACCTTCCTATTGTGTCTTCTTTCTATTATCCTTTTTTGGGCCCTTTGTTTGATAGCGGCAATTTCTCTGTCTTCTTCAGCTAGGTCAAGCTCGGCACTTCTGGCTCTTAGATTCTGTTGTTCGTCGTATAGCTCGGTTCTTAACGTCGGTAATCTGACCTCAATGGGGATCAGTGCTTCTGAGCCATAAACTAGCTTGAAGGGTGTTTCGCCTGTAGTGCTATGCATTGTGGTGTTGTAACTCCACAGCACTTCGGGGATGAGCTCGGCCCATTCTCCCTTCGCGTTATCGAGCTTCTTTTTTATTGCCTGCAACACAACTCGGTTAGCAGCTTCGGCTTGCCCATTAGTTTGTGGGTGTTCCACCGAGCTAAAACGATGCTGAATGTTAAAATTTTTTAGGAATGAACCGAGCTTGTTATCCGTGAATTGTCTACCATTGTCTGATATGATTTCTTTCGGTATTCCAAAGCGACATATTATATTTTTCCAAATAAAAGATCGTACCTTTTCAGCTGTTACCTTTTGAGCTTCTATCCATTTCGAGAAGTAGTCTATGGATACCAAGAGGAATTTTACCTGTCCTGGTGCTGTTGGGAATGGGCCGAGGATGTCAAGTCCCCATCTGTGGAAAGGCCAGCTTACCTCCATGCTGTGTAATACCTCGGCTGGCTTCGTTGAGATCGCCTCATGTTTCTGGCATTTGTCGCATGTTTTGACCTTTGTTATGCAATCTCTCTTCATGGTCGGCCAATAATACCCTGTTCGGATTATTTTTGCAGCGAGAGCTCGTCCTCCTATGTGGTTTCCACATACTCCTTCATGGACTTCGTTCATTACTTCTATGGCCTGGTCTTGGTCTAGGCATCTTAGTAATGGTTGTGAGAAACCTCGTCTGTATAGCTCCCCTGATATTCTCGTATAGAAGCTTGCTTTACGTTTAAACTGTTGAGGGTGGAGCTCGTCTCTGGGTATGGTACCTGTACATATATATTCAAGGAAAGGTTTCCTCCAATCATGGAAGTGGTTAATGTTTTCGACACATAATAGTTCAATGCTCGGTTTTGTGAGTGTGTGTTGTGATAATGTTGATGTTTGTGTGTCTGCCCTGGTGGCGGCGAGTTTAGATAGTATGTCCGCCCTGACATTTTGTTCTCTATGTACATGTAATATGGTGAATGAACTGAAATTTGAAATTAGATCCTTTGCTATGAGCCAGTATTGTTCTAGCAAGGGATTTTTTACCTGGAATTCTCCTCGGATTTGTTGGACCACCAGGAGGGAATCGCAATGTGCCGTTAAATTCGTCGCTTTGTGGCTTAAGGCGAGTTTGAGTCCCGCTATTAGGGCTTCATACTCGGCCTGGTTGTTGCTTGCCGAGAAGTGAAACTGGAGGGCTTGCTCGGCTACCACCTGATTTCCCTCCTTTAAGATTATGCCGGCCCCGCTCCCTTCTCGGCTTGACGCCCCATCCACGTGTAACTCCTATGTTTCAATGTGATCGTCTGGGGTCATTTCCGTGATGAAGTCGGCGAGAACCTGTGCCTTGAGGGCCGATCTGGTCTGAAACTGAATATCGAACTCTGAGAGTTCAATTGACCATTTGGTCAATCGTCCTGCCAGTTCTGGTTTTGTTAATACTTGCCTCAATGGGTGATTTGTTCTCACTACTATTGTGTGGCTTTGGAAATAGTGTCTTAGTCTTCTTGCCGTGACCACGAGTGCCAGGGCGAGCTGCTCTATCTTCGGGTACCTTTGTTCCGTTGGTTGCATTACTCTGCTGACGAAGTATACTGGCTGTTGGATTCTTCCTGTCTCAACGACGAGGGCCGAGCTTATGGAATGATTGGAAACAGACAGGTATAGATATAGAGGCTTGCCGACCTCAGGTCTTTGTAATACGGGTGGTGATGATGGAAGGGTCTTAAGTTCGGCAAACGCCGCCTCGCACTCTGGTGTCCATTGAAACTGTTTGTTTTTTAAGATCGCATGGAAGAATAAATATGACCGACTTGATACCGCGGGTAGGAATCGGGATAGAGCGGCTATCCTTCCTGCTAGTTGCTGTACTTCCTTTATCGTCTTGGGGCTTGTCATGTTGAGTATAGCCTTGCATTTCTCAGGGTTTGCTTCGATTCCTCTGAAAGTCAACATAAATCCTAGGAATTTTCCTCCTTGGACTCCAAAAGCGCATTTTTCTGGATTCAATCTCATATTATATGCTCGGATTTGTTCAAATATTTCCTTGAGGTCGTCGCAGTGTGGCCGATCTTTAGTGGACTTGGCGACCATATCGTCCACGTAGATCTCGATGTTCCGACCTATCTGGTGTCGGAATACTTTGTCCATCAGACGCTGGTAGGTTGCACCTGCATTCTTTAGGCCAAAGGGCATAACTCTATAACAGAAATTGCCATGTTCAGTTATAAACGCTGTTTTGCTTTGGTCTTCTGGATGCATTAGAATCTGGTTGTACCCAGAGTATGCATCCATGAAGCTCAAGCTGTTAAAACCTGAGGCGTTGTCTACAAGTTTATCGATGCATGGTAGGGGGTAAGCATCTTTAGGACATGCTTTGTTCAAATCTGAAAAGTCGACACACATGCGCCGCTTACCTGAGTTTTTCCTTACCATTACTACGTTTGAGAGCCATGTGGTGAAGCGAATTTCTTTGATGAAGTTGGCTTTGAGGAGTTTTTCTGTTTCTTCTAAGGCCGCCTTTGATTTCTCGGTGCCGAGGTTTCGCTTCTTCTGGGCTATAGGTCGGCTTGTTTTGTTCGTGGCTAGTTTGTGGCAGATGATATCTGGGCTAATGCCAGGCAAATCTGCCGGGGTCCAGGCGAACAGGTCAGCGTAGTCTTGTAGTAACTTTATCAATTCCGATCTCTGTTGTCCTCTTAGTGCTTGGCCGATGTACGTCACCTGTCCCGGAACTTGAGTTAGCTGGATTTTGTGTAGCTCATCTGCTGGTTGAGGTCTTTCCTGGGTATCCCCTCGAGGATCTAGTTCGGCCAAGGACAAGATTTCTGAGCCATTTATTGAATGGACCTCCCTTTGTTTGTGGCATATGTCCGATCTTTTTAAGCTAGCGTTGTAGCATTGCCGAGCTTGTTGTCGATCAGAATGTATTGTCGCTATCTTGTTATCTTGCGCCTGAAACTTAACACACAGATGATAAGTAGATACGACTGCCCTGAACATATTCAGAGCAGGTCATCCGAGGATAATATTGTAGGGACTGGGGCAGTCAACTATTAGGTATTGTATGTCTAAGGTTTTTGATAATGGGTTGTTTCCCATCGTCGTCCTTAGCCATATGTAACCTTTGATTGGTACTCTCTCGCCAGAGAATCCTACTAATTCTCCGGACGAGGGTTTTATTAGTTTTTCAGAGAGATTCATTTTCAAGAAAGTAGAATGAAAAAGAACATCTGCACTACTACCTGGGTCCAAAAGGACTTTTCTTACCAGAAGGTTGCCTGTTTGAATGGAAATTACTACTGGGTCGTCTGTGTGAGGGGCGGCCGAGTATATATCAGCTTGGTTGAAAGTGATTTCTAAGTCCTGAATATCTTTGTTGTTTGGTGGAGTTGTTCCTTCGATTGCTAACATCGCACGGTAGCTCCGCTTCCGTGCTGAATTGGATGCGCCGCCTCCTGCGAATCCTCCAGATATGCAGTTTATAACCCCCTTAGGTGGGTTGTTGTTCAGCCATTTATTGGTTTCTTTGCTGGCCGAGGTTTGATGATGTTCTTCTCTGTTGCTTTCCCTGTGTTTTCGTCCCTCAATGTACTTGTCCAGGAGGCCCTGTCGTGCTAATCTTTCCAAGAGATCTTTGGCTATCACGCACTCGTCGGTTGTATGACCATATTTCTGGTGGAAGGCACAGTGTTTGCTTTTGTCGATGAATCGCTGATCTTGGTAGCTTCCCGCTCTAGTTGGTGGCTTTATAATCTTGGCGTTAAGTATTTCTTTGATTATCTTCTCTCTCTTCGTATTGAATCTGGTGTAGTTATCGAATTTTGGGGTGAGCTTGAAGGGTTTGCCGAGGTCTCTAATGTTTGCCGATCTGGAGGGTCTGTCGTCCTCTTTTCTTGGTCTCCTTTCGGTTTTGTCGGCCTCTCGGAGTTCTTCGATCTCCATTTGTCCTGCTGCCCTTTCTCGGAATTCGTCCAGTGTTTTTGGTTTTATAACCGCGATTATTTCTCTGAATTTTCCGGGTCTGAGTCCAGCTTTGAGGGCATGTAGGTGGACGGCAGGGTTTAAGTCAGGTATTTCCATGGTGGCATCTGTGAACCTGGTCATGTAATCTTTTAGGCTTTCCTGTGGGCCCTGGCGGATAGTGCTTAGGTAGTCTGATCCATGTACATAGATCCAAGCTGCTGCAAAGTAGTCGATGAAAGACCTAGCCAGATCTTCGAAGGAGGCGATTGATCCTGCAGACAATTTTGAAAACCAAAGTAGGGCAGCCCCGTCTAGATAAGTAGGGAAAGCTCTGCAAAGCACAGGATCGTTATTAGGTCCGTTAAAAAACATCATAGATTGAAATTTCTTAATGTGAGCCCGGGGGTCACCAATCCCCTTATACGGCTCAAGAGAGGAAGGCAGTGTGAAATGCTTAGGCATTTGGAAATTCGTGATTTCCTCATAAAACGGGTTGTCCAAGGTCAGCTTCTCCTTAGGGGGTTTGACGCCTATGAGTTCGGCACCGCCTTAGGTGGAACCTTTGGAGTTTCCTTCCTCTTGTTTGCTGCTCTGGGTAGATAGCTCAGCTAGTCTCTTGACTTCCGCTTGCAGTTCGGCCATCTGGGCCATAAGTTCGGCCTGACTGGGTACTTGAATTCCGTTGTCTGCCATGTCACGATCTTGATGAAACCTGCGTAGAACAAGAAAGTAAAAAGAAAAAGGGGAGTGGTAATAGAGTGGGGTTAGTTTTCGGGCCCCACGGTGGGCGCCAAATGTTCCGTCAGTACTGACCAAGGTCGACGACTCTGAAGTGAACTCTTGGATATGTGGTCGAACTATACGTCGTCCAAGTGTGGGTATGAGTTTGGCCTTGGTCCTCTGAAACACGGCGGTGGGAGTACCTGCACAAAGCACTCTGACGCTCAAGTAAGTAGGTGAATAATAAATGAGTAAAGAGTAATAACTAAAAGTGAGTTTGGAACCTGAGCCTTTCTGAATTAGAGGGGTCAGATTTATAGGCGTATTGGGTTTGTTAGTGAGCTTTGAACTTTGGTTAGTTCCGATATTCTTGGTCACTGCCGTTATGGATATCTTTTTGAAGTGTGGAGACGTGATTGAGTAGTGCATTCAGTTTCGGAGATAGCTTTTAGAATTTGTTTGTTCTGTTTTGCTTATTTCCGACCTTTAAGGTCAGCCCGTTAATGAATTTCAATGCCGATTATGGCGTGGTACACATCATAGCCCCCCAGGTGGGCTAGCGTTCCGTATAGGTCGGTAGCCGAGCTTTTTTGTCTTTCATACGTGGCTAAGTTTGTTTTGAAAGAATTTGAAAAGGGTTTTAGTTGTCTCTTCGTAAGTCGTGCCAACTTTATTACTGATTATTGTCGTTTTGGTTTCCCACGTTTGTTAGTGGGTATGAATTAATTTACCCACTTTGTTAGTGGGCTTGCAATAATAGTTATTTTCTTTGTTTTTGGGAATTACGCTGTGTTGCTCATAATCTTCTTATCCTCGCTATGTCTTCGAAAGGTAAGCGTTTCTTGACTCTTCTTTGACTGTTCGTTTCTGTATACTTTTTCATGGCGGGAGAGAAATTAAAAGAGAAGTTGAAGGCTATTGAGGTTAGGGAAGATGACCCATATCATTGGGTTCAAGACGATGTGAAGACTCGTTCTGGATGCATTAGAATCTGGTTGTACCCAGAGTATGCATCCATAAAGCTCAAGCTGTTAAAACCCGAGGCGTTGTCTACAAGTTTATCGATGCATGGTAGGGGTAAGCATCTTTAGGACATGCTTTGTTCAAATCTGAAAAGTCGACGCACATGCGTCACTTACCTGAGTTTTTCCTTACCATTACTACGTTTGAGAGCCATGTGGTGAAGTGGATTTCTTTGATGAAGTTGGCTTTAGAGCACAAATTAATTAAATTATTAAAATTTATGTTAAAAAAAATTTCTTTGTTCGGCACAACACACAAGTTACGCTTGACTCCTTGCATAGATTTTTTATTTTTGGTGTTATTGTATCAGACTTAAGTCGTCGTTTACTCGTCCTAATATCTCAAAAGAAGCAAAAATCTGTGCGCATAGGAAAATTAACTTTTAATTATTTAATGTAAATCGATTTTTTAGAATTGATTATTTAACATTTTGAGTTAAAAATTTATAATTTAGAATTTAAAATTTAAAATAAATAAAATATTTTTTAAGAAATTAGTTGACATTGACTAAAAAAATAATTATGTAAAAAATATATATTAAAAATAAATTAAATAATATATACTAAAAGTAAATTAGATAATATTTATATTCATATCTATAATGATGGTTGATTTGGTAATTATTTTTAATGTATGCAAAATATTTTTAGTATTCTAATAATTTATTATAGTTTAAATATTATATAACATTTATTGAATTTTATTTTTTGTCTCTAAGATTTTATTATTTTATTGTGCGTTATTTTTAAAACCGTATATGTTAATTATATATTGAATTGATTCAGTTATCTTTTTTATTAAAATTTGATAATAATTATGATCAATTTAAGTCTACTTAACTCGAGTCTTACACTTTTAATACCGAAAGTCTCTTTCTCCTTATTGATTATGTAAGTTTATGTGTTTACCCACAATAATAATTAAAAAAGTAGAGTGTATAGAACTTTAATTTTGTTATTAGGAATATTTTGTAATATTCTTTTGACAATGAAGTGTTTTTTTTTTTTGTTTTTTGTTTTTGAAGGAATCAATGAAGTGTTTAAACTTAATCAAGTACTCAACATTCTAGCCCCTGTTTTATTTCTCTCCAAACTTTTTTTAGTCATATATATATATGAATTAAGAAATTTCACACAACCCATACAAATTAACATAAAAAGCATGTAAACTAATAATTTATAGACTTTTGTTTAATATCACAAGCCTTTTTACCAATAAAATATTAATTATTAAATTAATTATTATATATTTATAGATAAATATATATTATTTAACTTATTTTTAAAATATGTTTTATATTTATATATATTTTATATATATAGATGATTGATTTTAATATATAATTAACATAATTGTTTTATCCAATATAATAATTGTCAAATTAACATTATCCATCTAACTACTGTATGTCCTATCACAGATGTAAGAAACGAATTTCTTGTTCTTTATTATTATAAATGAGTCTAAATTAAAACATTGAACCTAGTGCGAGACTCACGTACTAATTATATTGGAGTAGATAATTCAGAAATATTTTCGATTTGAATTGATTTAGTAATTTGTTCATTAATCAATTTAAATAAATATTAGGATTTTAAATTTTATATTATGTATATATTAACTTATTAGTTAATAAATTTTTAAATAAAATTTTAATTCATGATAGATTAATCTTATCCTATCAGAATAAAAGTATTATAAAAAAATTATCAATGATACTGTCACAGCAGATATTAAAACCTTTTTTAATTTAAGTATTTTTAGAATTTGAATTAGTTTAAAAGAAAAATAAGTTAAATAACATATATGTATGTGCATTAAATAACATATGTGCATGTACATCTTGAAGGAAAAATATAGATAAATAATTTTTAATCAATTAATTTTAAATAATTGTACTAATAATTATTAATTTTATATTTTTAAAAAATAAAATTTAAATAATCACTAATTAATGAGAATTTAAAATATTAGAATCATTTCATTAGCTTGTTGTTAAGTAGATCCCGTTGATTATCTAATGGAATTATATGTCGAATGTACCCAATTACTAATTCAACAGTAACCAACTAAAATCATTTTTTTTTCTAAATATGATTAATTAATGGCACGCATAAATAATTAAGTAAATAACTAGTCTATTAAATTAATAAGTATTAATTTAAGGAAAAGTCTAGGAATGATCAGTTTTATTAAAATCTGGGTTAACTAGCAAAAGCACTCATTTTTGGATGAAATCTCACACCATTGAAATCACCAATAATAATTAATTGATGGCTACAAATCACACAATTTGTTGCCCCTAACACTCCTCTTAATATAATTTATTAAACTAAAATATAATTTTTTATTTATAATGCAGAAAAAAGGAACTCTCCTTATCACTTCAGAGAGATACATGCAAACACCAAATGCAAGTTAAATGCCTAATAATATGCTATCTTAAATCAAACTAGTCTGTTTCTGGAATCACTTCCAGTTCCAAATTCAAGCATCTTGCTGGAATATTTGCACTTGAACTACTCTCAGCGGCAGATTCAAAAGGATTTGGCGGCACTTTCAACTTGTCTTCCTCTCCTTCAAGCATATGAACTACACTTTTCATGGAGGGACGGTGAACCGGGTGCCACTGGATGCACCATAGTCCCACTATTGCAAGTTTCTTTGCAATTCTAAAATCTCCATCATCGTCAATTGGAATATATGTGTCATCTCCTTCAAGCAAATTGTGTATCCAATTGGGATATAGAACTTGAAATGTTTCTTGATTCTCGTTTGTGTTTTTTCTTCCTCCAACCATCTCAAGCAATAACATCCCATAACTGTAGATATCGGATTTGTAAGATACGTTGCCGAAGTTTCTAGAAAAAACTTCAGGCGCCATGTATCCTAAAGTTCCCCTTGCCGCAGTCATGGATACAGTACTTCGATTTTTGGAGCATAACTTAGCCAAACCGAAATCTGAAATTTTTGGAGTGAAATTGTCATCTAACAAGACATTGTAAGGATTAATATCAAAATGCAGAATTCTTTGATCACAGCCTTGGTGAAGGTATTCAATCCCTCTAGCTATGCCGAGAGCAATCTGATGCATCTTGTTCCATCCAAGAAAGTTTTCCTTGTCGCTGGACGAAGCAATGAAGGTCTGGAGATTACCATTGGGGAAGAAGTGATAAACCAAAGCGCGGTGAGATCCGTCGGCGCAGTAGCCAAGCAAGCGAACCACATTGACATGGTGGATTTTGGCCATTGTTCCCACTTCATTTATGAATTCTTTGCCATCGCCGTCTGTGTTAGTGAGAATCTTGACAGCAACAAGAATTTTGTTGGACAATTTTCCTTTATATACAGCTCCGTGAGCACCTTCACCTAACTTGTCCTTAAACTGCTTAGTAATTCTCTTGATATCAGCATAAGAGAATCTTGTTGGGTTTAATGCCTCATAGTCCTTCAAAAAAGTTTCAACTCTTTGTTGATCTTCCCCTTTGTTTATGTAATAGCGATGTATATAATACAAGGCACCGAGTATTGACACAAGGAGAGCTGCACCTGCATGCCATTATAAACACATATTGAAGTAGGTACTAAAGTCACAAAAACATTAGATGCCAATAAAATTATTTATACTCAAAAAAGGATTAATTAGGAACATGTTTGGAGAGAGTACTGCAAGAGTCCATGTTTTAATTTCTCACCTGTAATGGGTAAAATAATGGGTTGATACTCCTTCCATGCTTTAGGCTTCCCTCTGTTACAGCCAACAAAGCATCCATGGCCACTAGGAAAACTTGTATTATCCCATACCAAGTTGATTGAATTTCCCTGTATCAGATTTGGCCTTAATTGCATAAGATTAGTAACCAGTTTTGTGCAGGAGACCAAGCCTGAGTCGACGGCGTCTTCATCGCCAGCCACACGAATCGGGCAAGATAAAGTATCTTGTTCCTGGGAGTCGGAGTCTGTCGAAGAACAATTAAAGAAAGTAAGGTTGGTCTCACCGTCAAGAGAAAGTTCCATATCGTCGAAAAACTCTCTATAGGATCGGAAAGGATAAAATGATGAGTAATTCAGTGTGAGAAAGAGTTCTGGAAGGCAGTGTTTGGGATCATAAATTTGTAAAGTTTGTGATGTGTAATCAATTTGACGGACGGGGAGTTTCACTAAAGATGAAGAGCCGGTTAGCTCAAGAACAAAACTGTCTTTGTTTTTTTCACAGTACAAATGGAACGGACATGGAACCGGAGGATGCTGATCCAGCTGGCAGTTCCCAAGATTCAGATTTAGAAGCAGCAGCAGAAACAATGCCGATACCTTCATTGCCAACACAGGAATGCAAAATGTGTAAAATCACTTCAACCTTGAATTCACTTGCACAAACACCAAAATATACAAACTAAGACCAATGCTAGGGGCTAGCAATTTTTGTGATTAGTAGCCATCAAATAGCCATCAATGATGATTTAATGGTGTGAAATTAGTGTTTGATTTCATCCAATAGGTCACATTTTTCTATTGGTTACATGCTGGCCAAAATTCAATAAAATTGCTGTTTCCTAAACTTTTCCACAAACTAATCCGCGTTTTACAATTTATTATTAAAAACTACTTAATATTTTTTTTTGGGACGTAAGCTAAAATTAATCACTTAACTAAACTATTAGTATAAAATATACACTTAAATATAAAATATACATTAAAAAATAATTTAAATTATATAAATTATGCTTAATTTTAATATACATATAATATTTTTATTTTTTTAACAAATCTCCCACAAAAAACTAAAAATCAATTCCCTGCGCAAATCATAAATTCATTTAAGGGTTTTACTTGTCAATTTACTATTAAGCAACTTATTATTTATCACTCTTTTTAATTAGCATGGTGACTTGCTGAGTGATCCCAAAAGTCTACCAATGCAAGTCAATTGTTGATATATTAAAATATAAAAGATAAAAGATATATTATAAACAAACTAAACAACATTTATATATATACTCGAAATTTTAAAAATCAAATCAGTCATCAAACCATTTTAATTATTAATTTATTAGTTTACTAATTTAATCATAATTAAATCAAAATAACTATTTTATATATAAAAACATATAATTTAAATATAATAACACAAATATAAAAATAAAAAAAAAAAAAAAAAAAAAAAAAAAAAAAAAAAAAAAAAAAAAAAAAAAAAAAAAAAAAATAAAAGTATAAACATAACCAAAATTATAATTATAAAAAAAAAAAAAAAAAAAAAAAAAAAAAAAAAAAAAAAAAAAAAAAAAAAAAAAAAAAAATTATAAAAAAAAAAACATATATATAAGTTGGAAGAAACAGAGTTCTGAGGCATATAAATATTCTTTTGTTTCTTTTATATATAGTCATACACTCGGATATTCATATAAGAATGGTGGTATTTATGTCAAAACACAAAAATGAGAACCAGCAATACTAAAAAAAAAAAACTGAAATTATATCAGGGCCTAAGAATATGTATGCTACACCAGCCTTATAGATACGCGTTAAGAACAAGTAATAAAAATATTTTTTAGTTATTAAGCTGAAGAGGAACTTGGCTTTACAATCTATTAAATATTCACGATTATAAGTTGATATTTTCTTACTAGAGCCAACTCTTGTCATAAACCTATCAAAACCAAAGGGAGGAAAAGAAGGACTCTTATGTTATTATAAAGGAGGTAAGTACTAATTTTGTCTTTAAGGTTTCAGCGAAAATTAAATTTTTTTTCAATCTTTTTTGGTTATTAAAATTATCTTTAATATTACAAAATGTTAAAAAATTGTCTTTTTTTACTTTAATTATATTTTTTTAACCAAATTACCCTTCATTATTAATAAAAATAATAAAAATTGTAGAACCTATGCACAATTACTCAAGAGGGGGTGAATTGAGTAATGCAACAACAATTTATCTTTTTGCGAAATTTAAGAACAATATATAAAAATGTTATTGTACTAGTATTTTTCCAAGAGCTTAACTCAATTGCTAAGCATTTATAAGGAGCTTTTACTTTCCAATAGACACTAACTCAAATAAATTGATCAAGATTTTCACCAATCGGACTTAAGCCACTCCTTAAGTACTTACGAAGCTACTTTTCGATCACAATTTATTTGTTCAAAAGTAAAAAGGCAATATAATTGAAGAGATAAGTTTGAAGAGAAGCAAACGTTGTTTAGAGTGGTTCGGCACAATCCTTGTCCTACGTCCACTTTCTTTCTCAATCGCAATTGAGAAGTTCCACTATTGCCAAGCTTCAAGGTGCTCGCGCAAAACCTTTTACAATCCGAGTCCTTAGTTTCTAACACCTCACGGTATATGATCACCACTCGTATACTAACCCACTCCACTTAGAGATACCTTCTCTAAGATTTGCCTTGAGTACTTAGTATACCTTTTGGTATCCTCACCGACTATAGTGTTTATAACTCTTGACTCAAACTTGGAGATCACACTCCAATTTACAAGGTGTACAAGAAAAAAAAACAATTCTCAAAGAATTGTTGAGATGAAATGAGTGCTCTCTAGAAGAGTGTGTGATTACAAGTCTAGCACTATTGAACCAAATGATATATTCTCTCAAAAAGTGTATTTTATCACTTAAAAATGTGTAGAAGGAAAAATATGAACGAGATGGCTTTCTAATATCAAAAACTTATGAAATAAGGCTTCAATCCATCCATTTATAGATTTCCCAAACCTTAGAAACGTTGGGGAATTAATGGGATGGAGCATTTATGTCAAAACTAGCCGTTTTTTATGTTTTTGAATTATTTGCATCGATGCATAACACTTTGCATCGATGCAAATATGCCTTTGATGCTGAAATTTGAATTTTCAGCTAGGTTGCATCGATGCAAGCATCTTTGCATCGATGCAACAAGTCGTTGCATGCTTTGCATCGATGCAAGATAAGTGTGCATCGATGCAAACCTCAAAGAACGGTTTAAAAACACTTTAAAATGCTTAGGATTGATCTCAAACTTGTTGGAGTCAATTCCTATGCTTTTGTACCTTTGAAAACAAGTTTTTAAAACCTTTTGGCTAGCATTGAATCATCAAAACATTTTGTGAGTGTGTGTTGAGAGATTTAACATTTGGTTCTTAACAAGAAGTTACCTAAGTCCTAAGACTCTATACATGTCTTCAAAAGTTGTGGACTTGAGTTTCTTGTTGTTGTTGTGTTTGCTTTCAACTCTTCATGTTTGTTCATTTAAGATGTTTGTTGATTTGTCCTTTCATGTCGTTTGTTGGTTTGTCATTCATCAAAACCTACGAATACAAACTTCGCATACAAGCAACATGATTTACAAAAATAATATTTAAAAAAATCAAAATCCTTTCTCTTCTCAAATTCAGTTTCATTTTCTTCACCATGATCATCAATCCAGCTCACTCTTCCTCTTTCCGCCGGTAACGTCGTAGACCTCCGCGAGCCCAGAACCCACCGCGACGCTCTTCTTCGCGATACCCTAGTGCCACAACACTCTCCTTCCTTGCCACAGTCCACCGCCACAACCCTTTCTCTTTTTTTCTTCTTCTCCTCTGTCCACTGATCCATGGCCGAACCACCACCAGCAACTACCTTAGTCGCCTCTAGCAGCTGCTGTCTTCACCACCGCCGCTGCAACATCCACCTCTACCCTGATTTCTTTTTGCTTTGTTCTTCATTACAGGTTCATGAACCAACCTACTTTCAGTCCCTCTAATTTTTGTTTGATTTAACTTAGGTTTAATTAGAATTTTAATTTAATTTTTAATCAGTTCTAGTTGCTCGGTTAGTTTAGTTAGATTAGATTTTTCTGATAATGGATACTAGGTTATTAGGATAAGTTAGTTTAAGCTTGTTAGTGGTAATAGAATTGTATGTGTTTGAATTTTTGCTGGTATTGCCGTTGAATTTTATGTGTTTGCCTTATGAAGATTTTGTTATTCGAATTGCCGAGGATTGTGTTAAATATGTGGGTACGTACTTGAATATATGGTTGTTGACTTGTTGTGGATTAAAACTGGTTCCATTAACAGGTTGCTGCTAGAATTGTTGAAACCTGTGGTTTGGTTGCCGACAAAGAGGGGAAGAGCGAACTGGATTGATGATGATGGTGAAGAAGATGAAGCTGCATTGAATTTGAGAAGAAGAGAAGAAGAAAGAAGAGTGAGAAGAGAAAGGGGAAGAGGGGTGGGTGTCCTCTGGCAGTAGAAATTGTCGCGGCGTAGGTGAGAAGAAGAGGGTGATGGTGAAGAGTTGAAGAAAGGGAATTGAGGGAGGGGTGGGGGGAGAGGCCGAAGAGATGCTAGGGAGTGGGTGGGGTGGGATTTTGCTTTTTTATTTAATATTATTTTTATGAGGGTAATTTGGTCAAAAAATATAATTGAAGTAGAAAAAAATAATTTTTTAATGTTTTGTAATGTTAAAAATAATTTTAATAATAAAAAAAAGTCAAAAACGAATTTGATTTTCGCCTCAACACCTTAGTAACAAAAGTAGTACTTAACCCTATTATAAACGACAGTCGCCGTAGCTAGAGAATAACCATTATTAGTGCACAAATTATACCATACATATGAAGAAGTAAAATGCAACTCGAGAAAGTGTTAATTCTTAAGAATAGAAGAAAATGGTACATGAAGTTTACAATTATATTTTGTACCTTTCCAATATATGAATATTTGATTCCATGATTACTGTAAAACAAAATTCACATTCTGTTTGGAAAAATGAATGTGCTTTGGACATAGTAGAATTAAATAAAGGTTGAAAAGTCAAAGGCATAGATATCATATAGAATAAAATAGAATATATGCCAAACAAATTAGAGAATATATAAAAAAATGTTAATAATTTAATAGGGGTGTTTATGAATCGGATTCGATCCGTATATATGTTTATCCGAATCTGATTTGAAAATTGTGAATATTGATTCGATCTGCAAGATTAACGAATCCGATCCAATCTACATACTAATAGGATAAGATTACAAATTTTAAGTAGGTATCCGCATATCTAGAGACTCACAATAAATACATAAATATTTTTTATATTTTATTTTAACTAATAATTATTATAGATTTTATATTATTTTATTTTTATTATTTAAGAAAAATATGTTTAATAATATTTTAAGAATAAATATATTTAAAAGAGTGAAAAAAAGAATTTTATTGATATTTTTTTTATAAAAATAGACTTTTTAAATATTTTTATATTTTGCGGATATATTCGATATCTGGTCCGATCCGCAAATGCACGAATCAGATCGAATAAGATCCAATATAAAAAATTGTGGATATTAAATCCGATCTAATTATTTTAATAAGAATCGAATAAAATTTTTTGTCATATCCAATCCAATCAGATTCGCATTTATCCCCTATAATTTAACAACAATTAACAACTTCACAAAATTGGAAGTCAGCTCACCTCCATCAAGTTATTGTTCTAAGCAAATATAATTTTGCACAATCATTTTCAATTTGACCAAATGTCCAACTAAGTGATTTTGCACCCAAAAAAAAAAAAAACTAAGCATGATCTTGAATGAACAAATTAAATCATGTTGATCTAACTAAGCAAAGGAGGAAAAAGACGTCTCTGAATTTGAACAACAAATAAATAAAAAATGTAAGAAAATAACCATTATCTTTTGATATGAAAGTTTGAGCAATGAGCAATAAATAGAGTACGAAGAAAGAGGGAACAAGAACGCCCGCGACGACGGCGTGATGGATAACGAGCGACTAGGTGATGAGCACGATAACCCATGATGTGCGACGAACGATATAGAGAAGTTCGCAATTTGCGAATGTACATAGGAGTTTGAGGCAACCGGTTGGACAATGGAGAGACAACTGAAGCATGAGGGATGGCGGCAGTGAGAAGAATGGCGACAATGGTAGAGGCTAGGATTTCTTTTCTTTTGTAGAGAGTAGGGGTGACACAATAGGTAGGTAAGGATTTAGATCCAATCCTAACTCTAATTACGGGTTGATTTTTTTACTAAAACTCAACTTTATCCTACCCGCAGGTTTATAATATATCAATTCGAACTCTACATGCCTTCAATTTACCGGTATCTTATTCTGTCTCATAAAAAAAAGCAATATTCAATAATTTGATGATATATTGAGGATTGTAATAATTTGGTATTTATAGATCACTGGTTAGATTTAGCTTAATAGTTAACGGCTTTTTATATGAATAAAAAGTTCTTGATTCGATACGCACCCTAGCGCGCGCGCGCACACACACACATATATATAGGGTGTAGGTTGGTCGGATAAATTGAGTCTCAACCCACATTCTATCCGACTAGTAGATCAATTCGCTATGTGTTCAATCCTATACCAACGGATTGAGTTGACAACTCTATTTGACCGAATTGAAAAAAATTAAGTACTTACGGATAGATTACTGCTATCATCCCTATGAAGTGAGAGTTGAAAATCGGTCGGATTTTAATTCAATTTGGCAGTCAGACAACAGTTTCAAAACGGTTTTTAAAATAACGGTTTTGTATGTTGGACCAAACAAAAAGTACTTTCCGTTCTTAGTCAGATTAGTCCTATAGTCGATCCGATCTGATTTTCAAAACATTAATTTATACATAAATACATAATAATTAAATTTTTATATGAAAATAATATTTTTATTTAAAATTTATTATTAAAAAATGCTTGATATATTTTTTAATAATGTTGGATAATCAATTTTTTAACTCATATCAGTTAATTCTTTAAAAATTATTTTATTTATTTAAAATTTAAAATTTAAAATTAACAAATATTAGTTAACTAAAATGAGTTCTTCGTACAATTTTTTTATGGTATATCCGTGACAAACTAAAAATTAATTTGGTGTATGTACACCACAAATTCATTTAAGAGTTTGTCTTTTCCCAATTTGCTATTAAGCAGCTTATTATTTAATATTTAATTATTTATTACCCTTTTTAGCATGGTGACTTGCTGAGTGATCACAAAAGTCTACCAATGCAAGTCAATAGCATTGACAAATGGAAAGACAGTTTTGCCCTCAACAGAGTATGGACGGGATGTTTTGATTTAGCTTATAACATAACAAGAGTTTTCAGTTTTCATCATCAATCATCAATCAATCATGATCATGAAAAGAGGGGAAGGCTTCTCCTGCTCACTCTTAAACTACTTGCTCCTAATTACCATAGTTGCATCCGCCGCCGTGGGTCATAACAGAAGATGTGCTCCATCTGCGTGCGGCAAAGTTACCAACATAACGCATCCTTTCCGGCTGAAGGATGACCCAGAATATTGTGGCGATCGGAGGTATGAGCTGGCTTGCGAGAATAACATCGCGGTGCTAGCTTTGTTCCCGGGGAAAAACTACCATGTTCAATCAATAAATTACAATAACTACACAATCCGACTCGTAGATCCCGGGATCTTAGAGGATGATTGTTCCACCCTTCCTAACTATTCCATATCCAATTCCTATTTGACGAATGAAGATGCAAGGGAACCATATGAAGACAATCAAAAGCGAGAGAGTGCTTTAGATAATGGCATGTCCAGATCCTTAACAGTATTCTGTAACGTGGTTTTCTTGGAGTGCAGCAATCCGGTGAGGGACGATCCACGATACGTGGACACTGCACCTTGCGTTAAACAAGGCCGCAATTTTTATGCTGTTTTTGGATACATGTGGGTGCATGAATTAAAAGATGATTGCAGTGTGAAGCTGGTTGCTGCCACATCATCCTTTCCTGCTCCACCGAGATGGCCATATGATCAATCATTCTTGAGATGCGGCCAAAACTATTCATACACTGAGATTCATAGGATGCTCAGTTATGGATTTGAGGTTTCGTGGCTACCTGGTGTTTGTGAGTGTGGACCGAGGAGGTCTTGCATAATTGACGAAACCGCTCGAAGTGGTATCTCATGTTACGGCGGCGAAAACTGTTACACTCCAATTCTGATGGCCGAATGTGGTAAGAAAACCAAAACCAATAATACTATTTAATGATTTTATGAACATATATATCATAACAAAAATAAAATAACATGTAGAAATATATATATATATATATATATATATATATATATATATATAAAACTTTTTTATCACTAAAACATATACTCTTTCACAGTCAAAACTCAAAACACACATTTTTTTTTTATTGTATATCTTTATTACAAATACCAAGAGAGTGTTTGGTTTTGAAAATAAGACAAATAAAATATTGAACATAACACAAAAATGATAAAAACATAAAAATTAATATTTTTATATTTTATTTAGTGACGACCTGAATATAATATAGAACAAATAATAAAAAATCTAATTTAGTTTTATTTTTTAGTCACATATTTTAGAATAAAAATAAAGTAATAAAAATATAATTATAAAAATTTGATAGTAATAGTAAAAAAAATAAAAAAAAAATAAGTTGTGTCTCTGTTTATTATCTCTGTGTCATTCTTATAAAAAAATATAAAATGTATATTAATTCAGTGTCAGTGTCTTAGAATATAATATTTTTATTTATATTTTATTTATCAAATATAATTTTGTGTTTTTATATTTATGTCTCAGTATCTTATCCTTATAAATAAATGCAGTCTAAAAATTAACATTTTTTAATATTATAGATTAATATTAGAAAATTTTCTTTTTTTTTTTTGTTAATATTGATAGATTATTAAAAATACTGAGCCTCTAGCCCTACTTTATTTTTATTCCACAGATAAACACAACTTATATATATACATATAAAATGTATAGATCTATAAGCTTATTTGTAAATACTCTTTATTAAATAAAAATTATTACATTATTTTTTATTAATTAATTAAATAAATTTTAACTTTTTATTATATATTATATTTTATATCAATATTTTAAAATTAAAATTTAAAATTCAAGAATTCGAAATTAAGAACTATGCTAAAATTTAAAATTTAGTGCAATATAATTTTTTCCCATAAAATTAGTTTCATATGAATTTCATTTAAATATATTACTAATAATACGGTGGTAAACCACATACAGCGGCACGAAATAATTTGTAGTATTATTTTTGCTATCTTCAATACTCTATAGCTAATTTGTTTCTACTGTCATTTAGGAAAGGTGTCGAAGCTCCAAATAATCGCAGAAGGTATGAACTTTTATCCCTTATTAAGGCGAGTTTAGTGTGCGAAGGAAATTTTTTTTTTTTTCATGAATCAAATTTATATGTGGAACTATTTATAAATATAATTTAGTTCAAGGAATATTGTTCAACTCATTGTTTTTAACTGAGTTTACTTTTCTATTTTTATCTTATACCATTGCACTTATTTTATTTTTCCCTAGAGATCACCTGTTGTATTATTATTATTATTATTATTATTATTATTATTATTATTATTATTATTATTATTATTATTATTTGGCCTGTTAGTTGAATGAATCAATTCTTTGCATACATTACCATCAATATATCACAATGACACAAAAAATCAGCTACCAATCAACTATAAAGATTTGATTATTTTATTATAAAAAGTATAATTATTTTGGTGATAAATTATTTTATTAAAAATGTATAATATAACATGTATAATATACAGTAATACAATTAATTTAGTAGTTAATTTTGTACATTATTGATAAAGCATTTTGGCATTAGGATGGCTACCCAATTTCTCATCTTTCAACAATATTAAGATAATGCAAAGTAAGGAATATATAATCGCAAGCTCCCAATAATGTCATCGCACCTTTTGCTTTGTGTCTAGTTTGAGTGCTTTTCTACGACTTGCATCCTTTTGAAACGTTTCTCCATGTCTTATGATTTATTCCACTAATTCTTTGCAGATTACGCGTATGGAATTTTGAAAGGTAGATTCTTATTCCTCAGCAAATATTTTCAGTTGCATGGTGTGATTTCCATATCTATCGAGTCCTATGTCACTAAGAAGACATTATTAGGGTGCCACAAAACATATACAATATCTTTTAGAGACTAAATAATTTGCTATTTTTTCAATATTTTTAAGAGATAAATTGGTGGTTTTTCTTATGTCAATTAAATATTTATGTAAACTATTTTACCATTATTGAATATCAAATTACATTCTTTGTATCCCATGTTCAACTTTTATACTCTCGTTAACAACAAACATATTTAAATTGATTGATACTTTTATATTACACAGGACTTCGAAAAGTAGTAGGAAAAGATGGTGGTGATACCTTCTATAAAGCAGATGTATTAGCTATTATTAAGCTAGGAGTTTTCACGGGACGGGTTATGGTGCCATACATGGTCGTCAAATTCATATCAGGTCTCGTGTTTTTCTTCATAATGTTGATCTACATAAGCCAAAGAAGACATGCATCAATTTATGAAAATATTGAGGAATTTTTGCAAGGGAACAAACTCATTCCAATAAGATATTCATATAAAGAGATAAAGCAGATGACAAGAGATTTTAAGGAAAAATTGGGAGAAGGAGGATTTGGCTCAGTATACAAGGGAAAGTTACGAAGTGGACCCTTTGTAGCCATAAAAATGTTGGGTAAAGCCAAGGGTAATGGTCAAGATTTCATCAGTGAAGTTGCTACAATTGGTAGAATACATCATGCCAATGTAGTAAGATTGGTTGGATTTTGTGTAGAGGGTTCAAAACGCGCTCTTGTATACGAATTTATGTCGAATGGTTCTCTAGATAAATTTATCTTCTCCAAAGTGGATAGTGTATCATTGACTTACCAGGAACTTTTTGAAATATCTCTTGGAGTGGCTCGTGGTATAGCTTATCTGCATGAAGGTTGTGACATGCAAATTTTGCATTTTGATATCAAGCCTCACAACATTCTTCTTGACGAGAACTTCATTCCTAAGGTCTCAGACTTTGGTCTTGCAAAGCTTAATCCTCTGGATAACAGTATTGTTTCTTTGAAAACAGCAAGAGGAACCCTTGGTTACATGGCCCCAGAATTGTTCTATAAAAATATTGGTGCAATATCTTACAAGGCTGATGTCTATAGCTTTGGAATGCTTTTGATGGAAATGGCAAGTCAAAGAAGAAACTCGAATCCAAACGCAGAGCATTCAAGCCAATTTTACTTTCCATTTTGGATATATGATCAATTGGCTCAGAAAAGTGATGAGATAAAGGTGGAAATTTTGATGCATGAAGAAACAAGCGAATTAGCAAAAAAGATGTTTACAACTGCGCTGTGGTGTATACAATTGAAGCCAAGTGATCGTCCTTCAATGAATAAAGTAGTGGAAATGTTAGAAGGAGAAGCTGCAAATATTGAAATGCCTCCAAAGCCTTCATATTATCCAAATGATATTATCCACGGAGATTCTGAGATTAACTCAGGAGAAGCTACTTCAAATAATTCTTCTGGCTCTTCGGGTTTTGAGGAGGAAATTGCAACTAACCCTCTGTTAATGTTTTCTGGATGATGACTAATGCAATTTGCTTTTTATGATCTTGTTTCTTATTATGTTAAGCAAAAGGGCAAGTATAACAAGTGTGGTATTTTTCTATATTGTATTTATATTTATATTTACGTGTTGTGTACGCTTTTGTTTATTGAAACCAGTTGAATGACAATTTGATCATTTCTTTATGAGCACGCGTGTATTAATATTATTATTTTGATAAAATAAGTTAAATATAATCTTTGTTTAGTTTTAACTCAATAATATATACAATGGTTAGAGAATGCAAAATAGTTAATATGACCAATTCTTGCATGTTTCCTTATGTTCCCCTAATTTAAGGCTGAAATTTGTTGATCACATAAACTCTGCAAATTATTTTTGGGTTAATTTTATGTTATGGGGCGAGATTGGTAGCACGCAGGTGAATCTTAATATCAGAAGGAGAAACATAAATAATAAAAAACAAACTAATAATTCAAAATACGAAACAAATGTTATAGAACTTACAAAACCAAAACTGCCAAAAATGAACTCACATCAAAACTAGTATAGTAGACTGAATGATTATGTTTAGAACCATTACAGATTCACCATCCTCCTTCTAGTTTACTGGAAACGATGATTGTTACTTCTTGGATTTCTTTGGTGCTCTGCATAAAAGATATACAATTGACCATTAAACAAGAAAAACACCATACACAAATTGCAACTATGACATAAACATAAACTGTAATACTCACTGGGCAGGCTGGGGTGCTGTAGCAGGTGGAGCACTAGGTGCTGCTGTCACCTTCTCTCTAGGACCCTAAACATTTCAAACACATAACACAAGTGTGATAATTTTAGATATAACTTAGGAGAACACACAAAACAGTTAAGTGTTAGAGAAATGTTTTGTATATTAGGTTGTACACCAGGGTAACACGCATCTCTCCTCCATTGGATGGGGTGTAGAACTTAACAGGTCTCACATGTTACCAGTTGGAGGAGTGAAGTGTGTCGACTTGATGTACAAGAAGAATGAGTACAAATTATACATCTCTAAGTATTCCCATGTGCAAGGATTACGAGATTATAAACCCGTGAATGGAACTCACTTGGGCCAGACGTTCCTCCCTTCGAGCAGATTTCCTTTCCCTGCTAGCCTTGTTCTTTGCGCGCTTGGCCTCGAACTGATCAGACAAAGTCTTTTCTCTAGCCTTCTCAGCCTTGGATTTGTGGATGCTCTCCATCAAAACTCTCTTGTTCTTGAAAACATTACCCTTCACCTTCATGTACATATCATGGTACATGTGCTTGTCGATCTTCTTTGATTCCCTGTACTTACGAAGCAATCGCCTTAGAACACGCATCCTCCTCATCCAAAGTACTTTGGTGGGGAGCCTTGCCTCCCTTGTACCCTTACGCTTACCTGATAGTATTGAAGTAAGCATTGTAATTCGCAAATGATGACCAGGACCAAAATGCAAATTCATTTTATGCCCAGCTAACAAAGCTCCACATGTATTTAGTGGCTATAACTTATCTGCAAACCTATCTAGCAGAAGTATTACAAACTTCTTTTCAATCGATAAGCAGCTCTGTAAAGCATGACTTACAAAAGGAGTGAAAAATTAAGGTTCAATATCACTTAGTGGCTTATCTAAAGAGTGATATTGTGTTGAATAACATCTTTGAAAATCCCCTGGGAGGCTTAGAATTGATTTTGGGAGGAAGTAAAATTGATTTAGTAAATTCCAATACTGTTTGGTTTCTAACTCTCAAGATCAAATTCTTGTTCTATAATAGATTTTGGGCAAACTGAAAACATTTTTTTTATTTTCTGACAGTTACTTTAACAACTATGATCAAACATAAAACAGTTTAACTAAATAAATTCTACCATAAATAATTCAACCTACAATTAGTTCCAAACAAGTAGAATCGAACACAAAACAAACTAACTTCTCAGTTATTATGCTTCAAGTGGCGAACGACCAATAGTACCATGGCCATATTTTGTGAATATGCATCAGCTACAAACTACTAGAATTTAATCCATCCCAATATTGAATTATAAGATCAATTATTTTCACATTGAGAAATGCTGTGTACTCATCTTTGCCTCATAAACGCACCTAACATATAACCCCCAAGACCGAATGAAGGTTCGGACTCGGGTTGAAATATGGAATTAGATCTCACAAGTCACACCTCATCAAATGGTGAGGATTTGTAATGTTGGCTCAGTGTACAAAGCAAAGATAAGCACAGATGGCATATCTCTTTTGCATTTAAGTATAACAAAAATTACCGTATCCGGAGTGGCGACCCTTCCGCTTGGCTTCCTTCATCCTGCGAGCCCGGGAGCGTGAGTGAATCTTGGTTGGCTTCCTGATGATAAATCCATCCTTAACCAACTTTCGAATGTTTTGGCCTACGAACAAAGCACCCACCAAGCTAAGTAACGGACAATGTTTTGTTGTCCAATAGAGTATATCAAAATAAGTGTCTCAAATTTGATTGATGTACTTTATATTACCCTTAAAAGTATAATTTTGAAGCTAGAAAGTGCTATCTATGACCATTAACCAGTAATAATGTTCACTAAAAGTCTTGGATTAGCAACCTCCGTCGACAATACCTTGAAGGGTTTAGGGTTTAGTTTTTTTGGGAGGAAATGTCACTAAGTAATGCTAAATGCCTAAATGGACAAACACCAAACCGTATTACTACTAGGTACAGAAAAAAACACACCACATTCAGATATCAGATCCAACTGAAAACACAAATCAAAACTTTGAAAAGAAAAAAAAAATCTTGCGGTGTTAAAATAAAGTGAAAATTTTAATGAAACTTGAACAAACTATTTTTTTAAGATAAAGGAGCTCGCTAACTGTTTCTCTCACAGGAAACTAATTATTTTCTTCTTCTTCTTTTCTTTATTTTATTTTCTGTTTCCTCAGAGCTTAGCTAAAGGAACACAGGCTTTTGTTTTTCATTTTGATAGCATCGACATTTCTTCGATCCTAATCTGGCTAAACGGAGCTGAAAATGTTGATAACAATAAACTGGAAGAGAGAGAGAGCATACGAGAATTGGCCATGGAGATTTCGTTGACTTCATTGGGATCAAGCCACACTTTTCCTCTTCCACACTTGAGAACGCTCGCCGCCAATCGCTTCTGCAGCTTCAGCGACACCATTTTCTCCCTTCTCAGTTCTCTCTCTCCCTCTCTCTCTATCGCGAAGTGCTATATATGTGTCTGCTTCAAATGGCAACCCTCATTTCTGTTAATGGGCCGGTCCTCACTTATAGGCCCAATGTGAAGTTTTAGTATTTGGGCTCACCTCTATCACAAGTTCATCATAATATTGAAAGTATAACAAGTTGGGCTGCTGGCCCTTCTTGCACCAAAAACAAAAGGAACACTCTGTCAAAATTAGGAGAAAAAAAATGACCAAAAAAAAAGGATAAGTTAGAGAATTCCAATATCCAGTGTACTGTGTATGTCTCAAGTTTTGTAGCGAATTCTATAAAATATTTCTCAAAACTTTCATTCTTCTAGATAATCTTGAAACTTCATTTTTTTTTTTTTTTGGTATTGTCATTTTGTTTTTATTTCGGGGTTGTGGATAGAAATTAATGTGCTTGCCATTTGTTTAAAGCCCATTCATTTCAGCTTGGTGTGAAAGCAAATCCTTTCAAGACATTTGTACATTTGGATATTCGTATTCATAAAGATCAGAATATATAATACTTGATTTAGAAATATTTTAAATTGTTTTTTTTCCTACATTTAAAAATTGTATACAATTTAAAAAAAAAATGAATAATTTTTAATACATGATTTAATTTAGAAACATTTGGCACTTTATTTAATAAAAAGAGTTCTATTTCAGTATTTTGGTCTTTGGATTCAAGTGTTAATCAATTAATATTAGTTAACTTTCCTCAAATTATTCTTTTACCGTAAATTTGAAATTTTAAATCTTAAAACTTAAATACAAAACTTTAATCCTAAATCTTTAATCTTTCAGAAAATAAAAGTTAAAAACATAATTTTACAATAAAAAATAAATTAATATTTGAGAACAACTTATTTTTTTCCATTTCTTAGTCCCTTCTGGCCATCAACATCACAGCTTGAATAGCTTAGGGCATGAAATTTTTTTCATGGTGCGGTGAGCGTGGAAAGCAATCAAGCTGTAAATTTAGTTACCAATTTTGCCATTTTTTTTTCTTTTCCTAATTTTTCTTTCGAGATTTTCTTTTCCCTTTTCTTACCTCTTCCTTTAGACTCACCCAATAGAGTTTGATGAGAGGCTATTTCACAAGATTCTTTCTTGTTTGAACATAGCTGTTCCGATCAACGAGTTAGAAGGAAGAAGATCTGGATCCCCATTATTCTGTGATTCATTGATTTCTCAACAATGGCTGACAATCAGAGCAACGCAGTACAGATGGATGTAAACGCACTAGCCAATCTCCTCCATCAACTCACTACTCTTCAGTCTCAGATTTCGAAGAACAACACAAGTCCAATTCAAGATCAATCAAGCCCTTATTTTATCCATCCGGGAGAAAATTCAGGTACACCGATTATTTCAATCGTGTTAACACCTAACAATTATGATAGTTGGAGTCATGCTATGATTAGAGCTCAAAGAACAAATTGAAATTTATTGATGGTACCATAAGAAAACCTGAGAATAATAATGTTGAATATGAGGCATGGGAAAGATGCAACAATTTGATTGTTTCTTGGATCAATCTTTCATTAAGTCCTGGAATTCGTGATAGTGTTATGTGGAACAATGTTGCTATTGATTTGTGGGAGGAACTTAAGCACAGGTACTACCAAGGGGACAGGTTCAGAATTGCAGAACTCCAAGAGGAACTTTTTGCCATCAAGCAAGGTGATCTGACCATCACTGATTATTACACAAGGCTCAAACAGATATGGGAGGAGCTCAACAATTTCAGATCCATTCCAAACTGTGTCGGATGTGCAGAGTCATGCTCTTGCGGACTATCAAAAATAAGAGAATACAGAGATGAAGATCAAGTAGTCAGACTTTTGAGAGGATTGAACGAACAATACTCTACCGTCAGATCACAAATCATGCTCATGTCACCCCTACCAGACCTAAACACAGTATTTTCTATGCTAACACAGCAAGAGAGACAGTTGACCAACATGGACAACAATAAAATTTTGTTCAATTCCACTCAAAATACAACTACATCACAAGTGCTCAATTCATCATCTAATAGAGGCAGAGGAAGAGGGCGAGGGAGATCAAGTCAAGGTGGTAGAGGGCGTGGAGCTAAGATAGTATGCTCTTATTGCAACAAACTTGGCCACACAGAAGATGTGTGCTATAAGAAACATGGGTACCCCTCCCATTTCCAGCAGCGGCAGCAACATCCCACCACAATTGCTAATGTACTCAATGATAAACACCCCCAGCTCAATTGCCTCCAAGAGAACATTGGAATGTCAAGCTCTGAATTCACTCCAGAACAAAAATTTGCCTTGTTGGAGCTGATCAAAGGCAAAAGTGTGCAGCAACAACCTCATAATGCAAATCAGGTTAATTCTATTCAGACCTCCACTCCAGATAAAATCATTGTATTACAATTTAATACAAGAATTATGAGTATTATAACTCCAAAATCTGCACTATGGGTCATTGACTCTGGTGCGACAGATCATGTGACTTTTGACTTAAAAGATTTTGCAAGTTTTCAAAATATTGCTCCAATAAATGTGATATTGCCAAATGGAACCAAAACTGTGAGCACCATTGTTGGCACAATCATATTTTCTAAAAAATTTTTTCTCAAAAATGTTTTGTACATTCCCTCCTTTGATTTCAAATTGATTTCTGTGTCAAAATTAACCTCAAATTTACATTGTCAAATGTTAATCAATGATAAGTGTTGTGAGATACAGGATCAATCCACATCGAAGATGATTGGCATTGCTAAGTGCGGAGATGGGCTATATACAATGAGTAGAGAAATAGAATACTTTCACCTTCAATCCCCTTCAATAAAGCAAGCTTCATTGGCAGCAGCTTCTACCACTACTCATAACATAGCATCTTCACAAACTGAGCATAACAAGATTTGGCATCTTAGATTAGGACATATACCTATGCATAGACTAATTTTAATGAAAAAAGATTATCCTTTTATAGATTGCACTGCTTCAACATTTCCTTGTGACTCATGTCATTTTGCAAAACAAAAGAAGCTATCTTTTGATCTTAGCACAACTGAAATAAAGAATTGTTTTGATTTAGTTCATATGGATATCTGGGTCCCATTTCTGTCCCTTCCAATGAAGGACATAGATATTTTTTGACTGTGGTGGATGGCAAGAGTAGATTTACTTGGACTTTTTTTATGAAAACAAAATCTGAGGCATCACAATTGGTTATTAACTTTGTAAATTTTGTCAAAGTACAATTTGAAAAACAAATTAAGTGTATAAGAACTGACAAGGGACCATAATTCACTCTAAAGTCCTATTTTGCATCAATTGGCATTCTACACCAAACTTCTTGTGTAGAAACACCAGAGCAAAATGGAATTGTAGAGAGAAAACACCAGCACATTTTAGGTGTTGCTCGAGCACTGTTATTTCAATCAGGAATTCCACTTTGTTTTTGGCAATACGCAGTTGCTCACGCTATTCACCTAATTAATAGGCTGCCCAGTATTAAATTGGATAATGTCAGTCCTTATAAGGTTTTGTATGGCACATTACCCAATCTTTCAGATTTAAGAGTATTTGGTTCTCTTGCATATGCCTCCACGTTAACAAATTCAAGAACAAAATTGGACCCAAGAGCTAGAAAAGCAGCATTTCTCGGTTTCAAATTTGGAACAAAGGGTTTTCGACTTATTGATTTGAAGTCAAAAGAAATTTTCATATCTAGAAATGTAACTTTCTATGAAACTCATTTTCCATTTTCACATTCCACAAGCACTGAAATTATGACACCCACTCTTCTTCCACAATGCATTGACATTTTTCAATATGATACACCATCCACACATCATTTGCCATCACCTACACATACCACACTCACAGATTCAACTGTAGATCTCTCAAGCTCAATGCATTCACCTATTTCCTCACATACCATTGCACCCACTAGCACCCCACACACCAACACTGTACCTGCATCACAAAATTACATCATCCCGCATGACTGCATCACTAGAAAATCTGAAAGGGTCAAGAGATCGCCTGCTTATTTGAAGGACTACCATTGTATGATAACCCACACAACGCATCCTAGCAATTTTGCCAACTCTAACACTTTATATCCTATCTCACAATATTTATCATATGATAAACTAAACCCAGAATATAAGTCTCTTTCTCTAGCTATCACCTCAAATTCAGAACCTAGCACCTATGAGGAAGCGGCTGCACATGAATGCTGGAGAAAGGCAATACAAGCTGAATTAGCAGCTCTGGATAAGAATAGAACTTGGTGTCTCACTGAACTCCCAAAAGGCAAGAAGGCTGTGGGTTGCAAATGGATTTTTCGGGTAAAATTCAATCCCGATGGCACCATAGAAAGGCACAAAGCCAGGCTAGTTGCAAAAGGATTCACTCAAGTGCAAGGAGTGGATTATGGTGATACATTTAGTCCAGTTGTCAAAATGACTACTCTACGAGTAATATTGGCATTGGCAGCGGCAAAGAAATGGCATTTGAAACAGCTGGACGTCAACACTGCTTTCCTTCATGGAGATTTGGACAAGGAAGTTTACATGCAGATACCACTCGGTTTGGATGTGTCACAACCAGGTTTGGTCTGCAAATTACAAAAGTCTCTATATGGACTTAAGCAAGCTAGCAGGCAATGGAATATTAAGCTCACTCAGACTCTTGTTGATGCTGGTTATAAGCAGTTTTTTGATGATCATTCTCTCTTCATCAAGAAATCTTCTGAAGGCTTCACTGCCATCCTAGTATATGTGGATGATTTGGTTTTAACCGGTGATAACATTGGTGAAATCAATTCCATCAAGCAGATTTTAGATGACAAGTTTAAAATAAAAGACCTTGGTGATCTCAAGTACTTCTTGGGAATGGAAGTCGCACGCTCCAACTCGGGAATTCACATTTATCAACGGAAGTATGCCATGGACCTTCTCAAGGATTTTGGTTATCTGGATTGCAAGCCTCTCTCCACTCCATTTGATTATAGTCAGAAACTCTCGAAGGAGTCGGGTACCATTTTACCAGACAACACTACTTACAGACAACTCATTGGCCGACTCCTTTACCTCACAAACACTAGACCTGATATCTCCTATGCTGTGGGGCGTTTGAGTCAGTTTTTGGACTGTGCAACCACCTCTCACCTGCAGGCTGCTTTCCGTGTGCTCCGATACTTAAAAGGTAGACCTGCAACTGGTTTATTCTTCTCCTCTACTTCTGATATGCATCTCACCGGATTTGCCGATGCTGACTGGGCTACCTGTGCGGATACTCGTCGCTCTGTTTCTGGTTATTGCTTCATGCTTGGAAGCTCTCTTGTCAGTTGGAAGAGTAAGAAACAAACCACTGTTGCCAAGTCTTCTGCAGAAGCTGAATACAGATCTCTTGCAGCTGCCACTTGTGAAGCTAGCTGGTTGTCTTTCTTAATGGATTTTCTTGGTCTGCCGCTTCAAAAATCTATCACCCTATTCTGTGACAACCAGTCAGCTATTCATATTGCCAACAATCCCATCTTCCATGAAAGAACCAAACACATTGAAGTAGACTGCCACATTGTTCGTGAAAAACATCTGTCTGGTCTCATTCATCTTATGCCAGTTCGGTCCCAAGACCAACTTGCTGATTTTCTTACCAAAGCTCTACCACCGGGTTCCTTCTCTACTAATGTTTCCAAGCTAGGATTGTTAGATTTATACAATTCTAGCTTGCGGGAGGGTGTTACCTAGATTATTTTTTTTATTTGTATTTTTTTATATAGTAGGAGTACATAAGGAGTACATAGTATATAAGGGGTTATAACTCAAATATTTTTTAAGGGATTTTTCATTCTTTTCAAAATGAGAACAACTTATTCTTTTCCATCTCTTAGTCCCTTCTGGCCATCAACTTATTCTGATGTCGATGGCAGAGGCTAGAAGCGTGGCCTCCAAAATCGTGCGTCCATAGGGACTGCTGATTGCACCACAACAATACAAACAAACCACAATTGAAATACCCGCGAAGCCAAGGCAAAAGGGAAATTGGGTAGTTGGCATCTCCGCATCTCATCCAAGAATCTTCTTGTTAACGTCAAAATATCCCCGGCCCCCTTTCTTCTCAATTCTTCTCATTCGTCCTCGCCTTCCCCTTCTTAATAATCTCATAATTGTTTTAATTGTGAGGGCAAGGGGATCACGGGTATGGGTGGTGAAGACGAAGCGGTTGAGTCGGTTAGCGGTGGTTGTTCACGGGCAGGGAAAAGGAGGAGGCTATGGAAGAAGATGAAGTCCCAGCTGGTGGAGTACCACGCTCTACCTAGTTACTTGAGGGACAACGAGTACATCCTCCGCCATTACCGCCCCGAATGGCCTATGAAGCAGGTCCTTCTCAGCATCTTCACCATCCACAATGAAACTCTCAATGTTTGGACGCATCTGATTGGATTTTTCATATTTCTGGCATTGACCATATACACTGCCATGAAAGTTCCAAAGGTTGTAGATCTTAATACACTGCAGCATTTTCCCGACCTGCACAAATTACAAGCAGAGCTTCTCACTTGCCTCCCTTCCATGCCTGATTTTCACAAGATCAGGGACGAGTTAAGGACTACGTTGCCCTCAATGGATATGCTTCCGTCAATCTCAAGTTGGCATGTAAAAGAACTTCTGTATAATTGTTTGCCGGAAAGATTTTTCAGTGCCAATCATACCGATTCTTGTGTTCTGCATAGTGTAAAGGAGGACCTGGCAAACATTATAGCACCACTGATGATTAGACCAATTACAAGGTGGCCTTTTTTCGCATTTTTAGGAGGGGCAATGTTTTGCTTGCTAGCTAGCAGTGTCTGCCATCTACTCTCTTGCCACTCCGAGCGCATATCTTACATTATGCTCAGGCTCGACTATGCTGGCATTGCAGCCCTGATATCTACCTCATTCTATCCCCCAGTATATTACTCTTTTATGTGTTATCCATTCTTCTGCAACCTTTACTTGGGATTCATTACCATATTGGGAATCGCCACTATCTTAGTTTCTCTCCTTCCAGTCTTTCAAAGTCCAGAATTCCGCACCATCCGGGCATCCCTCTTCTTTGGCATGGGTTTGTCTGGTGCAGGACCTATACTGCACAAGCTGTATTTGTTCTGGGGCGAGCCTGAGGTATTCCATACAACAGGTTATGAGCTTCTGATGGGTGCTTTCTATGGCGTTGGAGCACTGATCTATGTCACCAGGATTCCGGAACGGTGGATGCCTGGGAAATTTGACATTGCTGGACACAGTCACCAGTTGTTTCATATATTCGTCGTGGTTGGGGCGTATACTCATTATCGTGCTGGATTGGTTTATCTCAGGTGGCGTGACCTTAGGGGTTGCTGATTTTGTGAACCATAAAGGAATCAGTCATTGATTGCTCATTTTGTTGTATAATCTGCAGCTGTATGCTAATTTTACATCTCGAGCTGGTCTAAATTTGTGATTCCAGTTTGGGATGTTTATGCGTCACTTAGTACACAGGACATATGTATAGATTTAGAATCCTCATGCAAGTAAGTAAGCAATAAAAATTTCATGTGTATCGTACATGATTAGAAACAAAAAAAAATATTTGAGTTATAACCCCTTATATATTATGTACTCCTTATGTACTTCTACTATATAAAAAAATACAAATAAAAAAAATAATCTAGGTAACAATATTGATTAATTAAAAATAATTTCTTATACTATTATTCATTGGAATGTGGTGGTTCTAATAAAACTGAGTTAAGAAACTCACCAACTTCAAGTAATTAGGCGGCGCTACAAATTACAAATTAAAGATCTGGTGGGGTTTGCTTCATTTCAAATATTCTTGTGAACTTATTAGATCAGAAATTCAATAATAAACTAAGATCAGAGTTTCAGAAGGTGGTTGTAGTAGTACTAGTACAATACCTCAGTAGGTTATTAAGGTCGGTTTCTATGGACAAATATGGCACTAGAAATTTGACACATTACTAAATGTTCATCTGAAAAATACAATCATTATATGAGTACATAAGAGATTCCATCATTATATACTTATATAGTACCACGGATCACGTGGCCTTCACATGCTAGCTTGAGATTTTAAATCTTAATAATTAATAGTGGTGCCTAGCTTTTGCTTCATAGAAGGTTAAAGGTTTGGACTTTTGATGAATGGTTTAACAAATTCGATGGACATCTGAATTCAGTAGTATTTAAAGTAAATTAAATGTGTGTTTGGAATTTGGATACTATCAAGGTGTAAGCAAATATTTTTTTTAGGGAAATTAAGTGTGTTTGATAATTTTAAGCAAAATAAAAATATTAGAATTTTGTTTTTAAAAGTTATAATTTTCATCTTTTTAAATAATATTTTTTACTTTAAAAAAAATATATTTTAATCTAATAAATAAAAATAATTTTATATTATTATACTTAAACATAATTGAAAATTTTAAAAAAATTATATTAAATATCTAAACATCACATTACTTTTTTTTTTAAATTCATCCAAACAAACTTTAATTAAATTATTATTTAATCAATTTTTAGAATCATAAAAACTAACGATGATTAATCTAACAATTTAGTGGGTAGGTTTCTTCATATTTTATTTAAACTTAGGTTTTTGTACTTAACTTATATATATCTCCCTTTTCAATTTTTTTTTAAATAATTATTTCTAACTTTAGTACTTTGCTACAAAGAAAAATAAACTTAAACCCTAAAAATGGCTTTGAGTTAGATCGGCCTTCCAAGATAAATCAGTATGTGCGAAAATTGATTATTAATTCAGAGATTCCGATTACATATTATCAAGAAAATTATAATATATAATACGGAATAAAGAATAAACAAAAAGGCAATGATTGAAACTAAAAAAATTAAAATAGAAAAATAGGTTAAAATTAAATATAAAAAATATTTTATTTTTTTATTTAATTTTTTGATATAATAATAAAAAATAAACTCCTCAATTTAATTTTTCCATACATAATTTAAAATTTGAATAAAAAAACTCACTCAATTTAATTTTTCTGTACGATAGATATAATAATTTTAGAAATATTTATAATTTTTTATTAAATTAAAATAAAAAATTCTAAATTTATTAATTAAATAAATAAAATTAAAATATATAAAATTAAATTAAATATTTAAAAATATAAATTAATAACTATTAATTAATACTTAAATTCTTTCTATAGCAAACATCTGAAACATGTAATACATTTAATAAAGAAAAGTGGGAACCGATGTAATATGTGAATGATGAGAATAGAAAACATTAACCATCAACTTTTCCCTTTAATTTGTTTTGTATATGATCATTTCAGCCTTTAAAGTGGGACACAAATTGATGATTATGATTGTATGCAAAGTGTTCCTTTATAGATAAACTCAAACTCTTTATTTCATCCTTTTTATTGTCTTAATTCTCTTTACTTCATTGTGGGGTTAAGATCTTTAGATTCTACAAAAGTTTACACAAGAGGATAAGAGTAGAAACAAAAGTTATATGGTGATGTATGTATATGATGAAACCTTGTTAGTTTGTCATGGATAATAGTAATGTAAAGATGATACATTGGATAGTGCTTAATTTTTTTTTTAATTTATCCAAAACAATACATTACAATTATTTGATGATGAAATCATCATATGATGAAGAAATTGATATAACAAGCTTTATTTGATTACTTTGTGTTGTGTATTAATCATTTCCCTCACTAATAAGTGATGGATCACTTTGTGAGTGATGTATGTGCTAATATTTTAAATAAATTAGAAGAACTAATTTAATTTATTGATGCAATATCTATTCTCATAACATACATGGGACAAGATTAGATATTTTCTAGAGGAGTAAATAGTTATTTTTATATTTAAAAAATTTTGTTTTTATTAAAATAGACTCCAATATTTATTGTTGATAAAATAAATCTTAAAAAATATATACTAGCTATTTGACAAAATAATCTTAATATTAACTCTTCATTATAGATATTAATAAAAATGTCTAAATAGCATATTAAGTATTTACCTAAAAGATTAGAGTGATATATATAAAATTGATTACATTTTAACCTGAAAAAAATTCTAAGCCCCAAATTAAGTAGTTGGTGAGAAAAAAGAATTTTTATTAATAAAAAATGACACTTCTATATGCGAGAACAACTATGAGAGCTGCACTAAAAAATAGAAAAAATCATTTGATAAACTCTGCTTTGACCGTTAGAAAATGATGATGCTAAAATTGAATATTCAGTCCAAATCTAGACATTAGTTTTTTCCTTGTCCTTTTTAATAGGTATGTATGTCATTTAAATGAAACTCATTGAAATATAGTTTGTGATTCTTCTTATTTGTTGAAACTTTTCTATTTCTTTTTTTTTCTATTTTGATAGAAATTGAGAATGGAATGTAGATATTTTGTGTTGGGTTGATGAAGTGAAAAAAAAAAAGATTAAAAAATTAAGCTGAATGTTGAAAGGAGCAAAGAGATGAAAATCTTGGACAATAAATCTGCGTTTATTTAGAAACACGGGACACTAAGATATAAAATCGTGTTTGACAATTAAAATATAAACAATAATATTATGTCTAGAAATACTGAAATTAGTATATTATGTGTTTATCCTGATAGAAAAAACATAAAAATACTAACAAGTTAATTTATTTTTTTATTTTTTTATTATTCTTGTTAATTTTTTATAATTATATATTTTTTTAAATTTTTTGAATGAAACAAAATGAAAATAAATTAAATTTTTATAATTTATTTTAATTTATTATTAAATAAAATATAAAAATACTAATTTTTGTGTCTCTAGTTTTTATATCTTATTCTTAATGTTTTATATTGTTAAGTTCTCAAAACTATATATAGCCTACAAAAATTATAAGACACATATAACTATGAGATCATCTGTGATAGAAGAATACATAGAAAAGATAAAGACTTTGTTATTGGTGCTTGTAATCGGGATAACTTTGGTTATATTTATGAGCATATTGTCATTATTTAAGTAGTGGTAGTATTGTTATTGCTATATGATAGTAAAAATTAGTAGTAGAATGCTATTTTTAGGTGTGCTAAATGTTAAAAGTGTATCTAAAATAAATATGTATTTTCTAAATATTAGGTGAATGTAATAACGACGATCTATTGTGAGATGAGATTTTTACTGAGTTAATGAAGGTCAACTGAAATGTTAAAAGTGTGAAATAAAGATTTTGAGTTTAATAATCTCTTATATATAAAAAATAATATTGTAATATCATATCTAATTCTTTAGATAAATATTTAATGTGCCATTTATTACGACTTGATTTAAATGTCACGCGGGTCGACTCGATTTGTAGGTCATTCGTCCCGAACGGTCGGGTGCGAGATGCTCAATCTTCGACCCAGACATGTGTCCTTGACAGCTCTTTACTACAGCTATATGAGAAAGTTTTGAGGAAGGTGGGTCTGTTATTACGAGACCCACTTCTGACACGGTATATAAAGGGAGACTCCTACTCTTTTTCCACGGTAAGTCACATATATCACTTTATTCTTATCTCTCGTCTGTATTCCAATTGACTAGAGCGTCGAAATGTCTTTGCAGGCAACACCCCCCTCTCCACACGAAAAACTCGGGACGTCGACTACTCCAAATTCAGCTCTGCAACCCAGAATCAGGCCGTACCCCTCCTTTTCAATCCGAAGATCTCTCCGAACCGTCTGATACTTGGTCTACTGAACACCATCTAAATATTTCTATTAACGTTTAGAGTGAAAAATTAACGTCAAAATTATTTTATTAAACGGTGCTTATTTTTTAAAGTTTATTTTATCAAAAATAAATATTGGAGTTTATTTTGATAAAAACAGAACTTTTTTTGTATCAAAATAATTATTTATTCTCGTTAGAGTTAAAAAAAAAACACTTAAAAAAAATTAAGTGAAAACAAAATTATGAAACATAGGGCGAGTGTGGTAGTAAAGATTTGGTTGTTTAGTGAAAGAGGAAAGAATGAAGAGAATGAAACAGTAAAGAGATGATAAGAGAAGAGAAGAAAACAAGTTGGAGTGAGTTGGCAAATGAGATGAAAGCAATTTTACGTTTAACTCTGAACACCTCGAACACTGCACATTCCACGCCTTCCAACCTCACACCCCATACTCCCCCCATTAAATTCCAAACATAAAAACAACAAAAACGTTAAACTCAAAAAAAAAAAAGTTTTATATATTTATATAATTTTATTATTATGTACTTTAAAAATACATATTAAAATTATTAGTAATAAAAAATTTTAAATTTTATATTTTAATAACTATACAATAAATACATTAAAAAACTTAATTTTATATTTTTTAATTAATAATTTTATTTTAAGTCCTCAATTTTAAATTTTTTATAATATAATTTTTATGTTAAAATTTTTTACCCTCAAAAAATCTTTTCAAACTCCGCTAATGTTTAAACACATGCTTGCAAACCTCCATATATATATATATTATATATAAATTGATAGTAAAAAAATTTAAATTAGTTATTTTAATTTTTTAATAAATTTTTATTCTATAGAAATTATTGAATATTATTCTTATTTGATAAATTGATTTTTTGTTATTTTGAATCTAATTTATCTTAAAATATATTTTTTGAGATCAAATTATTTTATAATAAAATTTATTAAAAATTTATTTATCTAACATATATGTTAAAAATGTGATTAAAGCCAATAGAAAAATCAATCCATTCAATAAGGGTAATTATAAAAAAAAATAGAGAATAAAAATTTATTAAAAATTAAAGTGTACAATCTAAAATGTTTGGTGACCAATTTGAATTTTTACTTTATATATTTATTGAAAAAAGATTCTTTAAAATAAAAAAATGTAACAAAGTAAAATACTAATTACTATTAAATTTAGAAGTTTTATTATGTTTGAGTTTCACACTTTTATTTAAAAATAATTAGTCTTTTCTTTTATCAATTAACTCAGTTTAGAAGAGTTAAATTTATATATTTGTTAATTTATTTTAGAACATATTGAATTCCCACATTTTAAAATATATCACTTTAATATATAAAAGTTTATGTCCATATACATATATAGTAATACATTACAATTTTGAAAATAAAAATATGTAGCATTTAATTTTTATACATTATTAATGAAAAGTTAAATTTGTTTCCATATACTACTACATTATCATTTGGTCAAAGATAACATTTTTAAACAGTACATAAAATATGCAAGCGTTAAGTCTTCATCTACTGAGTGTTTTTTCTCCCACTCCTTCCTTCTACTTTTCCTGAACTCTACTCTTTCTAAAGTCTAAACACACTTAATACATTAGAATATAGCATTATTTAAAATAAATTAAAATAGAAGAAAATTCTTCTAAATATAATCAATATATACAATTATAAAATACATTTTATTTTGCATTGTTTCATCTTTTATATTTGATATATTTTTAATAAGTAATGATATGTTATAATCAACTAATCAAATATATTATGAATTTAATTTTGATACATTAATAAGATAAAATATTTTACACAATAGTATAATTATAATTTTTTTATAATTATTTATATAATTAATATAAAGAATAATTATTTTTATTAATATGACATTATGCGATTGAATGTACGTGTAAAACGATTTTATACTTATCTTGCATTAAAATTAAATTCATATATTATTATCTTTTTATTTTTTTAAAAAAAACATCAATTAAATATCATCTAAGAAAACCGTTATTCACTTATAAGTGTTATACTTTCTTTATTTTAATAGTTAGAATTAAGCTAAGACCTTAATCAAGTTGGATTAAATGTTATTTTATATAGTTTCTTCATTCATAGCATCAGTAACAGTCATTCCAACAGCACCAGTTTAAGCTTCTCTTTCTCTCTCTCTCTCTCTCTTTCATATGCTTTTTCATTCATTTCAATACACACACCAACCTTCTGAGCTCTTTCTCTCTCTCTCTTCCTTCTCTTTCCTTCTGTTGAAGACAACAAACACAGGATTTGACAGCAAAAAGATTCTGAATTTCTGAGGTTAGAACTAAGAAGAACAAGAGGAAGAAGAAAATGGGTGAAACAGAACATCACCACCACCACAACCACCAAGCACCGCCACCAGTTCAGGCACCACCACCAGGTCCACCACCGCCAAATCTTGGTCTTTCAAGGGGTCCCATTTGGCAACCAGCTGAACAGCTTCTTCAGCTTCACTACTGCATCCATTCCAACCCTTCTTGGCGTTAGTTTCATCCCTTTTTTTCATTCTATATACATGTCTGTGATTGTGTCACTTTTTTAATTGAATTATTGTGGTTGTGCTATATTTCATTCAAGTTATTAAATTATAATCAGTGTTATTTAGTTGGGAGAATATAATTGGAATCTTTGACAGAAACTATGGTGGTGGTGGTTGTTGGATGAAATGGAATGATATGACTCACTTTTTTCTCACAAGGGTCAACAATCATGTCATTCTGTCAACTAAAATTCTGCAAAGTTTCTAACTTTATATAAAAAAATTTATTTTTTATTATTTTCAATGCCAAAAGCTGATAGTAAAGTTATGCTCTGATGTTAAAAGGAGTCAATAGTTCTGTGCATGTCAAAACACAAAAGGGTTGTTGAGTTTTTGTATTATTTTAAAGTGGAAAAAGAATAAAAGCTCAGTTCTTTCAGTTTTGGTGTCTCTATCTTTGTTGTTTGATTTCTTTTTCATATGAGTCTGTGTGTGTATATGCAATGGTTTATTTTGCAGATTGCTTTTCTGGTTGTTACCTTTATTCTATTTTTCTGATACCGAATCTTTTGTTTTTTAAAAAATGGGATGTTCCTTTTGTATTTTTGTTCCTGTCAGTTGTGTGAATTGCGTCAATGAATCAAAGTATCAAACTATTCTTTTATGTGATTCGGTATGTGTAAAAAATTATGTGAAATCCATTTTCTGAGTATTAAATTCTGGTATCCAAAACTTTATGGTGGTTAGTCTTAATCTGAAGTATTCACATTTTGATCATATCTTATAATAATTTTGGCAGCTGAGGCACTTCTTCTGGGTTTCCAGCACTACATTGTGATGCTTGGGACGACAGTTTTCATCGCAACCACCCTTGTGAATGCAATGGGTGGGGATGCCGTAAGTTCCATGTATTCTATCTTATGTTCTTGTGGGTTTAAAATAATCATCAATCTGGACAAAATTGGAAAGTTAATGCATACCAAATATATTAACTTTTCACGTTGTCCAAATTCACAATTAGAATCAAGAATAAATTGTTAAATTAGTCCTTGAAAGATCACTCGTTTTTTAAATTGGTCCCGGAATGATTTTTTTAATCAAATTCGTTCTTTAAAGACTTTAACTTAGTCATGTTAGTCCTTCCGTCACTTTGTTTGTAGATGGTGTCAAAATTTTGCTAATGTGACATGTTAGGCGACACCTCAACACACACCTAGGAGTCTTAATTGACTATTAACATGATTAGTTTATGAAATTAAATCAAATCAACCCCAAATTGAGGGATTTTAATGCTTCAAGTTCTCTCCTCAATTAGGTTTTGATTTGATCTAATTTCATAAGCTTATTATGTTAATAGTCAATTACGACTCCTCAGTGTGTGTGTTGGAGACTTGGAGTGTCACTTAACGTGTCACATTAGCAAATTTTGACACTATTAACAAACGAAGTGACAGAAGGACTAACATGACTAATTTAAAATCTTTAAAGGATGAATTTGATTAAAAAAATCTTTCAGAGACCAATTTGAAGAACGAGTGATCTTTCAGAGACTAATTTGACCATTTACTCTTAGAACCAACCATGTTACCTACTCACAAAAAGTTAGCTACTAAATTCTATACAAAATACTTTTTGAATTACAAAATACAAATAAAAAATGAGTTAAATAATGTATTTATGCAAATATATATAGTGACTGCATTTTGAGATGCAGATAGCATTTTTGTTTTAGAATAGAGGTAGTATATAGTAAGATTTTCCCTTGTTATGCTTTTGTGTAATTGACTCTAGGCCAAATTAATTCTGGCAGAAGTGATTTACTTAGAATTAAGTTTGATGTAAAGTGAATTATATTTGATAGTTCTTCTAAAAATGGTTCTAATAGAAAGAAAGAAGAATTTCAATTCTGTCCAGAACCAGTTCTAGAGTCCAGAATTGATTTTGTGAGTGTCCTACTAGTAATTCTTCCTTTTTGTTATTCTTGAACAGGGTGACAAAGCTCGTGTGATTCAGACATTGTTGTTCATGTCTGGAATTAACACACTACTTCAGTCTTGGTTTGGGTCGAGGCTTCCGGCGGTGATGAGTGGATCGGTTGCTTTCATTCTTCCGGTGCTGTCCATCATAAATGATTACACAGACATGACATTCACATCGGAGCATGAGGTTTGTACATCAAGATAACAGAATTCATTACTATTGAAGTATTTGATTGCAGTTGGAACTTATGTGTGTTCTGAATTCAGTTGTACCATGTTATTCTGGTATTTTTAGGGCGCATTTTTCTTCTTTGCTTTAAGATAAAGCATTCTTGTTCTAATAAACCAGCATTTTGTCAAGTAGTTCCAATCTTTCGACTACCACAAAATAGTTATCATTCCGAGGGAACTAATCTTTTGAGGGTCAAGATTGTGGCTTACACTATTTAACTGAATTGCTTTCTCTAACATGAAAAGTGTTGATCCTGAAGCTAATGTAAATTGACTTTGGCACTTGCAGAGGTTTACCTATACAATGAGAACAATTCAAGGTTCTTTGATAGTTTCGTCTTTCATCAACATCATCCTTGGTTATAGTAGGGCCTGGGGGAATCTAACAAGGTAAATTTATTTCAATTTTCTCAACTTTGTTTCTCACTTTCTCTTTTCTCTTAATACTTTTGGTGATCCTTCTTTCTGGATCAGATTGTTCAGTCCGGTAGTCATTGTACCGGTCGTATGTTTGGTGGGTCTTGGGCTGTTTGCAAGGGGCTTTCCACAGGTAAATTAACATTCCTATGTAATCATTGAGATTTGTATGATCATATTTAAGGGTTCTTAAACTCAATTATCTTGTTCCATGCAGCTTGCGAATTGTATACAGATTGGACTACCTATGCTCATTCTATTGGTCCTAACCCAGCAGGTTTTATTTAGCATCAAAATCTGTTTCTTGTAGTTTTACTACTCTTATCACCTTTTTATGTTACAATACCTTCTTTTTTTCTGGAATTGCAGTACTTGAAGCGCCTTCATCACATTACACAGCATGCTCTTGAGAGATTTGCTTTGCTTATTTGTGTTGCTGTCATTTGGGCATTTGCTGCTATCCTCACCGTGGCCGGTGCATACAACAATGTTAAACGATCGACACAGTTTAGTTGCCGCACGGATCGTTCATATCTCATGTCTTCTGCTCCATGGTATGATCACAACATAGACTCTTTAGTAACTTACAAGTTTCAATGCTCTTTCTGGAACTTAACGAATTTAATTTTAATTTTTTTCCCTTCCAGGATTAAAGTTCCATACCCGTTTCAGTGGGGTACCCCAATATTCAAAGCTAGTCATGTCTTTGGTATGATGGGAGCAGCACTTGTTTCTGCAGCCGAGGTACAGTATCGGTTCCTTAATACACTATCTATTTCAATATATCTGTCAAAACCTTAAAAAACTAAACAGAGTAGCTTGGTGTTCAAGCATCCTGCATTATGCAGGGTCGGGAGAACGGCGCAGCTATAGGATGTAATATAGTCCTTGAGGTCACATGGAGATAACTCAACGATGTTGCAAGACTATCCTTCATAAAAAAAATAAATAAATAAATAATAAAGTATTAAATAAATGTTGATAATGCATTAAAATTAAATTAAGGATTTAATGGTTAATGTCATATCATCCATTAAAAATCCTAAGCTTTTTGCTTGTGGGAATTTTAAATGCAGTCTACTGGTACTTTCTATGCTGCGGCGAGGCTTTCCGGTGCGACATCCCCTCCTGCATATGTGCTCAGCCGAAGCATTGGGCTACAGGTGAAGTTTTAATTTTCTTGTTTTTTAATAACTACTAGTCTGATGATTCTTCTGTCTTGCTACAAAATGATGGTATTCTAATAAAATAATTTTGACAAAAACCCTTGTTTTTCGCTCCTTATTCAGGGTCTTAACATGCTTCTCGATGGCATTTTTGGTGCTGTTGTTGGTACTACTGCCTCTGTGTAAGAAACTTTCTCTAAGAACCTTTGTTGAATGGTTTTCCCTTATATGTTTAAGGTCGAGTTATTAAGAAGTTGACATATTTAACGAATCACTTCAAGTCTTCGTCGATGATTCCTTAACAACGGGACTCAGGACTACACAGACCTTCAATTGAGTCTTACATCATCAGCAGTTGAAAATTTGGAATCTACAAAATTCTGTGAAAAACCAAATTAGTGGCAGCTGAAATTTATGCTTGCAACTACTATGTTATCAGATTCAAACTAATTGAACAAAGATTTGTATATATTCATGTGATCATGTCTGAGCTGCCTCCTCAATTGCAATGAGTGCAGGGAAAATGTAGGCTTACTTGGTCTAACGCACATCGGGAGCCGAAGAGTCGTCCAAATATCATGCGGCTTCATGATCTTCTTTTCTATCTTTGGTATAATAACTTCTTTTTTTACTCTTATATTTACATTCTTTATCATAATAAATTGACAATAACTATTTCCAGGGAAATTCGGAGCCTTTTTCGCATCGATTCCTTTACCAATATTTGCTGCTATATATTGTGTTTTATTTGGTATTGTGGGTAAGTGATGCTGCAATTATGTCAATATGTTGCATATTATTATGATCATTTTTGCATAGTAACTAACTAGCTTTATCTTGCAGCTGCTGTTGGGATTTCGTTTATACAGTTTGCAAATTCCAATAGCATGAGAAACATGTATGTTTTGGGCCTATCCTTGTTCCTAGGGATCTCAATATCTCAATATTTTGCCATGAACACGGCTCCGGATGGTCACGGTCCGACCAGAACAAATGCCGGATGGGTAAGTATCTAATTTTCTCAAGGTTTATTTAGGCCTGGTTTGGTAAAGTTTTTGTATTGCATGAACACATTTTTATTGAGTAATCTAACTTCTCTTTTGTCATAACAGTTTAATGACATCCTTAACACCATTTTCTCGTCTCCTCCAACCGTCGCTATAATTGTCGGTACGATTCTCGATAACACCCTCGAGCACAAGCAAATCGCCGAGAGAGGACTTCCATGGTGGGTACCTTTCCAGAATCGGAAAGGAGACGTTAGAAACGACGAGTTTTACCATTATCCTCTACGGCTTACTGAGTATATACCCTCTAGGTTTCTCTAAAAGTATTCTCCAAACTTGTATCTAAACCTTGCTTTTAATTTTAAGCATAGTTACAAGAAGAACTCTCAAATAGCCCTTGTAAAATATGGATGAGCAATTTTTATCATTGGCAAATTTTACCTTAACCTGTATAAATGGATTTTTGACATATAATTCTTTTTATGTTTTATGTTCTTACATGCAAAAAGTTCATTTCATCCAAATATATTAAGCTTTTTTAGCATGTATTCATGAATCATGCTTTAGTGTGAAATTATGCTTGCATATTCCTTAATCCTTCTAGAGTCTTTTAACTTCTTATAAAAAAGTATAGTATAGAAAAGCCTTTTCTTAATGTCAATTATGCCCTCGTTTATCTCAAGGAATTTCGGCTAGTAAGATGTGTCATTCATGAGGCATGAGATGACATAATTCTTCCCCAGAAAAGGAGGACAAATAAATTGGTTTACTTTGGAGGAAAATACATTTTATAATCTTCCAAATCAAAGGTTAATATACGTTCATGAAAGTTACATTGGAAGTATTCATTATTGGTATTTTTTTTTTTTTGGTAGAAAAGAAGATTTGTTTTTGTCAATTTGTGATATTGTTTACTCTCTCTATAGTGAGGTCATCAAATTATATATTTTTTTATCCATCGAATAATATTAGAGTTAATTTTTTTGTTATTATTAATCAATTTTCTTAAATTATTTTATTTATTTTAAATTTTATTTTTTAAATTATAAATTCTTAATCTTAAATTTTAAATTTAAATTATAAATCTTAAATCATAAAAAAATGAGAAGTTTTAGAATTGAGAAAAATAGTTAGCTAATGTTGATGTTGACGGACAAAAAGTTGGTTCTCTATATATTTGTTTTATTAATAATAATTTTGTTAGGTGTATATCAAAATTAATAATGAAAATTAGATACTAATATAAAATATATATTAGAATATAAAATAAATATTAAAAATAAATTAAATAATATATATATTTATACATAAATATATAATAACTGATTTTGGTGTAAACATAATATTTTTGTATGCCGGAACTTAAATCTTTCTAAAATATTTGAAAAGAAAATAATTTTTTGACTAAGATATGTGCATCAAAAGTTTTGGATATACTAAAAATCAATTATTAAATTAATTATTATTATATATTTCTGTATATATACATTTTATTTCACACTTTTCATATTCCAATATGGTATTTTATTCTTTAGTTTATTTAGTGTATATGTATTATAGTTATAAATACATACAATCAAATAAAGATTAATTTATATTTAACCAATATAAAGCCAATTTTTTGTCTTATGCCACTAACTGACAAAGTGACAATTACCGTCTAGATATAAGGATATGAGAAAGTATACGGTGCTAATATATTATTTGTCAATTTATTATTAATAATAATTAATTATTATATTTTTAATATATATATAAAAAGATACATCAAGATATATATACAAAAATATTTTCATTAGATATAGTCATAAAAAAATATTTTTATTAGACACATCCACAAAAATACTTTTATTAAATACAGTCATAAATAAGATTTAAAAAAGTTGCAAAAATGCTGTTGGTAACGTATACAGTAATTCTCGTTTTTTCCCTCACCTTTTAACTATCTTTGGTAATATTGTGAACTTTGGAGTTTTGTCATCAAACATCCAAATTTTGCAAACATCTACTGCTGTAAGAGCTGGTTGAATTATCACGAAACATGAGCTTTTAATTACTAGATAGATATCTTAAATTCAAGTTTTAAAATAATAATAAAAATTATGGCTCAAATAGTTCTATTTCTCAAGAGTCTCTCCGACAATCAAACTGAACTAATTAAACCGAGTGGTTTCATTATTCGCAACACGCTGTATACACTTTACAATCACATATAGTTTGGTGATGATCAAATTAAGTTGACTAGGGTAGGCTTGACTTGCTTGCAAGATTTATACATCATCAATAAACAAAGGATAATAATAATAATAATAAAAGAAAGAGATATTGACTAAGGTGGCGGATATCATTATAAACCATACAAGATAAAAAGAAAAATAGACCAAGGAAGGTTCTCAGCAAGTAACACATTACACAAGTGACAGTGACCTTTGGAGTTTGAAGAGAATCTTGTTAGCTGAAACCTATGTGATGCATATTATCAGCTTCTCACGCGTTTTCATTTTATTAAGAAACAAAAAATAATATTATATTTTTTAATAATATAAAAGAAAATAAAATTGAGAGAAAATACCCACATGCCCTTTAGTGGAAGCAGGCTATTGGAAGTTGGAAGTAGTCTATTTGACATGCGTACATTGTATATGTCCATGGTGGTCACAAGATCCCAAATTTTACAGAAGAAAAAGAAGCATTTCATTTTGGAAATCTATCTATCTATGAATTAATATGATTCTTTCATTCTAGCCGCCTTACTCTCTACAATTTTTCCATCATTGCTTGTGCTGCTTTTCTTGACATATCATTAAAACTAAACAGAAAATCAACATTGGGGAACAGATGAAGCCTATATCTTATTACATCTGCTTAAAGAAATTGACATAACAATACAAATCATAGAACTGGACGTATTTTGAAAAAAAATATCTTATTAAATTGACAATTAAAAATTACAGATTAAGCTAACTCAGAAGACTAGCTAACAGATTATGTCATAACCTGCACTAAGGTTGAATAAAGGTATGATAGAAACTTTCTTGAATGAGTTTGATGTATTTTGGTCTAGCCATGCTGAGCCCCCTTAGATCCTTCCTTGTGGTCTCGAGTTCGATCTCCGGCGAAGGTAATAACCGTTTTGGGAGGACGGCCATGACCCTCGCACGGCCGCACCGGCTTATAACACGGTTCAGACACCAGTAAGAAATCAAACCAAACAGAATTTACCCATCAAGCATACCCTAACAAAATTTGCTTCTAGGCAAAAGAAATTTTCTACTTTAAACTAGTTATGAACAGCTACTTACAAGGAGTCAAGGATTAGGAATGTGAACATCAAAACAATCAAAGATTGAGGGTCAATCTTTTAGCCAATCCAGATCATATTGCTGTTCAGATACTTGAATATGAAATTCTTTTGGCTTGGCCTTTTGAACATCTATCCACATATCTTGTACCTCCTCATCACAAATCACAAGCCTTAGATTCTTCAATGACAATGCAGACTTTGGTATGCTCCTAATCATGGAGCATTCCCTCATGTCAATCTTCTCCAAATTGACCAACTTACCAATCTCATTAGGGAAGCATGCCAGGTTAACACATTGAGAAATGTCTATGTACTTCAACTTAATCATATTACATATGCTCAGAGGAAGGGACTTCAAATCCGGACATGCATATAGCCGGAGGATCTCAAGCGATCGCAGTTGCCCCAATTCGGCAGGTAGTTTCGTCAGATTGTGACAATTTGTTAGACTCAAGTTCTGCAGGGAATGTATTTCACAGATGCTTGAGGGAAGATCAGTTACATCATCACAGTGATCAAGAGTGAGTTCGGTGAGGTTTGGGAAGATTCTAGATAGGTCTGCTTCTTTGAGTTCTTTCCCCTCCAAACTGTTATTGATCTTGCAAAGGACTAGACATAATTTGCTTAGATTTTTCATCACAATGCCTGATAACTCTGGAGTGGAAACCTTTTCAAGCCAGAGACTCTTCAAGTTTGTCAACTTCTCAAAAATTGACATATTGTGAAGGCATGCATAAGAAGCACTATAGTTTATTATAATCAATGTCTTCAGATTTGGCATTGATTGAATGAAGGGAGGCAGGAAGTATTCACTGGATGAAAAATTAATAATCAGAACTTCAGCCTTGGGAAACTCAAGGTTGCACCAATCCTTTTCTTTCATTTCACCTGAAACATGAATACATTCATCAAATTATACAAAGATGAAGCAAAGTTAATAAAACGAAAAAGAAATTTTGGGAGAGATTGGCTACATACCCGTGTGAATTGAGACAATCTGAGCCTCAAATGGTTTATCCTTGTATCTCAACCACTCTTTAGGGAGACCACTTGCTTCTCGCTTTGGCATAACCAATCGCCGGCGTTCACAAATGCTGTCACAGTTGCTCATATTGAGCGCAAGGTCTCTGAGTATATCATGTTGAGTAACAGATATCTCAAAGCAACTGCTATACATGTCTCCAGCACTGACATATTAAACATCAAACGGGGTTTTAGAATGGTGCCATTACTATAAAAAACAATCAAATCTGAGTTAAAATGCAATTTTTAAAAGGTGCATACCGCGCCTCTTTCACCAAGGTGAGAAGATTCTTGTTTGAAAGCTCAACGACCATAGTAAAGGCTTCGGTTTGGCAGATATCATGCATTTCGACCCACATATTGATGAGGATGTCCAGAGGGATTTTCTTGTCCTCAGGAAATGAACAAAGGTCCAAGAAGCATTTCTTGATCTTCTCTGGCAGGAAGTTTACACTGATTGCCATTCTCTCAATCAGATTGTTTTGGTAAGATTCCCCAATGCTTTGGCCCTGAGATAGCCTTGTTTTGACACCTTCCCAAAACATTTCATTCTGATCTCTCAAGGAAGCTCCAATCACTTTAAGAGCTAGTGGAAGCCTTCCACACTCTGTCACAACCTGTTTGCAATTGGATTCAAGAAACCACCAAAAACAAAGTTAAGTAAACTCCACAAAGTAAAATTATTAGGTGCTTAGTAAGGACTATGCTCCATACACTAGTATGATAGTACTCTCTCTATTTTCTTGTATAACATTTTACTTGAGCAAATTCTCATTACCTGCATTACTAGATTCTCATTAGCAGCTACAGGGATTGATTTCTGTCCAAAAGCATGATGACAGAACAAAGATAGTGCATCCTCTTCACTCAACAGTTCCACCTCATAAGTGGCATTACAAATTTGGAATTTCTCTCTGGAGACAACAAGGAACTTGCAGCCAGGTATTCTGCATACAAGCTGTTGCAGCACAGAGAGTGACCAGACATCATCAAGAACAATAAGGTTTCGAGTTTCGGTTTTGCAATCGAATTGCGGCATCCATTGGGGAATCACATAATTTGGATTCAAGTTTTGATTCCCCATAATGAACCCCCAGATCCTTGCTCTTAGCTGCTCAACATTTGGGGACTGTGACACAGTCAAAAACAAGATTCTCTCCTTGAAAGAAACTGCCAAAAAAAAGTAACCACTAAAACCTTTTGAAATTGAACCCAAACGATGATAACTGTTTCTTCCAAATGCTTAAGTAATTCAATTAGAAACATATGAATGGTTTTACATCTAATACTTACATTGAACTTGTTCATCTCTGCAAACATCTCTAGCAAGAGTGGTCTTCCCTGAGCCACCAATACCAGAAATCCCAATCACCCAAAGATCATTCCTCCCAACAAGCATCTCCTTGACTTTCTTCTTCCCAAGCTCCAAACCCACACGTGAATTCCCTAAACTACCCTCAGCAATCTCCATGCTCCTCACAGCCTCCTCGACCCACCCTCCACCTCCCATCCCCCCCATCTTCATGGTCACAAAGTACTGCTCCAGCCTCCGGTTCGACGCCTCGATCCGGTCGAACCGCTCCGCCATCTCGAACCGCGTGTGGTGCACATCAGCAAGTATGTGAGTCTGCATCGGACCCTCTATGAACTTTGATACCGTGTTCTCAAGCTTCTCCATCTTTTTAGCTAGCTGAAAGTTCTTGTACACATTCCAACGGCTCGAATTCAGAACCTTCAACAAAATTAAAAAACAGAATCAATACATAGATCATACAAACAAACTCTTCAATATTTTAGTAGCACATATTTTGAGTTATGAACATAAAATTTAATTACATAATAAGAACAAGAACCATAGATGAAATAAAATTGCAGCATAAACATGATTTAGCCACCGTTGGTGGAGTTAGTTACAGAGTTAGTTATGGAATCAGTTAGTTGGTTAGTTAGTTAGAGATGGATTACCTTGTGAGCGAGTTCGACACCAGAGTGGAGGATCTCGGAGAGGCGGTGAAGCTGTTGCTGACGTGGCTGAGGGAGTTCAACGCCGGAGTATTTGATCTCTTGTATGGTTGGAAGGAGTTCAGTTATGTAAGTTATGAGCTGATCTGCACTTCCACGGCAGAGAATGGATTTGCGAGAGATGGTTACGAGATTCCGGAGGAGCTCGCCGGTGAGCTCGTTGCTAATTAACTCCGTCAGGGCCATTACTTTCTCAAGCCACTTTTGCTCTTCTCCGGCGAACACTGGTGGTGGTGGTGGTGGTTGGTTTTTCTTTGCCTCTTGTTTGATTGGTTGCGTCACTTTGTTTTTTGTTATGTTTCTATGATTGTTAGTCTTATAGTTTGGTCAGCACTCTAACTCTAATGGTGGGTTGTTGAATTCACTGTTTTGCCCCTCAAGTGTCACCTTTCCCCCCTTTAGTTTCTATTATAGAATTATAGATAGTTTTTTCTTTTCCCTTTTTTTAGTAATATGATAATATCACTGGCACTTTTGCTTACAATTATTTTCTTATGTTTAGATATTAATATAATTTATTACAAATTATATTATATAATATGTAGCGTTTGTTTAATAGTATTTTATTAGATCACATCTATTAAATATGTTTTATGATGAGATTAATACGAAAATAATTATAGGTATAGTGGTTACTGGTTAGTGAGGGATTTTTTTTATTTAAATTAAATAAATATAATATTTACCGATTTAAATAAATATAAAAAAATTTATTAAAATACGTCGTTAGTCACATCTCGAATGCAATGGGGCGCTCCTAAAAATGGTAACGAGTGTACTAAATAAGATGTGCGAGTCATATCTAAAGTGTATGGGATATGAACAAAGATGTATCTTGAATACATTGCATTCGAGTCATATCTAAAGTGTGAGATATGAATAAAGATGTATCTTGAATACATTGCATTCGAGATACGATTGCAGATATATTTATTAAACATATTTATTGATGTAAATATATATTTAACAAATAATTTATTAATAAAATAATAAATAAATAAATATTAATTTAAAAAATTTAAAATAAAAATTGACTTTTTATCAATATTTTTAAATTTTTATATATTTTTTAATTTTTATTATTGATATTTTTATAATTAATTGTCGATTAAAAAATTATTTCATAACAAATTTATTGATGGTCTTGCCTCTGAAAGAATGAATGTCAAAAATAAAGGAAACTCAACAAATATATAGTCAGTACTATATAAAATAAAAAAAATTAATAAATATATATTTAATTTTAATTAGAATTTCATTTTTTTAATTATATAGACCAAAGGTATAAAAATTAAGCCTAATTACATAAAAGTAAATTGGGTGGATGTACCGTGAAAAAAATGTATAGAAAAGAGCAGGTCCAACATTTATCCTAAAATAAAAAACATCGTGTTTTGGGTTGAAAATATTTTTAATATTATTTTTTATTTTGTTTTATTTTTTAGAAAATATTTTCATTAAAAATATTTTAAAATATTTAATCAATCATATTTTTATGTTTTATTTTTATTTTTATTAAAAAAAATTACCCAAAACCAATGAGCCCCTATCAGATAAAGATAGGAAAGACTCAATTTTTTTAAGTAATCAAGTTCATAACAAAGATAATAACTCAAGGTTAACGAAAAGAGCAAAAGCTTGCTAATTTCTAATTGATTCATTTAAAAAAAATAAAAAAAGGATAGAATTTTAATGTCCTTTAACCAATGGACAAAATTAATCTTGAGGCAATGGATATTTTTTCTAACTTTTGCAACTGCCGAGTACTTTTATATCTTTTACATGGAATCCTTCTAAAATTTAAATTTTATTTTAGAAAGTAAAGTATAATTTTTAATTATTTATTTTATAGATAAAATTAAAAATAAATATAAAAAAATTATTTAATAATAAAAAATTATATTTTATTTTTTAAAATATAAATTTAAAATTTAAAAAATTCAAATTTTTTTTACATGTGCATGTGATTTCAAAGAGTTAAAGTGACTAAATTCTTATTGTATTATTAAAATATTAAATTTAGATGTATTTTGGATGTTGTATCACCGTTTTCAATCCTCGTATTTCGGATGTATTAAACTAAAATAGAATACTCTTGGAGATAGAAGTGTGTATGAGTCGGGTGAAATCGAGTTTGAGGTGATTTAGATTCGGTTCGAATTTGGTCATAAACTTGGTTAAATTTATATACTTTCGGGCCACGATTATATCGGATAAAATCCAGGTAAAAATCGGCTCATTAACATTACATTACCTTGATATCTTCTTACAAGCTAGCATGTGAAAATATCCAAATTTCTAAGACTACAACTATTATTTGACATAGTAAAATTCACTTAGAAAAATATAACAAGAACTAACTTTTCTCTAAAATTAAAGGATAATCATAATCAATACTAATATTGTATAATAACACCAAATATTTAAATCAATACAAATAACACAATATTATGTATTAGTCTAAAATCTTATGCATTTTAAACATAAAACATTAACTTATAGTCTTATAATAACTAATAACACAAAATATTAAGGTTTACAATACTTAAATTCTACATAAGAATAGCCATTATCCATCACTAATAACACAAAATATTAATTGTGTATGATGACCAGGCCACCGGACCGATTTCGGGTGACCCGAGCCATGTCCGGACCCAATCCGAAATAATGACCGGGTCTATTTTTAAGATCTTTATTCGACCTTAAACTCGATGAAATCACACCAAATTAGTCCCTAAAATAGTCGAGACCAGGCCAAATCTTCAAGTCGGACCGGATCATGCACACCCCTAATTTGAGATATGTCTCTATTTATATCTTGAATATATTCGAAATATAATTTACACATCTTAGTTTACAGAATAAAATCAAGATATAACTATTTTTAAAAGTGTCCTATTAAATTCAAGATGTGACTAAAGATATATTTTAATAAATTTTTTTATGTTTATTTAATTCAGTAAATATTATATTTATTTAATATAAATAAAAAAATATCGTTAGTGAGCTTATCTAAGATAACTATGGAGATATTAGATATATGTGTCAAAAAGTGTTGAGAGACGCCACAAACACCAAGACCTGTTGGTTTAGATACTTAGATTGACCTATTTAGTCTCTCATTTATAGGTTGGTCTGTCTTATATTTTTTCTCTATTACTAAGATTTGAACCAAAAATGTTGACTACGGAATTAATTAAAGAACTTATTATCTTGATTAATCTTACATTAATTATTGATTTAAAAAATATTGATAGACATATAAATATCTCTTAATCTGTTAGTAGAGACAGAAGAAAAATAGCAAAAGTTATTTTTTTATTTTTAAATTATAAAAAGTAACAATAGAGTTTAGTACTATTTAAAAAAAAGAAATTAATTTTTTAAGAAGTTAATTCACAGTTTTTTAAACAATTAGAAATATATAACTTTTTTTTTTATAAGTCATTCTATTATTTTTATAAAAAAAAATTCACTTCAAAACAAAAAAAAATTATTTTTATTTTTGATTTTGTAAAAAATATTTTTTATTTTCTGCTGGAAATCCTGGCTCTTTGCCACCATTTATAGTAAGTTATAATATATTTGTTGACCCTAATAAAAGTGGATGGAGTTCTAATAGGAGTAAAAATAAAAAATAAAAAATAACAACAAAATATATATTAACTAGAGGTGTGCATAGGTGGGGTAAAACGGGTTTGATGTGACTTAGATCCAATCTGAAATATATACCGGGACTATTTATTAGATCCGAATCCGGTCCTAGACACCTATACACCTTCTTATAAACTAGCATGTGAAAATATTCAAATTTTTATGACTCTAACCATTATTTAACATGGTAAAATTCACTTAGAAAAATATAACAAGAATCAACTCTTCTCTAAAATTAAAGCATAACCATAATCAATACTAATATTTTCTAATAACACTAAATATTTAAATCAATACAAATAACACAATATTATGCCATTAGTATGAAATCTTATGCATTTCAAACATAAAACATTAACTTATAGTTTTATAATAACTAATAACACAAAATGTTAAGGTTTACAATACTTAAATTCCATATAAGAATAACTATCATTCGTCACTAATAATACAAAATATTAATTGTGTATGATGACCGGGCCATGGCCTGGATCAAACCCGAAATAATGATCGGGTCTATTTTTGAGATCCTTACCCAGCCCTAAATCCGGTAAAATCACACCAAATTAGCCTCTAATAAAATCAGGGCCGGGCCGGGACATGCACATCCCTAACATTGACACACATTTCATATTTGTTTTTTATTTTCACGTACCATATCATAAACAATAAAACAACAAGCACTAACTATACAATAATTTTTTTGACATTGCCATAAAGATTATTGTGAATTAGAATTTTATAACTATTCACCACACACAAAAACATAGTTATTCACTTGTAACAATGATAGAGTCATTCCCTTATTTTATAATATCTCTCCACTTTTTATGTATCTCTTCTTGTAGAAATATTTGTTTGATTTCTTTTTTTATGTTCTTTTCCATACGAAAGTGACAAGTATTTGTTATTATCGTTACTTTAATATCCATTTTCTTGTGTAAAAAAAAAGTTGTATTTTTTGAGTTATTTATTCAAACGCTACAACCTTAAAATAAGTATTTTTATAACTAAAAATTCAAATACAAAATAACTTATTTATAAGCTGTTATTAATAAAAGTTTTCAAAAAAATTATTTAAGTTGTTTATCTAAATTAGATCATAATACATATTAATATTAATATTTTCATTATATCTAGTTTATGAAGTTTAAATTAAGCTTATTAGAAATAATAAATAGCATTCATATGTGAAAAAGACACGAGTCTGTTTTCTTGATAGATTTTCTTCAAGTGATTGTGCTTTAGTTTAGTTTTGAATTTTTTTTAAATAAAACATTACTTTTTGTTATTTGGATAATAGAAAAGATTGTAATATAAAAATATATAGAAAGTCAAAAGATTTTAGTCAAGCTTTTTTTTTTTTTTGTGTGCAATTATTGTATGAGTAGCTTTTGTATCTTTTCTCAATTTTATTTAAAAGTTATAACCTTTTTGCACATGATTTTATAAAGAAATGATTATAGTATTAATATTTGGACAAGAAGAATATATGCTTGGTTCGGCACTCTGTTTTGTTTGGCAGTGCTATGGTATTAATCAATAATATATTTTCAATATGTTGGAAGAGTTTGAAGTACATCTGAAATATCAGTATTATACTTTGGAATTTTAATCAATAATTCCACTTATATACACAATATTTTTAGTCAGTATATAAACATAATTTCTTACATAAAAGATGTCTATAGAGAGAAGACTAAAAATATATAGTTGATAGTTACAAAAAATTAGGGACAAGAAAATTGACACCAAGGTCAATGAATCACTCTTTAAGCCAATCCAAATCATAGTATTGCTCTGAGACTTTAATGTGGAGATTTGGCTTTGCCTTCTCAACCTCATTCCAAACCTCTTGTACCTCCTCATCACATATCACAAGCCTCAGATTCTTCAATGACACTGTTGATTTTGGTAAACTCTTAATCATAGGGCATTCCCTCATGTCAATCTTCTCTAAATTCACCAATTTTCCAATCTCATTAGGGAACATTGCAAGGTTAACACATTGAGATATGTCTATATACTTCAACTTAATCATGTCACATATGCTACTAGGAAGTGATTTCAGTTCTGGACAAGCATACAGTCTTAGTATCCCAAGTGATCTTAGCTTGCCTAGTTCTGAGGGCAATTTGGTCAAATTGTGACAGTTTGTGAGACTCAAGTTTTGAAGTGAATGTATCTCACAAATGCTTGAGGGTAATTCAGTAACATCATCACAATGATCAAGAGTGAGTTCACTTAGGTTAGGAAATGCTTGTGCTAGGTTTGCTTCTTTACCCTCTAAACTATTATTTAATTTGCATAGGACTATGAATAATTTCCCTAAGCTTTTCATTATAGTGCCTGATAATTGAGGGGTTGAAACTTTTTCAAGCCAAAGGCTTCTAAGATTGGTCAAATTCTGAAAAACTGATACATTGTGAAGGGAAGCATATGATGCACTATAGTTTATGATAATTAATGACCTCAAATTTGGCATTTTTGCAATGAAGGGAGGTAAGTAGTATTCATTGGATGTGAAATTGATTATCAAAACTTCGGCATTAGGAAACTCAAGGTGACACCAATCTTCTTCTTTCATTTCACCTGCAATGTTTAACATTCCTACTAATATGAATGGCAGAGCAAAGACAAAGAACAAATTGTCACAAAGATAAATTTCAAAGACTTGTTTAGATTTCAAAAGATTAAATTAGTAACAATCTCATCTTTGGAAAAACTAAACAAGTCTATAGTACCTAAAAAATGTATTTTAGGTGTTGAATTATCATTGTTCCAATCTTCTGACTAATTTACCATTGAAATCGAAATATAGTATACCTGTGTGAACTGAAACGATCTGAGCCTCAAATGGCCTGTCCTTATATCTCAACCATTGTTTAGGCAGTCGGCCGTGATCTTCTCGTTTAGGCATAACTAATCGGCGGCGTTCACGGATGCTGCTGCGATTGCTCAAATTAAGAGCAAGGTCTCTCAGTATATCATGCTGAGTAACAGATATCTCAAAGCAGCTGCTATACATGCCACCAGCACTGATATATTGAAATATCATATCCATATGGTTTAGAAATTATACTATCATTGTGAAGTAATCAAACAAAACAAAACAAATATAAATATCACATTTTAGCTTGCATACCGAGCTTCTTTCACTAATGTGAGAAGATTCTTGTTTGAGAGCTCCACAACAATTGCAAAAGCTTCTTTCTGATCAATATCATGGATTTCAACCCACATATTAGTGAGAACATCTAGTGGAATCTTCTTATCCTCTGGGAATGAACAAAGATCTAAAAAGCATTCTTTGATCATTTCTGGTAAGTGATTTGTGCTGATTGCCATTCTATCAATGAGGTTGATTTCATAGGATTCACCAATGCTTTGTCCTTGAGATAGCCTGTTCTTGACACTAGCCCAGAACATCTCGGTCTGATCGCGCAATGAAGCTCCGATCACTTTAAGAGCCAACGGAAGCCTTCCACATTCGGTCACAACCTGTTTTTTTTACATTGGATTCAAGAATCAGCAAAGAAATTATCTTTGGTATCATATATTTAATCACTCACGTGCTTCAAACTAATCAACTTAAACTTTTTGAATAACGGTACATATAATATTGAAAATAATCCAAAAACATGGTATTATTGAGCATTACATGCTTGATCAAAGTTAAGAACTAAAATTTTACCTGGTTGACCAAATTGCTATCAGCATCCAAAGGAATTGATTTTTGACCAAAAGCATGGTGACAGAACAAAGCTAATGCTTCCTCTTTACTCAGCAATTCCACTTCATAAGTAGCATTGAAAATTGTTGGAAATCTCTCTCTCGAAACCACAATGAACTTGCAACCATGTACTCTGCACACAAGATATTCTAACACAGAGAGGGACCAAACATCATCAAGAACAATCAATCTTTGAACTTCACTCCTGCATTCAGTTTGTGGCATTCTTTGAGGAACAACATAATTTGAACTTATGAAGCCTTGGTTTCCCATAATGAAACCCCATATCTTTGCTCTTAGTTGCTCAACATTTGGAGATTGTGAGACTGTTAGGAACAAGATTCTTTCCTTGAAATGACCTGCAAAACTTAACCATCAAAACCAGTGCTAGAAAATTAAGAATTTCTCTTTATCCCAACATCTCTATCGTAGTCATATGCATTGGATTCAAAATGGTTCTAAAAGGTTACACAAGTCAATCTGGTCTCTTAAGGATTCAATAACTCAATTCAGTCCCTAAAAAATACCAATGTGAGTTTAGTTGGTCATTTCACACTCATAACCCTAATGTGCGAGGTAAATTGTGTCATTTTCATGTTTTTAATGTGTCATATAATACTTAATGGTGACACGTCAATTGAAAATTATCAGAAGAACAGATTTGATTTATATTGGTATTTCTTAGATAACTAAATTGAAGTATCAAATCTTTCAGGAACTAAATTGAATCATATATGATTTTCTAGGAATCAATCTCATCAATAACCCTATTCTTTTATAAAAGGAAAAGGCAATTGAAGTTGAAGATCTTCAAAAAGAATTGAAGGCTTACTTCTGACTTGTTCATCTTTGCATACTTCTCTAGCAAGTGTAGTCTTCCCCGAGCCACCAATCCCACAAATCCCAACAACCCAAATATCATTCCTTCCAATTACCATTTCCTTAACCTTCTTCTTTCCAAGTTCCAAACCTACACCTAAATTCCCCAAATTACCCTCCACCCCACTCTCATCCACCTCCATGCTGCTCACAGCCTCCTCTATCCACCCTCCTCCTCCCACTCCTATCTTCATGGCACTAAAGTACTGCTCTAGCCTCTGGTTCGACGCATCGACCCGGTCGAACCTCTCGGCCATCTCGACCCGGGCGTGGTGCACATCAGCCAATATGTGAGCTTGCATTGGACCTTGCACAAACCGTGACACGGTCTTCTCAAGCTTCTCCATCTTCTTCGCTAGCTGCAAGTTCTTGTACACGTTCCACCGGTTCGAATTAAGAACCTTCAACACATTTTGCACAGATCAATTTTAATATACTATCAATGTAAATTACATGTATATGAAATCACAAGAGTTATTGTCTGACAACTTAATTTATTTCTTTTCCATGCTGATACTAAATTAAACATTTATATAGAAAAAGCTTTTACACTAAATCACTACAATCAAGTTTACTCTATTCACAATAATTGAAACCGCTTGAATAATAAACAATATCCAAAACTATATCAGCAACTCTGTAGAATTTACTTCCATTCCAGCTTCACTGAAATTCAACTAGCCTAGTTTAACTCATCTTAGAATACTGGAACCTTCCATTCAAATAAACTCAAAAATCTTGTTATACTAAACGACTTAAATCAACTAAGTGTTTTTTTCATCAAAATGTTATGAACAGTTTTGTGTTGTTTTTCTGCACATCTTTCGAGACACTTTCTGTTAGAAGTAACTGTTTGTGCGTCTCGATCTGCGTGCAAACTAGAAATAACCGTTACAGCACCGAATAACATTTGGCAAAATATCACTGCATATATAAAAATAAGTGAATCGAAATTAAACCTTATGTGAGAGCTCGACGCCGGAGCGAAGAATCTCGGAAAAGCGGTCGAGCTGGCGCTGCCTATCGGCGGGAAGCTCGACGCCGGAGTACTTGATCTCTTGAATGGTAGGGAGTAGTTCGTTGATGTAAGTTCTGAGCTGATCAGCGCTTGTTCTGCAGAGGAGTGACTTGCGTGATATGCTTATCAGCATCTTCATGAGCTCCGTCGCGATCTCGCCGGCGAAGAAGTCGTTCAGAGCCATCTATCTATGTTTCTTGTTCTTCTCGGGCCTCTCTTTTGCTGCTACCATTCAGTGGTGGTAGCTTTGGTGATGCTGGTGGATGGTTTTTCTTTCTTGGTTGGTTTATTTATTTTGGAATATTAGATTCTCTACTGGGATACTTGAATTCACTATAATGCCCTTCATGCAATTATATGTCCTCGTTTTTTTTACTGAATACTGGGAGACTTAAACTTTGCGAATTTTTAGACGAGTATAAAAAAATTATGGTATTTAAACTATAATTCTATTCTCTATTTTGTATTTTATTATTGTGTACTTATACATAAATTTTAGCAATAAATGCTCTTAACTTCGTTATGGCATTTTGTTATTAATTTATTATAATATATTGCTTAGTATTTATATATTTTATTATATTATATGATGTATCAACATCTTCGTATTTTTTTTTCAAACATAATAAGTTATATTTTATTAATTATTAAAAAATAAAGTATAAAGATGTTTAAAAATTGGACAACATAATAAAAAGTAAAATTTTTTTAAAATAATATACTGAAAATATTCATCCAATGGTGTATGATTGAAAAACGAAGAAAAATTTTAAAGAAGAAAGAATGATAAATCAAATTAAATGAAACTAAGAGTTTGCATCATAAAGATAACAATCTAAATTGGGAGTTCTTTAGATTTCACGAAACAACTTAACAGAACTTGCTTGAATGGTAGACAGCATTAAAGTAGAATCTTCAAAAATGAACTGGTTGCGAGCTTTTCAGTAATTTCAGCAAATAATGACAGACAATTGAGGATTACGGTCAACATTTTTTAACTGGTTAATCATATCTATTGATATAGTTCATCATGTCTAAAAGTCGTTAAGATTCTGTATAATATCATCTATGTATCGCGTGTTCTATCTATGTTTTTTAGTACTATATTTAAAAGAAAAAATATAATTAGTAGTAATATAGGAAAACATAATAGTGTATATGGATGTTAATTCATCCCTAGACATTGTAACAGAACAATCAGTTGTGTTAAAAGTTAAAACCTAGCATGGATAATATTTTGAGAACGAATCTCTTCATTTTTTCTCTATTGATTTGTGTGATTTTACACTATTTAAGACTTAAGTTCGAGTTAAAAAGGAAAAATATGTAAGAAAAAGTCTTGTTATAAAATTTAATGATGCTCATTAATTTATATATATATATATATATATATATATATATATATATATATATATATATATATATATATATATATATATATATATATATATATACGAGAAGAGATCCGATATAATAAGAATAAATCTTGCTGACTTACACTATCGAGTAATTTGTTAGTACCAATTTCATCAATCCGACCATTAATCGATTAAATTAAATATAAAACTTCAACAAATTTTTAATAGTATAATTTAGATTCATTTAACTATTTAATTAACTACTCATCTTTGTGTGGTTTTAAACACTGCTTGTATCAGTCTCTGCCTTTTGTCAGTTTTTATACGTGTTCATTATTTGGGTTCTTCTTAATTTTTTAGTTATTTTTGTACCTCCTTAATCACTCACTACCTATAGTATTACTAGTAACCTTAGGTATTTTCTTCACTTCTCTAATTGTTTATATTGGTACAATCGTAATTTGCTTATAGAAATTAAATATTACCTTTCGGAAAGAAAAAAACACACACACGTGTCTTTAAATTTTAAAAATCTTCCTGTGACGTAGAGTAACATTCAACTTTTCCATAAACATATTGTGTATAGTTTTATTGTCATTAAGATTAAAGTTTATTAGCTTAATCAAACTTTACTTCCGGTTAATAGATACATAAATAAATTTTAAAATTTACACTTACAGATTCAACTAACCATGGAAAATGCATGTATGGCTTTTTTTAATACTCGTTATGAAAGTAACTAAAATGGGGAATTCAAAAGGAAGTAGATAATCAATTTTTATTGTACGATGATATTGATGCATGTCTCATTCACTAAGTTGGCCAAATTGATAGCTGTCTACACTAAATATTGACGGTAGAAAAGTAACCTTGGCAACATTATAAAACTTTAAAGTACGAAATTAGAACGAAAGAAAGAAAAAAAACTACCATGCACATAATGGGAATCGAAGAGAATTGGGTGTACAAATTTTAGTTTTTAAAATATTTTCACTATCTACATATATATAAAAAATATTTTTCGTAATTATTACTAAAATTTATCATAATAAAAAATATTTATCATTTTCAAGTTTGTTAATGTTATATATATTTAATAAATAAAAAATTGAATTAACAAACACGTTATATAATAATAATAATAATAATAATAATAATAATAATAATAATAATAATAATAATAATAATAATAGTAATAGTTAGGTATAAAACTTTTGTTTTACTAAAGAAAAATGTATAATAATATTTGTGTAAGATAATTTCTAGGAAACACTAAGCATACAGCCAATGATACCAAGTATTGGTGAGTGACAGCAGCACGTGTTATCAAAATTATTTGATTGTAGAAATAAATCAATAAATATTGTTGTTCTCCATGAGTCCATGACATTATTGGATGGTCATTACCAATTTCTCAATTAAGGATAACGTCAATGAAAGAAAAGCCACGTTGACGTGTGCAATGACCACTATATCCCTAATCAAGTAGTCATCCCTCCTTAAAATTGAGCAAACAGAAAAAATAGATTTTCAAAAAATATCCGATTGATTTCTAGGAGAAAAAAAAAAGATTACGGCTGCTTTATGCTTATGGAATATGCCCAAGACCTAAAGTCCTTAAAATTTTGGCACAGATGTCGGGTCAAAAAGCAAATCATGTGGTGGCAGTGGTGCACATAAACCATGACTTTATCATATATTGGTCTTCGTCTTCACTTGAAGCAAGCAACTCAGTATTGAGTGCTTTGCATTTTTACAGTTTCTTCTTCTTCTTCTTTTTTCCTTTTTCTTTGCAACTTCTTCCTTTTTTTATTATTTTTCCTTTATTAGTATGACAGGTTGAGTGTCTTGCTAGAATTGCACTTCGTGGGCCTCAATGGCTCAATCTATGCATATGAAACAAAGAAAAAGAGAAAGAGGACATTTCGCAGATCTTTCATAAATCACCATCAATAATTATCTGTCAATTAATACAATCTTGATCCTTGATGCTGACAGGGTAAAATAAATTTCAAATTATCACATGCTATTAAAATAAAGATAATCTCCTTTTCCTAGCCGCAAGTCGGAGATCAGTATTTGTTTTTAGCTTTAGAGAATAACCAATTTGTAACAATCATCTTTTTTTTCTAATGGATGAGTGAATGATGGCATGCAGCAGGCTTAACTTAACGAAATTTTCATTTCTTATTATGTCTTAGTGAGATTTTATTTTCATTTTCTGATATATTAAATTTTAGCTGTGTTTCATGCCGATAATTGTGCTTAAACAACACTTGTGAGTTATGACATCACTTACCAGCATGCATGTTAATTACCTTATGTCTCAGCTAAGTATATTTAGATTATAAATTTATAAGTATAGAAGAAGAGGTGAATAAGTCTGAATAACTTAAAAGAACAAATCATAAAATAAACAGGGAATGGGACTATTGTATATACCTAAAATCCAACCTGACCAATGCATCGGCAAACCAAAATTATAGCACCCTAAAACAGAAAGCCTTGTCTTCCTAAATACAGGATCTAAATCCTACCTTGTTCATCAAAATTTAGCATAAATAGAAGCTCAACTTCAACAACTTTTCTTAGGGTGCCCCAACCCAAAATAAGCGACAACTCCATTAATGGGGAGTATTCAACAAAGTTCTCATTATGTTCCGGTCAGTCATATGGTTTGTTAAAGCATAAAACATGCCTCCACTATGGTTTGTAGAATATTCATAGTACAGACTTTGCTTTCATAGGTTCGGTCACATTTTATTCCCCGCCAAGAACCACCTACCATACCATGATGTTCTAGAAAGTAAACTTCTAATGATTTGACTTTTCAACTGGTAGAATTCACTGTGTGAACCATGGCTTTTTTATCCAAATAATTCAATATTTATTGCTTAAAGTTTTGGGTACAAATCTTTAGAAAAGAAAAATGTGTTAGAAGCACTTCAACTTTCAACACTTACTTTACTTCTATGCAATCACTTCAAATGACCTGTCTAAAACTTGCAAACATAATCAAAGCAAGAAGGTTACAATAACACACTTCTATCACAATTTAGCAATGTAAATACAAATTGAAGAAATGAATGAAAAGTAAGAGAAACATACTCCTGTTCGTGTTAAAAAGGCCATAAAGGGAAGTCAACTACTCAATTCATCCATGTTTCTTCACAAGTCTTCAAGTATGAAGCTGCTGACGCTGTGAATTGCTATGCCTTTGAAATTCAGAGACTTAAAACCTTACATATGGTTATGCTGTATGCATTTCGTTTAACAAGGGAAACTTGAAAGGATTAAGTGCTTTAGCAGTAACCTTCTATTATTTATACATAAAAATTCGACATTAAATACTTGTTCTTGCATCTGTTACACAAATATGGTACATGGGGCTGCTATGTAAGCATCCGCATACACTACTCAAGTTTTCTTCCTTTTTTTGACTAATGAGTAATCATCAACTCGACAAAACTATCTTTTAACATGTGTTGAATAGATCATAGCAACAATACTATCATAATCATAGCAATTTGATTGTTTTAAGGGTCCATCAACATAGCCTTCGGCTACTCATCATAAACCCAAGTTCTCACACGAGAATGAGGACGCATAACTCTTCCTTCTGCAATTTTCGAGTCAAGCAATTCAAGTTGTTTTCTTACCCATGGAGGATCATATTTACTCAACCACAAAACTTCACCAGTATCCTTGTGTTTAAAATCAGGCTGTTTTGTGTTATACTTGCTCTTTCTATGATCCCACCACTCATATGGATTGGAAAAAAACACATGCCATAGGTGAAGTCGATTTTGATTATTTTGGATACTATCTGCAGCTACATTAGTTTAAGATGGAAAGAGTAAGAACAAACATTAACACAGGAAAGACCATGAAAAACTATTAAGATAACCCAATTCATGGTCAAGAAGTAATAAAAAATTGAGACTAACTTCAACCGAGGCAATTAAGAATGAAGCATAAGCCTGTTTCCTTGTACAAAAAATCTCCAAAGGAAGGAAATAACAGAAATGCATTACAAACTCAACTAATAATACTATACTCTAAAACTGTGAGTGCTTATAGGCACAAAACAAGATCTTTTTAAGACCCTTTTCTACTGTTATCCTTTAGATTTACTGAATCAATATTCACCTACCCAATATCGTTACAACTTCTCATGTCCATTCATTCTGCACTCAGTCAAGCTAGGAACTTACATTTATCTAAAAGCTTTTAGTTGATTGCCACCCACTTGAGCAAATTGTTTAAATACGTCCACACAAGAAGGATAACTATATTGTCCATGATTTGTATGAACATAACATGATCTACCATACATACCTTCAATAGATTCTAATCTTTTGTGCCCCTCATGGCCTATTTTTCGAGCAACAAAATCCAGCTCCTTCACAACTAGCTGCAGTGAGACAGAAGACAAATTTATAAAAACAATGGGCATATTGAAAAAGCTGTGCTGATAAATGAGGAATTGCAAACACAAGAATGCTGTGAGTTGACTTTCAATAATGTGCTTTAATGCACAAATCTAAGGCAAACTCCAACCATGATGAATGATGAATCAACGGGCAAACATGGAATATTTTGTTGTGAAGAAGAATAAGTAGTAATCAGAAAAAAGTGATACGCTGATAACAACAGTAATGCATGATAAAAAAAAACAAACTTACACGCAGAGAAAAGAAAAAAAATGGAAAACTTGAAATTTGCATAATTGATTTAAAAAATTAGTAACTTCTATTCCTTAAATTAAGTCAATTATCTGTTCAAAAGAAGCTCAGCAAAACGATCCATATATTCTCCAACATCAGCAACACTTTCATAGTAGAGTACCAATCAAACAAGAAGCTAGAACTTAAACACACATGATGTATCATTGGATCAAAGTTAAACTCCCAAAGTACCAAAATCAACAAGCATGGCAATCATAATTGAACCTACAAAGATTATCCCCAATTTAAATTAAGAACACAAAAGAGTAAAAACCAAATACCTGATAGTTAACATTGTCATTTCCACTATGATCAACTTTGGTGTAAGAACGCAAAGAACCTGAGACATATATAAAATCATTCGCTTTCAAATGTTTCAAAGCAATTTCCGCTAACCGATCCCACATAAACAAGACCACCCTGCCAACAAAATTGCAAAATCAAACACTATGATTACAAGCTCCAAATGAGACATTTTGTGAATTTAAAAAAAAAAATCACCTTAAGTTGGAGCTATGAGAATCATCGCATCTCGGATTCGAAATCTCCAACACAGTGAAAGCACCGAAACAACCTTTTTTGGAGTTAACGGGTTTCGGCTGGCGCGTGACGGTTCCAATGAAGGAAGCGTTGTTCTCAATCCCTCGATGCCAATCGATAGTCGATGGTCGTTGGAACTTCAGCGTGTGGCTGTACGCGGCGCTGGTTCCCGAAACGGCATCGTCATCAAACGAGTGCGTGAATCTGCGACGCTCCTTGAACGACGTCGTTTCGGGAGTTGCAGTGGAGAACGGAAAATACCTCTGTTGAGAAGGAGAATAAGGTAACGAAGCTGGAAATTTTGGTTTGGTTGAGAAGAGTGGAATGAGACGGAGGAGTTTCGAGTTCATAGACTCCGGCGAAGTGAATTTTGGCGGGCTCCGGCGAGACTAGATTTTGCTTTCGTGGTTTTAGTTTTTCAGAGTTGGCGACTTGGCGTTTGGTAGGGTTGTGAGTATTTCTTCTTTTTGGGCTTTTTGGTAAAGGTTCATGGGCGTAATGACCCAGCCCAGAAAGAGCCCGGAGAATTATATGCACATAAAGTGAGCTATAACATGACCAAGCATGACCAAAAAAAAAAAAACCATGACCAAGAAAAACAGTGAGATAATACTCAATTTTATGGCTCAACGTATGTGCAAAGAGGTAATATTCAGAAGGATTTGGATCTTTTAAAGTTTGAATTTCATTTTAGAGAATAAAGTGTGATTTCTCATTATTTATTTTATAGGTGGGGTCAAAAGTAAATATGAGAGAGAAACCATTCAAAGATAGAAAATCACACTTTACCCTATAAAGTAAAAATTCAAAATTTAGATGATCCAAATCCTATTTAGAAATACAACAACAACAAGAAAGCTTGTCCCAATAAGTGGGGTCGGCTACATAAATCAAACGACGTCATTGTGCTCTGTCATTTATCATGTCTACAGAGAGACCGTTTACATGTAGATCTCGTTTGACCACCTCATGGATGGTCTTCTTAGGTCTTCCTCTACCTTTCGCCCTTTGTCCATCTTCCATCTCATCCATCCTCTTAACTGGATGTTCTATCGGTCTTCTTCTCAGATGTCCAAACCACCTGAGACGCGATTCAACCATCTTTTCCACAATGGTGCTACTCCAACTCACTCCCTTATATCTTCATTCCTTATTTTATCCAATCGCGTATGACCACTCATCAATCTCAACATCTTCATCTCTACCACACTCAGCTTATGTTCGTGCTCCCCTTTAGCCGCCCAACCATACAGCATAGCCAGTTTTATAGCCGTGCGATAAAATTTACCTTTAAATTTTAGAGGCACTTTTTTGTCGCATATAGAATTTACTTTTAATATTTAGAAATAACCTCTAAAATTTAACTTCCAACTTAATTTAATTTTTTAATTTTCAATTGACCTAAATTATATCTTAAAATTTTAAGATGTGGCTCAAGTTAGTTTCTCCATCCATTTCTATCATTGGAATAATGACGTGACACACAATTAAACAATATTATTTTATTATTTATACCTAATTGACATTATTTTACACTTTTACTCATCTTTCTTCTTCTTTTTTCTCCTTCTCAATGTCTAGATCTCCTACCACCCATTATCACCGTCTCAATCCCGTCACCACCACAACCCTCCTCTTCCTCAACTTCTCCTCACTTCACCGTATTGTTTAAATTTAGCTTTAATAATTAACTCTGTTTTACCGTTATTATATTTGAGTGAATGTATATATCAAAATCATTTTTTCCATCCAAAATTTACATAACCAAATAAGTTATGGCATTAGAATTTAGAAACATAGACAAATAAATAAATAAATAACAACTAAATCCCGTCAAAGAATCTTCGTGTTTAATGTATAACTTTTTTTCACCATAATAATCACAAATCCACCTTCATACATTATTACCCAAATCTTTGGAGAAATGGAAAAATGAAAATGAAAGATTAAAGAATTTTTTTTAATCTTAATCAAAATGATACTCTAAATAAATATCATAAAAAGAAGGGAAAGAAGAGGAGAAACGATGTCATTAGTTTAGGTGTAAATAGTAAAATGACGTTGTTTAATTGTGTCACTTCATCTTTTTTAGTGACTAAATACCAACTTGAGTCACATCTTAAAATTTTAGAGAACACTTTGGATCAATTAAAAATTGGAAGACTAAATTAAGTTGGAGTCAAATTTCAGAAGTCTTTTTGAGTATTAACTCTTAAAATCTCAATATATAATCTTTAAAGTTTCAATTGCCTATATTTAGTCCCTAAACTTTGTGAATGTGATCATGTTAGTCCATTTTCAATGCACACGCTGACATGGGCAGTTTGATGTCATGTTGGACTTTGTAAAACGATGTCGTTTTTGTTTTGACACGAAAATAGCCCAAAAATTTCAAGTGGTATTTATTGAAACTTTTTCTCTTCAAGCAAGTGATTCGGAATAGTTTTTTGACTATTTCAGCGCCAAAATTAAAATGACATCGTTTTACAAGTTTCAGCATTATATTTGATTATCCATGTTAGCACTTTATTAATGTTTTTTTTACTGTAAATTATTTCAAAAACTAATGTAAATAATATTTGTAAATTTGACAACTAAAGAAAAACAATTAAAATTTTAAAAATAAATTAAAATTTACATACAAGTTGAGAGATTAAATTGAATATTTTTAAACATTATTTCATTAGATAAATTAATTTTTTTCTATCAAATTTTGGTAAATAAATTAGATAAAATAGTCCTTATCATTTGATATAGACATAATAGTACTTAATAAATTTTTAAAAAATTATATACAACAAAAAAATTAATTATTATATATTTATATATAAAGATATGTATTGTATAATTTATTTTTAATACGTATTTTATATATTAACATATATTCTATACGAATAATTAATTTTTAATATATATATAGTATTATTATTTTTAAAATTCTCAAATTAATCCTTTTATACAGAAAAACAATAATCTAATATAAAAACTGATTTAAAAAAATATAATAAGATATTCATTTCAGAAATGAGAATGAAAATAAAAAAGGAAATTGAGAAAGAAATAAAGAAGGAAAGCAAAGAAGTTTAAGCAAGCTTCCATGTCTAAAGCCCAGTGAGGAGCTGCTGCGCTTAAGTAAGAGTATGTTGTGGAGTAGTGATGTTTTTACTTTGAAAATTCTTTGAATTTCTTTGAATTTTCTTGTGCCACGTGCAACCACCACCGCCAAAGCATTTTGTTGCTGGGAGCTTGGCTGAAGTGATGATGAACAGGTGAGAGCTGCCAAACTTGACTCACCCAATTGATTCACCCAAACTATATTTGAATTAGGATTTTGTTGTTTTAAGAGTTGTTATAAGTAAGTATTAATGTTGTAAGTGTGAGGAGTATTTAAATTAATCTCATATTAAAAAAAATAAAAAGAATGAAAAATTTATAAAACGAGAAATTTATTAATTTATTATTTTAAAATTTTAAGTTGAATGTAATATTTTTTTTATTTTATATTCTCTCATTTAATTCTACTCTAAATATTTTTACTAAACTATCTCTGCTAATTCTCCATAATCTTTACTAATCTCCTCGTCGTCTTCTTTTAGTTTTATAAAAAAATTCCAACACATCTCTTCTATCGTTATTATCCGTCTCTATTTTTATTATAGAAATAAAATTCAACGTAATATACTAATATTATGAATTCCCGGATTATATTAATCATACATGTGTGGATTTCATCAAACAATTAAAGTTTAAAACCTCATAGACCTTAGCCTTTTTTTTTTTTTGGCATTATGATCGTCATGATTGTTGTGATTGTTTTACTGTTGGTCCTGGCCATGACATTGACATAAATAATACAAATTAAACTCAAAAGTTATAATAGTCTATAGTTATCTCTAATTAAAAAATTTGGATATGATAGTAAAATAAGTATTATACTTTAACGTGATGATTTTTGGCGTTTTTTAAAATTATGAAAGTACATAAATTAAACCTACTAATTTGTGTTGAAAAAATTTTAAAAATTTAGAGTACACAAATCAGATCTAACAAATCAGTGGGTCCGAATATAAAAATCAAACGGTCTGATTTGTACTCCATACATTAAATTATTCCACATTTTAAAATATCACAGTAAATCATAATTTAAAAAAATATCATTATTAATCAAATATTAAAAATAAAAAAATGTTATTTCTCACCGTTCACATAAACTACTCTTCTATTGTTCACAATCCTCTCAATCTTGTACACTTAAATTTGTTAACAATGGTCATTTTTTCTCTATTTTAGGGTTTGTCATTTGTCAACATTGACTCTATCTCTATCTAAGTTTTTGTGATTTAGGTGTTTATATTGTTCTTTACAATTTAATTAGTTTGCATCACTTGTCATCTCTTTTTTCTTCCCAACCAATAAGTAAGCCTCCCCAATTTCTAATCTTGGCCAAGTTAATTAATGCTAAAGTAGAAATTTTAATTTTTAAGTACTTAAAAGGGAGAATGGTGTAATATTTTTTATGTAATTTATATGATAGCAGCTATATCTGGGTTTTAAACTTAGTAAAAAGAGTCTTATATAGAAAGGTGTATATACAAGGACTTCAACAATAAATTCAATAAATTTAAAAGATAATTAGAATAGAGTTCCCAATTCATATGCTTAATAATAAAGGAAAGAATTTAACGAATTGTTAAAAAATTTGGATATGACAGTAGAATGAGTGTTATACTTTAACGTGGTGTTTTTTAGTATTTTTTAAAATTATGGGAGTATATAAATTGAATCTATCGATGTGTGTTAAAAAATTTTAAAGATTTGGAATACACAAATCGGACCTACCAATTTGTGTTAAAAAATTAAAAAAAATTGAAGGACACAAATTGGACTCAAAATTTTTTAATTTTTTCAACACAAATCGGTGGGTCCGAGTATAGAAATCGGATGGTCCGATTTGTGTACTTAAAAATCGGACGGTCCGATTTTTATACTTCTTTAAAATCGGACGGTTTAATTTGTACTCCATACATTAAATCATCCAATATTTTAGAAAAATACTACTAGATTACAATTTAAAAGAATACTATTGTTAATCTAATATTAAAAATAAAAAAATGAAAAAAGAACAAATTTTATAATTAAAAAAATCTGAATTCTTTTGATTTATGAAGATGAACAAAATTTATTCAAAATAAAAATTTTTGAGTTTGATCTGGATCGCGAATCATAAATGAATTAATCTTGTAGTAATAATTTTGATATTGCTAAGGAAACAAGAAAAATAATAATCTAAAATTATTTTATTGAATTTAATATCTTTAATTATATATATATATATATAATTTTTATAATTATATATTTATTATATCTAAATTATAAACTTTTACATCTAAGAATATTATTTGATTATTTGCGTGATAACTAACAAATGTAAAATAAGGTAAGCAGAATAAAAATAAATTTGATGTAAAATTAATAAAAACTAAATATCATAAACTAAAAATATATTTTATAATTAAAAAAATCAGACGTGAGAGATATTATGAAAAAAAAAAAATAGAAAAGAAACATTGACTTGAAAAAATATTAAACATAAATCATTGACATATGAGGATAGTATAGGTGGAAAAGGACAAGGAAAAGTTACAAGTTGCCAGGAAAATGCTAATGGTCCTAAAATAATAATAAAAAAAATGAATTAACATAAGATGTTTCCCATGTGAGTGTTTAATTTCCACGCCTTAGTCTCTTATCTTTATTGCCACATAAAACCGCCACTAAAAAAAATAAAAGACTTTGATCGAGTAATGTTCATGTTCTGATCTTCCGCTACTCTCATCAAATGCCTCCAATAATTTCACGCAAACCATCATCACCACCATCATGTGTTGTGCATGATCATCATGATGAAAAAACCATGAAGAAACAAAGCAACTACCAGAGATCAAAAACATGTAACAGTATCAACACCAACGTTCTTGATGAGGTTCAGCATGTTACAAGGCAGAGGAAGTTGGTTAGGCACCTTAAGGACAAAGAAGTCTTTGATTTGTTGCATTTGCACTCCACTATCAATTGTTCTTGTTCTTCTTCCTGCTCGCGAGGCCGTAGTTCTAGCATCGGCTGCGGACACTGGTCTATTTCTGCTAAGCCGCAGCCGTTGCCACTTCCCGAGTCAACGGGCCTCGGATTAGGCCATGTCCACCTGCTTGGATCTCCTTCCACAGAACAGCCTAGTTTTGCTTTGACTTTGAGGTAATATGCTTAATTTTATTATTATTCATTTTTTTTCCTTTTAAAATCAAGGACATTGAAGTTAGGAACTATTTGTTAAAGAAGAATGAAAGTTTAATATATGACCTTGTTGGTGTTTAAATTAGAAATACAAAAGACTTTAATTAAGTAATTAATGATGACAAGTTTTGCTATATTTTTATTGAAATTTTGTTGTGTATTTTTAGAATTTAGTTAAAGAAGGTTCTAAAGACATTAGTTAAGGGCAAGAAAATGAGAAAAAAATTTCTCTTTTATATATATTTAATATATATAAAATTTAAAGTTTTACATTTTTAAGCATAATTTTTTTTAGTATACCTTTGCAATACTTCTTTTTATATTTAATTTTGCAAATGAATGGCACATATCAGCTCAAATTATTAATAAATTATGCAATATAAAAATATTAACTTATTTAGCACCAAAAAGTTTTGGTTGACCAATTCTCTTGGGATTATTGAAACACATGAGGAATGGCATTTATTGGAATTTCAGTTGAAGAATTGGCAGTATCTGCAAGGAAAAAAAATTGAAAAATTAAGTGCTACTAATATTAATTAAGAATTTTAGCTATGTGATGTGTTTGCTGATTTTTTTTTCTCACATTTACCAGAAATGTAACTAAAAGTTTATAGCTATGGTTCTACCCAAAAAAATTATAGCTATTTACACCAGAAAGATAGTTAACTGTCCAAAATAATGGGTAAAACGTTCATCTGTCCAGGTAGTTTTACATAGGAGTATTATCTTTTGCATAATAATTAGTAGGGTCAACGCTAAATATTTTACTAATCTAATAATAATCTGCTATTACACGATAATGTATATTAGGAAATGATACTTTAATAATAATGTAATAAGATTTAATCCTTGTACAGCTATCACATATTGGTCCGAGATTATACATTAGATAATACAGCAACATCAGTGATCCTTTTAAGTAGGAATGAAGGATGGTGGATAATATTTTAATTGATGTTTTAATATAAAAGGTTCAAACAGATACTTCAGAAAAAGGTAAATGTAATTAATTAGTGGGGAAATTTTTCTGAGGCTGTGGTGTGAGGTGCCTTTTATTATTATTTTTTTCTTCTTTTCTTAATTATTTTATTTTTTATTTTTCGAAGAAATTTGATCAAGGAAATTTTTTGCCCTTTACCATAAAATTATCAGGAAAACAGTGAATCATGGTGCATTGACATGTACAAAACCTTCAAGCAATTTGGATAGACCCTCTCAAGACCTTACAACTATAGCAAAAGCAAAAAATAATCTGAGAGTGCACATTCCAGCTAAAACTTTCTTGGCAGGTTAATTTCTTATCCATTCTCTGCTTTTTTGTGCCTCTTGAATCAAATATTGGTGACTCCATTTAGTCTCATATTGATTAGTTAATTATGGTGTATAAGTTGAAGGGATTCATCCTCTTTTAATTAAATGTTAATGGTTTGATCTTCTTTTTGGAAGTTGTATTTCTATTTTTGTTTCTACTAACAATTTAGTCACAAGATAGAAATATTTTGTCTACTAATGTGTCTATTTTCTCAAACCATGTTTGATATTTGAGACAGAATAAAAATACAGACAAAATATCTTTATTTTGAAATTTAGAATTTAGAATTTAGAAACAAAAATATAGAATTAATATTCAATTTGGTCTCTGAACTTGTACGTCATATTTAATTTAGTTCCTTGAATTTCAATTATCTCTATTTAATCTCAGAACTTTACAAACCTGATTCATATTAGTCTTTGGAACAACTTTCGACACACAAATAATAAAGGAGTGTGGACATAAATGCTATCTTAAACCGTGTAAAATGACATCGTTTTGGTTTTGGTGCTCAAATAGCTGAAAAATGACGTCGTGTCACTTGTTTTGAGAGGAAAAATTTTAATAAACACTACTTACGATGTTTTTTTTTTATATTTGAGTGCCAAAATAAAAATGACAGAAGAGAGTCCAACTTGACATCTGACTATCCACGTTAGCATTTTATTAATGTCTATAGTCAAAACTTATTCTAAGGACTAACATAAATCACGTTTACAAAATTTAGAAACTAAATAGAGGCAACTAAAATTTTAGAGGCTAAATTTAGGCTTGTGTGCAAGTTTAGGGACCAAATTGAATATTATCTCCAGAAATATAACTGCAACTATTCCGTCTTATCTGATATAATTTTAGGTTTCTGTCCACGCGAGCTTTTTAGAGACTCTCCTTAACGATTGATGTTAATGCAGGGAATAGTTCATGCAAAATTCCCCCATCATTGTGTCATTATGATGAAAATGATGATGATGATTGTGTGAGTATTTCTGGTTTGAGCATGCATGTTGCTGCCAAGAGTGCCCCATCAAGTGTCTTCTCTAGTCCAGTCACTAGTCCACATGGATCAAACAACAACCCACAACATTTCTTTGATCATCATCACACCATCAATAATATCCTTCAACAACTCAATGACAATGATTTCAATTTGTATCATCATCATCACCACCACCTACCACAAGCTAATACTAACAAAAATAATGTTCATATTTGCCCTGCTAGCTTAAGTACTGCTTATCATTCTAATCCCAAAAATAACCATGTTGATGCACATCCCTTGCCACTTCCTCCTAGAGTTTCATCATCAATGATACTACATCAACCATCACCTTCTTCAATGAAAGGCCAATGGCAGAAAGGGAAACTAATCGGTCGCGGCACCTTTGGAAGTGTTTATCATGCAACCAACCTGTATGCAGTTCTCTGCTCATTCTTCATCTTCATACAATCCATTTATATGCTTGATTTTATAGCTATTCATGTGTATGATTTTATAGAGAAACTGGAGCTTCTTGTGCAATGAAGCAAGTGGATATAATTCCTGATGATCCTACATCTGCTGAGTGCATAAAGCAACTAGAGCAGGTAAATTACATTAACCTCTCTACACACTACTGTTTAATTTATAAATTATATAGAATAATTTTCTTGAAATTTAAGTTATATGACACTCGCTATCCTTGTTTAATCTATAAATTGTGTGACCTGTAAAGCTGTCAGTGCATCAAAATTAAACTCGTGCAGTTATACTTAAAAATATATCAGATAATCAACTCCACATTACAGGAGATATGAACTATGGCATAAATGTTCATAAAAGCAGCTTCAAATAGTGTAGTTAATTTTTTGACATGTTTTGGCTTATTCCATCTTTGTCTCAGGAAATCAAAATCCTTCATCAACTACACCACCCCAATATAGTGCAGTATTATGGAAGTGAAATAGTGAGTGACTTCATTAAATTTTTCTTTCATATTTTGTGAGTTTCAATTAGATTTGACATTTGTTTTCATCAGGTTGGTGATCATTTGTACATATATATGGAGTATGTTCATCCAGGATCAGTTAATAAATTTATTAGGGAGCATTGTGGAGCTATGACAGAATCTGTAGTTCGAAATTTCACAAGACACATTCTCTCTGGATTGGCCTACTTACACAGCACCAAGACTATTCACAGGTCATAACATTCTTTGTTCAAAACAATTTTTTTTTGTGTTGTGTTGAATGAAAACAATGTGATGTGTTTAATGAGTAAAATGTCAATTTGGTTTTCAAGGAATTTTACATATAGTAAAAGACAAATTTGTTGTTTAAAAATTTTGATAGATTATTTTGATGTAATTGACAAGTGATTCACAAGCTGAATCTTCCTACAAAGTAAAATTGATTTTATTCTTTTATTTGTTATTTTTTATAATAAAGTCTAAATTGGAATTTGTTGACTTGTTCTTTAGGGATATCAAAGGTGCAAACTTGCTTGTTAATGAATCTGGCATTGTCAAGCTTGCAGATTTTGGGATGGCCAAAATTGTGAGTTTCTTTTGTAACTTCTTTTTTGATTTTTAGTTGTGATTGTGGTGGTCATGATATCTGAAGAACAATAATATAATGTGCTATTTGCAGCTCTCAGGGAATTCATATGAACTTTCTTTGAAGGGAAGTCCTTATTGGATGGCTCCTGAGGTATTTAATTCATTACTCTTATCATCATCAACTATATAATTATAGTGATTTAGATTAATAATGGTTACAATAATTACATACCCCCTTTTGAATTAATTGAAGGTGATGAAAGCTGCCATTAAGAATGAATCAAATCCTGATGTTGCCATGGGTATTGATATATGGAGCTTAGGCTGCACCATCATTGAAATGTTGTCAGGAAAGCCTCCTTGGAGTGACCTTGAAGGGGTAACCAAACTACCTTACTATATATAACGCGATGATTATTTACGTGAAAATGATAATTGAAAATTGTGACTAAGTTACTTAACATAAACATGTGTGCACGTATTAACTATCAGATACATTTTTATAAGATAAAGTATTATTTTGATCCTTAACGTTTGAGTTGAATCCTAATTTGCTCCCTAACGTTTCAAACATCCTATTTCAATCCTAAAAATTTTCAAACATCCTATTTCAAATTCATAAAAAGCTTTAAGTGAGTTCAATATTGTCCCACCATTGAATTTGACACAAACAATTTGCATATTGAAGAGCCAATAGCATTCGACTTCGGTATGTAAGTGATTGTTAGGATTTGGTGTTTTGTACAAGAAGAAAATTGATGAGAAAAAAATGTTATAAGAAGGTTTTGGTTATGTTTTTTTAACACATGAAAAAAGATGTAACTTAACTAGTAATGTTATTAACGTCCAGATCACTTAGTCCGTCCACTATTAGTCTCAAATGTAATGATAGGACCACATTGAACCTGTTTAAAACTTTTTGATATAAAATAGAACGTTTGAAACATTATGGATCAAATTAGGATTTAGCCCAAATGTTAAAACCAAAATAGTATTTTATCCTATTTTCATATCAGTAGTCATCTAATAACATATAGTTTTTGGATTTTTGTATTTGATGATTAGCCATCAGCAATGTTCAAGGTACTACAGAGCACACCACCAATACCAGAGAGTTTATCATCAGTGGGAAAGGATTTCCTGCAGCAATGTTTCAGAAGGGACCCTGCTGATAGACCTTCTGCATCAATGCTTCTTAACCATCCCTTTCTCCACAACTTTCATGATCAAGATAATCCTCTAATTCATCCTCATTTAAATTTGTGTCACAAAGGAGACCAAGGACAAGGAGTAAGTGCTAATCACACTTCAATTCATCATCATTCATAATTTATTACATTTTCAATGGACTAACAAGTATATTCAATTATTTGTAGGATAATTCATCTAGTCCCAAAGATAATACCAAAAATAGACATGATATATTGCCAACCTCCATGAGCACAAAGATTTTCAACAAAACTCAGAAATTAATGGGGTTTTTTTCTTTATTTGCTATAATTTAATCTATGTTTACAAATTACAATCCTAGCAAATCCAATTCTAATGTTGTCTTTGCTTTATGATAGTGCTGAGGAATCTAAACACATTATTATAGCTTCCCATCACAATCTTCAATCTTCAGTTAAAGCTGGCACCTTCAATTACTCGTCTCTTGCAAAGTCCAGCAACCTATCATCCCTGCCTCACTCAAATTTGAAGCATGTCATGAGCTAATAAGAATTAAATCAATTTTGTTTGAACTAAATTGGAGCAAGGATTATTCATTATTCATAAGCTGCTAATTTTAGGATAACATTTGACTTGTATTCACTACTTACTAATGATACTATATATTGTGTACATAACAAGGCTCTTGTTTTATCGAGAAATTCATGTGTAAATATAATTAAATGTATATTATTTTAGCTGAACCATTATTTAATTTCCCTGTTTCTATTATGTCATGATTGTATATCTTAGTTCATTGCACACCAAATTTTATGGAACAGAGTAGAGCTATAGCTATGATCTAATTTTCATTAATAGTAGTATTATTAGTAATACTATACAACTAGTTAGGGTTGTCAAACGGACCAACTTGTTCCATTTAGGCTCGCTCCATCGGACTAGCACGTTTTATTCATCGGCTATAAATTTTTAGTTCGAATTGTTTATAGTTAATCTAATAAGTTAAACCGGCTGATCTATTTACTTATTTATTTTATTTTTTGGTAGAAAATATCATTTTTAGGTAAAAAATTCTAAACATGTATATTATTTAGTTGATGGGTTAGGTTTTTGAGTTTTAACAAAAAAAATTAATTAAAAAAAATGCAAATAAAAAATAAATAAACCATCCGTTTACCGCGAGTTGCCCGTTTAATCCTCTATCTTTTTTTCGGATTAGTTAAGCTTAGCATGCTTAACTCGAAATTTAAACGAGCTTAATTTCAGAGACAAAATCCGTCCTTTAAACAAATAAATGAGCTAATCTGATAGATTTAACCTATTTTGACGACGTTACCATTAGTCAACTACTATTTAATAAAAAAATGAACAATTATTATAATAATTTAAATTTTCCATCTAATACAAAGTTATTGTACAAACTTACGCAAAAGCATACAACTATTTTACAAAGAAAGAACAAGATGAATTCTTTAGGAGTAACTTTTTTGGTAAATTATTTTAGAGTCCAAACCCAGCTAATCTTCCAAGAATGCCATGCTTATATGGCAAGTAAGTCTTCTTCTTCATATCCTCAGATTCAGCTCTCTTCATTGCATAGTGCAACTCATGTGGTGACACGTGTCCCTTCTTTCTAGAAGAAGAATCTATGGATCTAAAGCTTGATGTTTTGTTAATACTCTTGTTGTAGAGAATGTTCTTGAATTGATCCTTGGTTGAAGCTCTTCCTTCAGAGGCACTTCGGAACAACAATAAGTCTTTTATGCTCCATCTTTTTGATGATGAACCACCTTTGTTGTTGTTATTGGAGGATGATGATGATGATGATGCTAAGATTGATGAGGATTCTAGTTTGTTGGTCAAAGGTGGTTGTTGTTGTTGTTCTTGAAATGGTGTTCTATATGGTGAGTGTGATCTTGTGATCCTTCTACCTGAGTTTGATGAAGACAATGTTGATGATGATGCTGGTGTTCTGTCTCTTCCTCTTCTATGTTGAGTTTCTGAACAAGTGGAAAACTAATTAGATTCAATAACAACAATAATATAGGTCTCAATACATGTTTTATTGAAATTGGGTGGATTTAATTCAATTTCAAAAACTAATAACTAATTAGAAATACATAATAATCTCTTAAAACCAAGAGTTCTTCACAAAGTCAAAGGCTAATTACAAAGGTGAAAACTCACATACAGTTGTCTTTATATAAAGTTGATATTTAAGAACCGTTAGATGATTTGATAAGTTTGACTAAATTACTATCTAACAGTTCTTAACTATCAACTTCACATAAAGATAACTGCATGTGAGTCTTCAATAGATTTTCATTTTCTTGCTTCATTTATAATTTAAAAGCATTAATGATTAGTAATTACTTTCCTAGAATAATTTTTTTAAAAGGAAACTTTTTTTTTCAAAAATATAATCTATTAATTAACATACCTTGATGAGACTCATTAGCCTCCTTTTTTTTTGAAAAAGCTTTGAATAATATGTTCCTTTCTTTTTCTTCTTCTTCTTTTTTATGAGTTTTTATGAACAATTCATTGCCCTTAGGCTCCAAAAGCTTGATCTTGCCGCCATCAAAAAGTTCCTCGGCCGAACGAGAAGGTTTCTCCGATTCGCGACTCACAAAGAATGCAAAACCTTCGTCGTCATCTTCGCCATCGCCATCATCATCTTCATTATTAGTAGTAATACCTTGTTGAAAATGCATTGCTGAAGAGGAAGAGGAAGAGAAGTATTCATGAAAATCAGCATATAACTCAGAAACCCTAGATGGACTTGTTGGTGCACTCAAGTAGTATTCTCCAAAACGTTTTGGTGAAGAAGGTGCACTCAAATATGGTGAACTCATTGTCCCACTCATGAATTCAAAATTATCCATACTTGAAGAATTTTGCACCATCACTTCCATGTCTTTTTTTTCTTTTGCCTTGGATATGCTTTATGCCTAAATTAGGTTTAGGTCATGGTTGTATATATTATATATATATAGTTATATAAACACATGTGGAGGGAAGGTGGGAGGAAATAGCTATTCTTGTTTCTCAATTGTGTACTAATCAATGATTATGATTTATTGTATTAAAATATTTTATTAATGATTATGTGGCCTCAATACATGGATATTCAATCAATGATATGATATAAAATAAAATAAAATAAAATACTATTTATCACCACATGTTCTCCTCATATAAGAAATATCTATTAAGTTTATTTGGACATCAATTAATTTTTTTGGTTTTCTTATTGTGGATATTTTGTTTGTGCTTCCAAATTAATTATTAAAAGAGTTGAGACATCAATTTAATTCTAATTTGAGTTAATATCCAAATTTCTTTTAATTTTTTTGATTAACTAAAAATAAAAATTATCTTTCAAGAACTAAATTAACATTACTATTTTTTTTTATTTTTGTTATGACCTATTTGAGATTTTAGTCTAGATACTTATTTCACATGTGTTATAATTAGTTCTGTGGGCTAATTCTATTTTTCAAATTATATTTTCCTTATTATTCTCAAGTATAGCATATAATAACTAAGTACAAGTTGGAAGAATAAGATGGGAAATGGATTGATGAAGTAGATTATTTATTTATTTATTTTGTTGACCAAAATTATTGGCATAGATAATATAATTATTAACTCGTTGTGGGATAGTTACGAGAAGCCGCCTTCTATTACCATTGCATTGGATTTCATTTATGATTTTATGTCAAAGTCATAATATGTTAGCCTGTGTTTAGGTGTGAATAGAAATCAATCAAACAATAATCTTCTTATAAGAAAAGTAAAACTATCAACAATACAACTTGCTAGCTTGTTGCCCCACAAGGGTGATTATTAAAATTAAATACATGTTTGGAAATAATACATAACTTGTATACAATAAACTTATCTACTTAGCACATATATTAGGGCCGGGCTAAAATATTATATATTATTGAAAGGGATATATAATATATTTAAGTGCACGCTTCAAAAGATAAATTAAATCAACTTAAATCAACTAATTTATTTGTATATGACAAATATGTATATTTCAAACATAATATATAAGTACACATACGTATACATGTAGATATGTGTAGCAAATAAGTCATTATCCACTTGCTACACAAGGCAAATCTGGGTGTTATATATTAATTAGATTACCTTTAACTTGGTCAATTTCAAGCTGCCATTATATAATATGCTATCATATGTATACGTATAATCTAGAAGAACCATGCCAAGTCAACATAAATTTTAGTAACCAAGCCATAGAAATAAATCCAATACTATTCGAATTTGTGGATATCTATTTCATTCTTATTTATTCGAAGTGAATTTTTAATAAAAAAATTTTAAATATATAATATATATAAAATAATTATTAAATTAATTAATTATATTATATTATATTTAAATTTTTATTTTAATTTATATTATGTATGTGATGATAATTATATAAATTTTAATCTCCACAAAATGTGTTATGGCAGTTTGATCAAATGACACAGTTAGATATTCTGTAATTTAATAATAAAATTTTTTTTAAACCGATATTATTTCAAAAAAATTTGCGACAATTTTTTACCTTTCACTATTTGCAACTATTTTTATATACGTTATGCTAATTTCTGAGATTTATATTTGAAATTGTGGGTTTTAAACTCCTGTGAATTACATATCCTAAAATCAATTATTTTAACTATAGCCTCGTTGGAATACTTATCCTTTAATTTAATTAATTAGTAATTTAGTTAGTTATCTCCATATTTATGTATTTACATAATATACACCGTTTGTGCCTTGTAAAACCCACTAAAGATCAAAAGCAAAATACACATAATTGCCCCACAAAAAGAAAAATAATCCATCTAAGTCTCTCTAATTAAAAAAATGATCTATCCGTATCTCTTTACATTATATATATATATATATATATATATATATATATATATATATATATATATATATATATATATATATATATATATATATATTGTGATGGAAAAAATTTAACTAGTTATACAATAATGCCGTCTTTTGTTTTAGGGTATTTGGATGATGAGGCTATACATCTTGGAACTCCTATATATATATATATATTATTTGTCTGGTAGAGATGGCAATGAGACAAATAGAAACAGGTATTTAATGTGCACATAAATTATTCTTCCTTAAAATGTAAAATAATAAAAAGATAAGAAAATATTTGGAACATTTCTGTAAAACTAAACATTTATGTCTTTTATTTGTGATAACAAAGAGTAACGAGGATTTAGGGTTTTATGATTCTTAAACATATTTTAGATATATTTTAAAAACGTATAATTTTTTTTTAGAATATAGTATTACTCAATTTAACAGGATAAAAATTATTTTATTATGAATTTAAACTCTATTTAAATAATATTTATCTTTAGTCAATTGATTGTTATATATATAGTTATATACATACTATCGAATTTAAATTTTTAATATTTAATTAAATAGACGAGTAAACTAATAAATCAATCAACCCAATTTGATGTCATGACTCATCGTCTCTTTAAAATATGACATTGAATATATATTAATTAAGAAAAGGTTTTATATGGAAGTTACGTTATCGTTGTATTGATTTGTCTATATGCTATAATTATTCATTTTAAAATTATTCTTAAAGAACTCAAAGAAACATGTTAATGTCTCATTAGACTTGTTCCCCATGGGCTTCTAGAATTACTTAACGCCGTACTTAGCTTGTGCAAGGTAAACACTATAAATTTGGATCGAAAAGAAAAGAAAAAAACAAAGAAAAATAATACAAAATTATAACTACACCATACATGAAGAATGGAAAAGAGTATACCTAGTGAGATAATTAAAGAAGGGGTAAGTATGGTTTTGGTCCTAAAAGTTTAACGACAAAATCGAAACCGTTCCTCATCTAATTTTCGATTTAGAATCGTTCTTAACGTTTTTTTCGTATTAAAATAGTTTTTTTATTTAAATTTTTAATTTAATTCCTAAACTATCCCTGCTTTAAAATTAGATGAGGAATGATTTCGATTTTCAGCCTCAACGTTAGGGACTAAAATAATACTTATCCCTTTTTTTAAAGTAATGGTAGTTTAGGAATTAAATAAAAAGGACGATTTTAATACGAAAAAAAACGTTAAAGACGATTCTAAATCGAAAATTAGATGAGGAACGATTTTAATTCTGGCATTAAACTTTTGGGACCAAAACCATATTTACTCCATTAAAGAACAAACAAGAAATTATATGTGACACTATAGAACATGGAAAAAAAAAACCCTATAACTTTAACTTGCAATATAAAATTCTAAAGACAATGAGGTACTTCATACCAAACACTAAAATCCAACATGATAATAGTAAAAAAGTATTACAACTACTATTCCACTAGTGACTTTGGAATTCTTCATGTCAAAGCAAAGTGAAATCTCATTTGGAGTATTCACACACCAAACACATTTTCTCTTATGTGAATATATAAATGTTGTCGTGTTCTGTTTTGAGTTCTAACAAGTAACAAAAAACCTAGAAGGTTGTTCTTCTTTGAATTATCAAGTGTACTTTATTTGATGTAATTAAAAATATTTATTATTTTTCGAATTATGTTTTGTTTATTTATTGGTTAGTGAGATTTCAAATTATTTTGTTTATTTAGGGTGAAAGTTGGCCAGGCTATCTAAGAGGATGTCACTGTTTCAGTGTTTTGGTTTGTTTTTTAAATAGATTAGATTTGAATTTTTCTTTTAATGAATACTAACTAAATAGATCAGATCATATATTAAAAAAATTAATGAAGTTCGTTGGACCACTTGTTTAATATAATGTTGTAAAGGTGTAAGAATAAGATACGGAAAAATATAGAATACCAATATATTATCTGTTAATTTTTTTGGTGTCTAAACAAGGAAAGAAATATTATCTGTTAATTTATTGTCAATTATAATTAATTATTATATTTTAAACACATCTATAAAAAGACACATCCAGAAAATATATTTATAAAGATATTTCTATTAAATACAAACATAAAAAAAAATATTTTTATTAGATACATTCACAAAGACACTTCTATTAAACACCGTTATAAATAAGAGTTAGCAGATGTTGGCAGAAATGTTGTTGGTAACGTAGCGAAATTGAGAAGATAATATATGTTTAACTGTTTTTTTTTTTTTTGTATTTATTTAAAATTTAATCTCGGTGATTATAACAAATAATAATTCTGGACTTGGATCATGTATTTTTTTTGGGACATTAGACTTGGATCATATGTTTTTTTTATCATTGTCATATATTTAATAACATGAAATAAGTTTGCCAATAACAAAATTCGTCTAGGCCCAGTCCAATTACACTAATCGAAGCTTAAAAAAAAACCGACGGGTATACCAATGCTAAATTGCTAATAGACAATAGCCTAAAATATTATTTTCTTAATTTTTAACATAAGACGAAGTTTAGATTCCCAAACCTACAAATGCAAATTATTCTCCAAAGGTAACGGAAAGTATGATTGACAAGTGCATCTACAATACATCACTTTGAAAGCGAGAAATTAAAAGAAAAACGTAACAAACAATAGTAAATCTAAAGACATGTGATGATTTGGAAAAAAAAAATTAAATATTATAGCAATCACCAAAAATTAAAGACGTGATGAATAATGAGCACATTGAAAGTTGTAGGAATTTTTTTTTCTCATGATATTTTCAATAGGTCAAAAATTAATTCGTTGCGGATCAAAATTTTATTTAAGAGTTTGTTACTAACCAATGATTACTGCGTGGGATTCGAATCCTAAATACTTACTTAAACGAACTAGTGAACTAACTATTAGACCAATCCAACTTGATTAAAGTTGTAGGAACTAAGAACTAGAGGTTGAACTATCCACATCTATGTTAAGCATATTGACCTACAAAATCCGAGTGATGAATAAAAGTTTTGATCATTATAGTATTTGTTTTCTAGTCAGTTGGCACACAACAACATATGGAGAAAGATGAAATAATTCAGCTTAGCTTTTTTCCCCGCAATGTTTAGGGAAAGAAATAATTGAAGTTGTTTGAAGTACGTAGCGGTTGGTCCACATAATTAGAAAAAGATACCACAAGTCTTATTTTATTAGGTTGGTCGATTTCGGTTACATATATCAAACAATATTATTGTATTCTGTTATGTAACATGTATGTAATAGGTTTATTTATGTTTAGATATCTCTTAATTCGTAATATAATATTTTCCACAATTTTTACTTGTATGTAAGGCTAGAAGTGAGCCGAGTTGAGTCGAGTTAGACTAAGCTCAAGTTCGACTCACGAAAATTGAGTTTGGCTCACGGCTCGATTCATTAACAATCGAGCCTATTTCTTAAGTTCAAGTTCGGCTCATCGAAAGCTCACGAACTGATTTAAGCTCACGAGCTGGCTCAAATAAGAGAAACACAAATACATAATTTATAATTCTATATCTATAAATTATAACTTATATATTTTAAAAAATATTTGAAAAGATCAATTTTATATATTGTTTATCTATCAATAAATTATAAGTTTTTTATTTGTGTCCTATACTAAAATTATATGTAAAAAATAAATATAAATTTTAAATAATTAAGATTATATATATATATATATATATATATATATATATATATATATATAATCGAGTCAGTTCACGAGCTAATGAGCTGAGCTTATCTAAGCTCAAGCTCGACTTATTTAATTTATGAGCTCAATTCAAGGCTTAAACTTGGCTCACAGCTCACGAGTTTAGCTTATCGAGCTATTATCGAGTCGAGTTCGAGCTGATTCATGAGCTGACTTAACTCACTTCCAGCCCTACTTGTATGTTAGAGTTCACGTTTCCTATACTAAATTTAAACTTTATATATTCCGTCTTAACGTAATTTATGTGTAAATTATTTACTTTTGAAATTAGTCTCTATAAATCTGACTTCTTAGTCAAATATTCATTGCATTCTTCCATAAGAATGATGTCCTCGACAAAAAATGTACATTATATGAGGTTTTGATATGCTTAGCAAACACTTCCAAAACTAATATGAAAATATACAGACATAAACAGTTAAACACTATTCTTATTTTTGTGTGAGTGACATTGGCTTCCCTTTAAATGTATTATTATCTAAACTTTCACAATGTTAGATGTTAGTGTATATTTTTAGAAACAAAAGAAAAATTGGGTTGATATCTCCCACACATTAGGAGTGTGTGACATGGTCTTTTATGATCTGATTGAGTGAGCAGTTACAGTCTTACAGATGTCCTAAAAAGAACATGATAAAGGGTGGCAAGTGGTGACCAATCAAGAGGGAAGGTGAAATGCATATTTATGGAGCTGCAATTAGAGCACTTTATTGTGTCCAGTTCATTCATAAGAGAGAGGAGACAAAATGTGGACCAAAAATGGATGTGGCAAATTACTAGAGAATTTTGTTATCAATCTTACTTTGGATGTTGGACCACCCATGCATGTCCATCAACATTGGTAAATTCTTTCTATAATCTTCAGTACATGTGAATAGAGCATTGCTTCCACTGATTCACATGGAAGCAGGTTTCATTTAATATGCAACCAATTCACTATTATAAACCTTCATCCTATAGGTTTTTCTGAAGTTATATGGCACTGCTTAAACCATGATTTTTCTTTTTAAATTTTTAAATTTTGGTTAGGTTGTCTCTGTGTGACTGTGATCTCAAGATCATAAGTTTAAGTTGTGAAATTAGTTACTGATATAATTATCAGGTTAGATTTCCTACATTACATACTTTGGATGCGATTCTTCTTCGAACCTTGCGTTAACGCAGAATAAATCAAGTAAACTTTTTCTAAAGAAATTAGTGTCTTGATCGGAATTCAGAATAGTTTATGACATTTTATATTACTATTTTATGGTATTGATGTGCAAACTCTCCCTGTTTCTCTCTAATTCCTCTATCTTTCTATAATTATCTAATTTTCACACTTCTTTATTCCTATTCTGTTACATAATCATCAAAAATCCATAATAAATGTATCCAGAATGAGAAGAAAAACATTATTCATCATTCTTTTATTTGTGTGATATACAGCTTGCATTGTATAAAAAATTGAATGGCAGACATCAATAATAAGAAAACAATATACAGAGAAATATGTAAAGAAAACTATGTGCATAGCAAGTATCTAAAACTGAACTCGTATGGCATAATTTGTACAAATTGAGAGAGAGGTTCAGTTTTTCTTTCCTCAAGTAATTTGATTGCTTCTTTCCCCAATTCACTTGGTAATTGGAGACATATCCAATCCAATAATGATTCCAAGTCCTTTGCAAAATCAAGTAAATACCAATCAAGCAACTTTGGGATAGCAAATTTGGTTGTTGAGATTCCAAAAGTTGCTTGCAAATACTCTCTTTTAGCCACTTCTAGCTGGTTCTCAACTTGGGATGCTGTGTAAACTCTCACCTGCATTTCGCATGGTAAATAATAAAGCGACCGGTAGAATTGAGTCGGCCTAACTCATCCCTAAAAGAGACTCTAACAGCCAGTGTGATTGTTTTCACCCCTTTTCATCTTATTTAAGGATGTATATACAAAAGATGCAAATCATGAATGGAACATTGCCTTAGCTATGAAGTTATAGAAAATCAAGAAAATACTTTGTAAAATAAACCAGTCATCTACTTACAGCAGGAGAGGACAAGGTACCACAAGAGAGAGCAAATGTCACCAAGGGTTCTGACAATTCCAGTCCAAACATGCTTCTTGCTGTCATTTCGTGATTTTTCGCTCCCTTTGAGAACGTCTGATTCGGAATTTAGCAGCAAGATAATGGTTAACTCTCTATTCTCATCTATAGAAAATCTAGTAAACTGTTAAGTGAACAAAGGACTTACAAATTTCCAATGGTAAGGAAGTCTTAAAATGAAATGCTCTATGGTTGTTGGATTCAGCATGTGCCCACCAACATTGATTGTTGCCTGTGTAACAAGAAAAACCTGGTAAAATCTTGAGCAAAACATGTTTTGTGCTTGTTTCAAACTTCTGTTTAAAGTGGTTTTACAACTAAAATCTTTTGTATGAAAAGAAAAAAAAGCTGAAAACTGATTGACCTAAGAAGCTACAATTTTCGGCTTTTACAAAGGCTAAGAACATGATTGTTTTAAATATTCTGATTATTTTCGAGAAAATAAGAAGAAACAAACACACTCTCAATCCAACAAACAAAATACATTGCCATTCTAACCATAGGAAACAAAATTCTCTTAGTAGTCCATACCTTCTGCATCAATGTAACAACCGCTTCTGGACTCTCTGGTGTGCCACCCTCTATGAATGCCTGAAGAATTAGATAAGCTTAAGGATAATACTAAATAATATTAATATGTCTTAGTATATAACAATACTATATGTAAATATGTCATGATGAACATAATTGACACACATACATTCATCATACAGGAGTTATAAATGTTGATCCAGAATGCAAGCTTCTCTTGATGGTTAAGTTTCTCTAAGTTGACAGAGGCAAGTTTCCTAAATAAAAGTCTGCAAAAATTTCCAAGAAATAAGAATACTTTAGCTTCGAATCAACACAAATAACAACTAGTTTGTGTCATCTAAGTGTAAACTATATCTAGTTTGAATAGACATTACATACTTCAATCTATGTTGTAAAAACAAAGTGTTTGCTGTTCGATTTGGATTGAAAGATTTCGCATCAACTGCACATAACTGCTTGTATGGACCGATATCATGCTGTCCAAATTCCAAACAGACACCATATGGATCCCAAACTTCAGTCCCTTCGATACAGTTTTGGCGCGTTAGTGTGTTACCTACAGAGCATGGATTCTTCACAGCACTCATTCTCAAGAGAATGCTTGATAAACACTTCAGAATATTCTCAGAGATTATATTTGGGCTATCAGATTCTGGTAGTGGCCTTTTGTGTTGACTAGGATTTCTTAGTTCTGCAATTTGTTGGTCATTTACCCTTGTTTCTTGCTGCACAATTAAGAAAATTCACATTCATTGTCCTCAAAAAAATATCCAGTTTTTCACCTATTATCCCTAAGATTCAAACAACTGAGAATTATTTATGAACATCACATACCTGCCTTCTTGGAGTATCCAAACTTTTTTGTAGTGATTTATTGTCAATGGAAAGTTTCTTGATTGGAGTTTTATTTGTTTGGTTTGAAGATTGCTTCCTACTCTTGGAAGAATTGGTACATGACTGATTCTCTTTTCCTTTTCTATCCTCTATCATATGCCAAAGCCAACACAACATTCGCAAGCAAATAAGGGACTAAACTCTTTTTCAGTACGAAGTGAGATTCAACAAATGTGTTCACAAATCTAAGCAAATTAGCTTGATTCTTCCTTTGTAGAATTGATTCTGTTAACTGATTTTGAAGTAAAGTGATTTGGATAAAAAAAGTAAAAAAGCTTTCACTTCTACCGGCCCCAGAATCAATTCTGGAAGCTATAAATGATTTTGGAAGTGAACAACCAAAGATCATTTTAAAAAACTGAAAACTCAAAATTCCAGCCTCTGGAATTGATTCTAACCCAGTTCAATGTGTTTCCAAAGTCCAAACGTAATGGTAAGTTGTTCACCTGGAACAGTTGCAGATGTTGCTGGATTACCAGATTTCTGTGAAAAATGCTTCAATGTATCCAATTTTGGAGTATCCATTGTTGGATTTGGATTGTTTGAATGAGCTGAATGCTCCATTTTCCTCTTAGAAGAAGACATGTAAACAGCTTCTTGGTACAAGTCTTGCCTGAAATGCACAACCTGCTTTTCAAGGCTAACAATCTCCTCTTCCAAAACTGCTACTTCCGCGAGAAGCGCCAGTATCTAAATTTTTTTTTTTTTCAAGATTTCAAAATCAAGATTAGTCCAATCCAGTATGCTCCAACACCATTGGTTTTGACACCCCCCCAAAACAACATTCAAAAATCACATTTTTGTCCCCCTTAATCTATTCCTCATTGAGGACTTCTGTCAAATAGTTATGCTGCATTTTCAGTAAAAGCAATAAAAAGGGATTGAGAAGTTGAGATTTATACTAACATATGGAGGGAGATAAGGAGGAAGCCTAGGCAATGCTCCCAAAGGTCTATTAAAAGCTCTTTCCAATGCCCTATGAATGTTCTCTTCATTCCTTAGCTTCTTCTTCAAACTATCTACCTGTAAAAGAAAATAAAAAATCACTACTAAGTAGTTTTGTCGGTTACATGAATCCAACGATGCCACAGTGTCCGAAACAAAGTAAGCAAAGAATGGAACATTTACATCTTGTTGCAATGCTAGTTTTCTTTCTCTGCTTATGGATTTTCTTCCACCTTTTGTTGTTGCTGCATTTCTCAAATTTCCCTGCATCCCCACCTCCCTTTTTCTCTGTTTTTTTCATTCAAATCCTATAAAAGAGGTTAGAATCAAAATCAATCCACCAATCCCAAAATTAAATTGAAAAAAAAAAGATTTTTTTTTCTTTCTTGGCAGTGTGTAGTGTCATTGAATTGTGATGAAAGCTGTAAACTTTATTAGTTCTGTTTTCTCAATCATAACATATGACACATGAATTGTACTATGTCCTGATAATAAGTTCTGACTTTTTAGCAAATTTAATTATTATTATTATTATTATTATTATTATTATTATTATTATTATTATTATTATTATTCCTTTTTTGAAACCAATACTTTAATAAACACAATTGTCAACTCTCATGGACATGATTGCATAGCAACTAAGAGAAAATTCAATGAAAGAACAAACCTTTTCCAATGATCCTCCAGGTGAAGAATGAAACTTGACAAGAATTGCAGCATTATATATCATCTGAAGAAGGTTTCATTCATCACTTGAATACACAATATTCAATATTATTAAGAAGTACATAGCAGCAGCAGTAGTAACTTGAAGAAACTTCAAGAAGTATTGAACTTCATGAACTAACCAACTACCAGGAAAAAAAAGAGAGAGAAGATTTTGTGTGTGTATATATGTTGAAGTTGATCCAATTTGGATGAAAAGAATTATATTAATAAAGAAAGAAATAGTAAGTGTTGCTGGGGTTGGAGAAGATGAAGAGTTAAAGACATGGATTGAAGGATACTCTCTCCAATCACATAATAAAGCCTTACAAGGAGTCATGTTAAGTGGTTAATAGTTAAAAATAGTTTTTTTAACCAACATGTTGCTAGTAGTTTTAAAAATTGTTTACCTTTGAATTTTTTTATAAAAATATATAAAATAATGACTTATTTTTTTTATAAAACAGTGTAAATTAATTTTATCTTCAAATCATGTTGATTAACTATATTTATTGTGTATAAATAAATTTTGATTGGTCGAGTAATTAGTTTATTTGTCTTTGTAAACAAATTTTGAAATTTAAATTCTATTTTAGATAATCAATTTGGGTTGGTCAAGTAGTTAACTTTCTTGTATGTTTAAAAAAGTGTTGAGTTTAAATCTTACTTTGTGCATACAGTAATTCATTGGCTAGCAGCAGACTCTTAAATAAAACTCAAATTCATAACGAATTAATTCTTAACCTGTCGAATTAGAGAATACTGTGGACAACAAAAAAAAATCTACTTTATAAATATATAGCAATTTATTATCAGAAAAACTCTTAAATAAATTAGTCATTAACTTAGTAAATTGAAAATTGAAAAAATAAAATAAAAAGCTATTTATTATGACTTCTCATTTTTGTGAATTTTGCTTGGCTGCTAATTTATAGAAATCAGTAATATTAGGAAAAAAATAACTCAAATATTCTACATTTATCTTATTTACTATTTATTTATTGCATGATATGTTAAATAAAATAAAAAATAGTAAATTTTGGTAATTTTTGCTTTAAAAAAATTGTTTTCCGGGATTTTTTTTATAGAAATTACGTCCTAAAATAATGATTAATCAATGATATGAAATATTCTTATTATAGGGTTAGAATTAAATCTTTAATATTTAGTTTAATATAAATAAAAATCCAGTTTAATCTAAATATTAATGATTTTTAATATCTAAAAAATAAATAATAATATTTAAATTTTTTTGAAAAGATATTATTATTAATATTTTTTAATTAAATAAAATTTTTTAAATCTTATAAAGTGAATTTTTTTTCTTTTTGTGAACATCTTTCTTGATTCATTTGATATTAATTCTCTTTGTTTTAACTACTATAATTAAGATATCTTTTGCAGCTATGAATATTAGAAGAATAACTAGTCATAAAAAATATTAAAAGAATAACTCAGAAATAAAATGAAAGATGAATTTCTTACTAATTATCTTTTAATTATATTAAAAAAATTACTAAAAAATTTGACACAGATTGATGAATTTTATGATACGAAGAATCGACCACTTCGTTAGTAAAAAATACATATATATTTTTTAATATTATATATATTATTGGTCCATAATAATATTTTTGATAATATTTTACTTAGACAATGTTCGATCCTCATGCATGTCAATATATAATATTTTTGAATACCACTACAAATCAATTTTTAATAATTTTTTAATAGTCTTTAACAAATTTAAATTATCAAATTACTCTTTTATATCGAAGGATTGATATGATTTAAAAAAAGTTTGAAGACTACTTTTATATTTTTAGTAAAATCCGATGAATAATTAATTGATCTAATAAAATATAAGTTTGAGAGATTGATTTGATAATTAAGATTTGATAAAATTTAAAATGTCTGATTAAAAAAAAATCTTAGAAATTGATTAAATATATTATTATTATTTAATTATTACTCGTTTAGTGTCCCCCCATCGAAGACCACATGACATTGACTCCAAAATACTAGCCGACATTAATTATTAGACATATCTTTTCTTTATCTGTTAATTAAGAAGGGGTTTATTTATACTAATTAATGTGTTAGTCCAGCTAATCTTAGCAAGTCATCGCCGTCAAGCTCTTGAAAACTTGAAAGCACTCTTTTGCTAAGAGAAGGTATATATCATAATATATACGTTTTAATGTTAAGGCTTTATATATAAATATTCAGTTTAATTCTTAAAATTATATTCGAATCTTAATTTAATTTTTAAAATTTTAATTGTCTTAATTTAGTTTCTAAATTTTTCAAATTTTAATCACATTAATTTTGCGATAGTTTTTGTCATAGAGTCAATTGAAAAGTTTAAAAATTAAATTGAGGCAATTAAAACTTACATGACTAAATTAAAATTTGAGTATAATTTCAGGGACCAAAGACTTCAATAACTAATTTTAAATTACAGAATAAACTTGAATTAATATTTAATACATATAGTTAATTTATGCTTATTAATTTTTTTGATAAATTACCTAAAATCTCTTAAAGTTAAACAATATACTAAATTATATTCATTCTCTATTTGACTATTTGTGAAAGCATATAATGTTCTTTAAAATTTGTGACTTTGATGTTATTGTATTTTATGGATGTGACGCTGGAATTTTTCATAAACATCAAGGTATTTAGCTTATTCCGAATTGTTTGTTTATTTTAAATTTGTGTCTTCTTTATAGAAAGTCAACATTAATTATCATTGCCTTAATCAACCATTTTTACTTAAAAAACAAATACAAAGTACTCTGTTCATTAAAGACCTATAAAACACAATAGTGGAAACAATGGGATGATAAATTGGCAAAATTATTGCTCAATATTTTTCTATTCTAATCTATTTATCACCAATTGAACCAACCAATTTTAACTAGACATTAAAATAAAGTTGAATTATTGGAACAAACTCTTGCTACACTGTACTAATTATAGTAAATCACATGGCTGAAAAGAAGAAAAATATAGAAGCTAGAATCATTCTAAAAATATTGAGGGCATAAATTAAATAGGTGGTACCAACTATAAATATACTAATATAGGTAGATTCTCTTAATCATCTTCTTAATTTTTCTCTACTAAATATAATTATTTATGTAATTTTTTTATTCGTTTAAAATTTTGAAATAAATGATCTTTTAACCTCTTTATTTCTAAATAAGATAAACGTTAATAACATTAACTATTTGTTATCTTGAACACATATATAAATAAAAAACAAAATTTTCCTTATTTAAAAGTTAGGTACATATTTATGATGATGATAGTTTATATTATTAGTATTATTCTTCCCTAACTCAATAATTAATGTATAGAATAGAGTAGTAAAAACCATTAGAGATATAAAATCGTGGTTAATTAAGCAAAAATCATGACTAATTAAAAATGTATTTTTTTTTAGTCATAGATGTTCATTCGTAATAAAAATTATTAGAGATATAATTATTTATATTTTTTTATCAATTTAAATTTTTTGAAAGAATATAATATCATGACAAAAATATCATTACCACGATTATTTTAGAGTTTAACTACAATTTTTTCTTTGACTAAGCTAAAATCCATATTTTTAATCTTAATTAAAAAAAATAACTTTCATCTGAAAAATGGCAATAATAATAAATAAATATATAAATAAATAAAACAGAGTAGATTCTATACGGGTATCTACTCTTAAAGTAAGGTGATATACATGCATTGATGCATATATATATAGTATGTGCAATATTATTTGTTTATTTGCAAGTGTATAAAAATATCTTCTATATTTATTTATGTTATACAACATTTGTCACTACTCTTACCCTTCATATATTTTAGGATGATGCTAAATATATATCTTATATGACACCGAATATATTTTTTATAGATGATAAATAAAAAGATTTTTTTGTTGCGGTCCGGTCCAACTGGTCTCGTAGTCGATCTGACCCGACTCGAAAAGACGAGCAACGAAGCACCACGTGTCTGACCCTTTACCCATACACCTTCTGAGAAACCAGCTATAGATAGCTGGAGATTAGGAAGGTTTCAGAAAGATTTGTCCGTCTTCACGGGACCCATGTTACTGACAGGATATAAAAGAGGAGGGACCTACCTCTCCCCCAAGGTACGTCACCACAATCCTACTTTTTATATCACCTACACACTTTTTTTACTCGAGCGTCGGAGTTTTCTTGTAGGTGACACCCCCACTCCTCTTGAAAAAATCGGGAAGTCGGCCGTTCCTATCCCTCACCCCAGATCCGAAACGAGACAACAATCCCCTGTAATATCCAAGAGTCGTCTCTGAACTGTACGATATCCGACCCATCGAACATCTTTAATTATTCTTGAATTAATTATAAATAATTAATGGTATTTTTGTCAATTTACTATAAAAAACATGTCCCTAACAATATAAAGCATATCCTTAAATTGAGACTATATAAGTATATATAATATTACTTAACATGCATTAATTAAGGGGGAGATTAGTGTAATTTTTACCTAGTTAAAAAATGTTTTCTTTATTCCTAATCAAACTTTCAACTAGATGCCTATTAATTTTGCCTTCAAAAGGCCAAACTTACTAAGGAATACATATTTAAAAACATTAATAATGAAGATAACATAATTAAAAAATTAGTTACGGCAACAAAATATAACAATATAAAAAGTTAATGTTTGTGTCAGCTTAATTGTCCATGTCTATTATTGAAAAGAGCTTTGTAACCAACAGTGATAGCCTCCAAGATTTAAGGAAAAGGACAACAATGGAAGATCTTATAAAAACAAGCAAAACTCCATTGCTTAGGTAACATGTTATCTTGTGCAGTTGTCAAAAAACTATTAATTATTTTATTTATTTATTTTTCCATAATAAGTTAAAACTAACAACTTGAAGAGGCTCTTTCTTTGGATTCTTTAAGAGAAGTGATTAAAAAGTGATGTGGTTGCTTTATTTTCCCTTTAGGTTTTTTCACCATGGATCAATTATATACATGATGCATTCACACATTTGGTTTGTGCTTTTACCTTTTATTTCCTCCCCTACTTTTTGCCATAATAATAATAATAATAATAATAATAATAATAATAATAATAATAATAATAATAATAATAATAATAATAATAATAATAATAATAATAATAATAATAATAATATTTCTTCCAAAGAATTAAGCTAGTAAAAAAACAACATGAACTATTATGTCTCTAATATTTTTTTTAAGTAAAAATATCTCTTGAGTTTGTTTGATTTTTTACATAATTTTTTATTTATTTTATACTTTTTTTCTTTTGGGATAAACCAAGTATTGAGTTTTAAATCTTTCGAATATAAAATTCTGATATCATATCTTAATGATATTTTTTTCAAAAGTTTAAACTAATAAAAAAAAGTAACATGAATGATTGTATCAATAATAATAATAATAATAATAATAATAATAATAATAATAATAATAATAATAATAAAGGAGTTCAATAATTTGCACTAGCTATGAAATCGATCTGCATTACCAAATTAAACTAGTATAAATAGTATTTTTTATTCCAAAACTGTCCTTTCTGTGTTCCATACCATTCACCATGATTAAAGGTAAACTATAACTCAGCTGGTTCTTATTATTTACTAAAAATACACAATTATTATTGCTTTTCTCTGTTATTAGATGGAGCCATTTATAGAATCAAATATGCATAATTATGTAAACATATTATTTTGGATAAATTAAAATCATCATCTATCACCATGCTGATGATTACATGGTATATCTTGCACTTTTTTTTTTAAATAAATACAAAAAATGTTATGTATATGCTCGTATTTCTAAAAAAGATGTTAATATCATATTTATAAATAAACTAATAATATTATGTAACTTAAATTTCAATAAAACAGCATATATGATATAACTTACAAATAAATAAGTGTATTTTTTATGAGTTTCTCAATCTCAAGAAGAAATATATTGTATTTTAATTTATTCAAAATAATATATGGTCTTGGAAGTTTTTGTGTGAATTAATTTTAGCTTGTAATTAAGGTTATTACAATAATAATATCCCATTGTACTGAAATTCTCTTGTTCCACACACAGAATGAACTTCAATAATTAATTAATCACTGTTAGTTACTATATATTCTTGACACTTTTATATATACAATACACATTTTTTACATAAAGTTTTCACTTTTAGCTGTAAACCATAACTCTAAAATTTTCTTTACATAAAAAATAATATGGTACTCTATTATATATTTAATTAAATTTAATTTTGATGCAAAATTATTATTAGTGTAAACTAAATTTATACATACATTAATCATACAAAGTATTATATCAACAAATATTTTTATATTTATTATTGTATAAATAATCATTTAAAAAGATATATAGTTGGATAACTATAAAAAATTAACTATTAATACATCAAATTAAACTTTATTTAATTTATGTACATATTATAATTTATTTGATAAAGACTCACCATCAATATCACTTTCATTTGCACCTTTAATTTTCATACCTTAAAAATCAGAGACAATGTAACCGACAGTGTTTTTTTTTTCTTTTTCCACAAATCATAAAAGTATTTTTTGTACACAATGCAAGTATTCATTTAGGGAGACAGAAACAAATTAAAATACACAAGACATGTTAATTATGTTCTCTTTCTGTGTCTAATTTTCTTTTAATTCATTCATATATTAAATGTGTGAAGAAAATTATTAAATCAGTTAATTAATTAAATCAAGTTACTTAGTGTTTATTGTTTCATTCAATTGTTAAATCAAATAATAAAAGAGAAAATGTGAAAATTTTTTTCTCTTAAAATAACTAGACAACTTTTAACTTTTGAGCAACTCAAAATATTCACTGGTCATTTCCTACTTATGATTACTTTTTGTATAGGATTTTGTACGGAATTCAGAGATTGCATATCTCCATTGCTATTGAGTGGTAAATGGTGAACCTTTAAAAAATAAGAAACCAATAAATAATTGTTTTACTCAGTTTACTAAAGGCTCTGTCTTTGTGGGATCTGTCTGATTCGATTGTGGGGGTTTTTGGATCATACTGCATGTTTGCATCCAACATTTTTGTATTGTATGTTCACAATTGATAAGGAAAATGTGGTAATAAATTAAAACATTTTAACATATTAGTATTTTAAAATATTAGAAAAAATCTCTAATATTCTTAGTATTTTTTTCATTTGGCATTGAATGCAAAATTGTAGGTTTCTAAATAAAGTCAAAATATTAAAATAAAAAATAAAATTATAAATATTATCTGCATTGATATTTTAAACCTTAAAATTTTATTTTTGATAGACGAACCAAAACCACTTAATACGTTAAAATATATTTAAAAAAATTATATTAATATCCTTATAAAGTATACCTTATTTCTCTCTCCAATTAATATGAAACTTAACATTAAAACTATTAAGACTTAACATTAAAACTTGAACCATTTTTACTCTCTTAGTTGTCATTAAATCACATATTCCACAAATTTAAATTATTATTGAATATTGAATAGGAGTTAGTAAAGACATAATTACTTTTCTTTTTCTTCTTATTTTAGGAATAGAAAATTTAAGAGTTCAATGATTATTATCTTAAAAAGATAAATTTTTAATATAAAATTAAAAAATACATAATTAAAATTCACACAAATTCAACGATAAATATTATTTAATTAAGAGACGTATTATAAATGTAATCATTCATGTGTCAAACTATTTAAATTTTTGAAATGAATTCAAATAGTTTTTTATTAAAAAAGTAAGTAAGATTTTTGAGTTTAACTTCGTGAATAAAAAAAATTGAAAAAACTCACACTTATAAAATTTTATTCGTGTAATGAATTTTAGTATACAAGAAGAAATTAAATACTTACATGCGTGGTCATATGGATAGTAAGAATATACTCTTTGATCATTAACTTAATGATACTTATAATTAATTACCTCCTTACAATTAGAGTTGAATTGTTATGTAATAAGTGGTATTGGAGTAAATTTAAGTTTAACTCGATGTTTCATGACCACACAAGAATTTCTCAAACACCAAATATTAGTTAGAGCTAAATAAACTTTGAATACTTGTTTCTTTGTTTAAGCAATAATGTTGTAAAGAATATTAGTTAGACGTATTTGGATGGATTGACTCGTTTTTGTTCCTCAATCAATATATAAGGTGAAAACTCAGGTACAGTCGATTTCACGTAAAGTTGGTAGTTGAGAGTCGTTAGATAATTTGATTGATTTGACTAAATTTTTATCAAACGATAACAAGTCTCAGTTATTATTAACTTCACGTGAAGTTAACTGCACTTAATTTTTCACCAATATATAATTATTGAACTGTTACAAACGTTGCTTTAACTAATTTTTCATATTGAAAATTATATATAATGATTGTATAATATGCCAAATTAATCAAGATGACATTTTTCTAAGAAGATAATAATAATTGAGGAATCATAGAGACTAAGAGCATATATATCAGCATCAAGAATGAATGAAGAAGAAAATAGATTTTGGGTGTTTTTTAATTTTTCCTAATTCAAACTATAAGTTTGGCATCTCAAGGCTATCTTGTAATAAAAAAATGACGTGACATTCTGCCCAAAGTTAGTTAAATAGAGGCCATTATTATGTACATTAAGACTGAGAGACTAAGACAGGTTACCTTCCTATATTATTGCATAATAATAATAATAATAATAATAATAATAATAATAATAATAATAATAATAATAAATTAAAATACTGAGCATGCAGTTTTGTTAAAGCTCATGAAAATTTTCGCTGCCCAATTAGGCAGTCAAGGACATATATTCAAGTATAAAATATGGTTTGAGGTATATGTGCCCTCATAAAATTTGAGACTTAATTTGCAACAATTATGCCAGTATTGTTTAAAATTGGTGTAAAAGATTTTAACACACTAACAATTGCAGCGATTTTTGGAACCGTTGCGAAACCATTACATGGCAGTCCAAAACCATCGCAAAATATAAAGAACCAACGCTATTTATCAAATTTATTTGTTGTAACCAGTATATGAATTTATACATATATTGTTACATTAAGCATAGTTGTATTGAATTGAACTCACATAAAATTGCACTCAATATTAATTTATAGAAAAAATACACATAGTTATCAATTCGGAAGTAGTTGGTTCGACCGCTCTAATCAGCTTAGTTTGATGTTTAGACCAATTAAGTTATGTTTGTTATATTGTTATAGATAATTAATTCGGTTGAGACCTTTATTGTTTATTATTAATTTTATAACTAAAATATGTTATATGTCATTTTTTTATTATAATTAAAATAATTTTTTTTAATTAAAGAGTCATTTTTTTTTCTTTATTTTTTTCTCTATCTCATTTCTTCACCTACTTTATCTCTTTATATATCGTTATCAATGATTAATTATAAATTTGACAATCAAAATATATAACATGATATTCTCTTATTGTAACTTAAATTAAATTAAAATTAAAATATTAAAATTGAAATTATATAACTATATTATAATACTAATTTAACAATTAAAATGTATCACATGACACTCTTTCAATAAAATTAAGAGAAAATATTTTCCTTCAAAATTAATAAACTCCATTATTACATTTTCTTATCTATTTTTCTTCGCTTCTCTATTTTTCTCTACTCTTCTCACTCTATATATAACTTATAATTTATATTTTATATTACTAATTTGACAAACTAACATGTGTCACGAGATATTATTTTATTATAATTAAAATAATTTTTTTCTTCCAAAATTAACAAACTCCCTCTCTCCTTTTATTTTTCTCTCTACCTTTTTGTTCTACAAAAAATAAAATTAATAACATAATATAATTTAAATAAATTCATAAAAATATAAAAAATATATTAAATTTATAATTAAATATCATTAAAAAATAATTTTGTAATATTATTTACATAAAAATATTATTATTATATGCATATTTTTGAAATTTTTATTAAATTTAAAATTTTCACCATTTATCTTTATAATTTATATTTTTACTTCTCTTTCTTCCAAATATTTATTTCATATAACTTGGAGATAATACTAATATTATGATTAATAATTAGAATTAAGATTTAATTGTTTAAAAAAATTAATTTTGAGTTAATTTTATAATTATTAGTATAATTTTTATACTAATATCTAATTATATTTTTATATAGACAAAGAAAAATATTATTTTTAAATGACAAGTATAAAAAATAATTATTTTTATGTGTATAACAGACTTAACACCTAATCAAAATATAAAAATATACACATTAAATTCTTTTAAGTTTTAAGTAATGAATGTTAAAATTAATTATTAATAAAAAATTAAATTTTTTCACATGAAAATAATAACTAATAGGTTTATTATTTAATTTTTTATCTATAAAAATTCTTATCTTTTTAGTAGACAAAAACTTTTGTCTTTTACAGCTTTTTTATAAAAATAGTTTGATTATATAAATTTTTTATGTTATAATCTATATTGTTAATGTAGTCTTAAAAAAATTATATTTCCGTAATTATTACGGATAAAAATATTAGTTGGATTACTGAACTACTGGTTTAAATCAAAATTAATTAATTTATATAATATATAAAAAGAAACAGTTTGGCTAAATGGACCCGCAAACTAGTTCTAAAAAATTGACTCCTTTAATTTTGATATAGTAGCTAGACGTCCGCTAGACTAAACTATTTTCTATTATACATTATAGTTTTTTTTAATATATTAGATAACTGATATTGACTTGTATTTTTATGGAAGATGGATCTACATATATGGATATTGGATATATCAAATAGTAACAAAATAATAAGAATCCAAAATTGTCACGGGTTACAGGCTGTTATATGAGAGACAAGGCCAGAGATAAAAACAGCAACAAAACTTGATAATTTTGTGCTGTGAACAATGCTTGTCAGCACTTGTATGGCTTCATCTTCAGGAAAAGGAAAAATAAAATAAAATAAATTAAAGAGGGCCCCCATTATTTTCCAGAAACATACATTGCTCTCTGGAGACATAAAAGTATTGTTTAGCAATAAGTACTAAGGTATTGGTCAAACAATTCGAGGCAATTTTAATTTATAATAGTTGGTAGGGCATGCATGCAATTTTATTCTTATTGGTGTAACTACCAAATGTTTCATGCATCCAAGCCTTCCGGAATGTAATTGCCCTTAATAAGAGAATATATGTGGTTTTTATTTATTGTTTCTTTTTTTTTTAAAAGATAAATTTTGATCTCTCCAAAATTGTTATTTTAACTATAATCCTTTTGTTTTTAGTTCATTTTATTCTAAAATCTGGTCATTGAAAGTTCTTTAGGATGTCCAATTAATATTAATGATAGAAATTTTACATTTTTCTCCTTAAAAGTATTTTAATGTCTTCTTTTAATACTTATAAATATTGTTGATCAACACTAAATCTAAATGGGAGAGACACAATAAAATCTAATTATACTTAATAGAGAGAAAAAAAAAACCAAAAGCAAAATAAAAATTTTACATGGAATACTACGAAACCATCTTATACTTGAGCCATCAAGTTTTTTTTTTTGTAGGGTGCAATTGAATTTATTAGCAAAATATGACAATATAGTAATATCATACTTATAAATAAACTAATAATATTATATAACTTAAACTTGTAGAGTAAACTAGTTTAACATGATTTTAGGTGAATCTTGAATCATAAAGCTAAACATGTAAACTCGACTCAATTGAGGACCTAAAATATGTAGGACCTCAGGCGCTACCAGCTCGACTAAAACCAATTGGTGTTAGAAGAAGCGCATACCCTAGCCTTATAGTACATTCAGCAACACAAGCGCCCACGACATTCGATTGTGACTTGGCCCACATAGCCTCCGCCACGGGACAATTGATGCACACATGGCCAACAAAATACACTACCACGCATTAAGTCAAGCTTTGATAACCTCATAAAATCGCATATGTAAATCTACATGGAAGGGAACATTCAAAACATTAAGCATATGCGTAGCAAAACCAGTTTACATATTTGTTAAAAAGGAAAGAAACACCTCTGGAACAGGTAGAAATTTTTAATGTTTTTCGACATCCAATATGAATGTCAAACAGCTCAGACTAGGGAACAAAATATCTACTTTTCTGTTTTCTACCTCAAAGTTGGCAGATGAGAAACAGAATCTAATTGTTATGCACCTGCGTCAGTAGACATGGTTTGTCGATGTAACTCCTCATGTGCATTCCTCAGAAATTGATCCCAACCACTTCCTGGGGCAGTATCCAAGTAATCATATGGAACAGCAGTTTTCAAGCCTGGCCTAACACCACAATGATCTTCAATGATTCTGAACTCTGCATCACCTCCTTCATTGTGGATATGCTCTAATTCATCCCACGTAAACAACAATGGCAATGTAAAGGCACCCCAAGGGTTGAAGTCCATGATCTTAACTCTCTCGTCCCTTGTAATATAAACATCAAATGAGTAGTTTTCAGACTCAAATCTCTCTTTAACATAACTGTTGAAAAATTCCTGTATCAGCAATTGGAGGCTGCTCTTCTTTTCAAGCAAAGGAGGATAAAAGGTAGTAACTTCTCGCTGAGAAATTCCAAGTAATTTCTGATCTCGCACAAAGCAACGGAACTCCATGTCAGGTTGAAGGGATGGATACCATTTTCGAAGGGCAAGAAAAAACTCTTGAGGTCTGGACAAAGATTTATCTTGGCAAGAGTCATAAGCGTGGCACAAATCATGCACCAATGAGTCAGATGCGCGGAACAAGAGCGCAATCTCACTGAAAGAGGTGCAACGAAGGCTGCCACAAGTACTTATCCAAGCCGAATCTTTTGGGGCACTCCAATTCAACTTGGGGAAGACTGCACCCCCAAGGGACTCGATGGATTCCTTAATTTTCAACTCAAGTTCTGGAAATGAAGGCGGTGGAGAAGGTTCTTCTGCTTCATCAGCAGTTCCTTCTGACACCTGAAAATCTTCATCATCCGAATTATGAATTCTATTCGGCAAGGCATCTTCATCCAACACAGAAGCAGGCAACAAAAATGTCCCAGAGTCATCAAGAAGGTACTGAATAAAAGATTCAGGGAGTTTATGAATTATGGTCTTGATAGATACAGATTTGAACTTCGGGTACCATTCTTGAATTTGGCATCGATTGACCTCTTCCTCTTTCATATTTGCTGAATGATTCTCTCTCTCTCTCAAATAAATGTGGCAGAACCTTTAACTATCTGGATCTGACACGCAATTGGCAACAGATATGATTGGTAACAATACATTGAAATCCGTCAATTAAGTAACGTAACTTATGCAATGTGTACAGTCAAAATATCCAAAGGTTGGAAGTTACAATACAGTCCCAAAAGTTTTTATCAGTCTGCCATATTTAATGTGCTACAAAAAGGGAGACGACTCTACCAGGTGATGAGTGATGACTCTACCAGAACAGTTCTTTTTATATTTCAAAATAACAAATGAGCTAAATGATAGAGTTGTAAAAGTACTATATATTGTTAACAAGTTAGAAGGGATCGTATAAGACTGATTTATTGTATACCAAAACCATAACGAAAATAAAATATAGCTAGGGATGCAAACAATGCAGCCAGTACAGTCTCATGAGCATGACAGATCAAAACATTAAACCATTCTATCCTTTGATAATTCCCATAAATAAATTTTATTTTCAAGAAACAAATTTCTGCTGGCAATCACACATAAGATTCACAGTCCCATCAATCATCCAAAGAGTCAAAACAAACAAAATTTACAGTTCTAAATTGGCATCCACTACCTCATACCATTACTCATACTCATACAGTCATACTCATACTCACACACACTCACTCGGAAGAAAGAACAGAAAATAAAATATAACTTTCTTCCCTTAGCTTCGAAGCAGCCAGATAGAAATAGGCTACCTTAAGAAGTGACCTAATTATTAAAAACCACTTATAGACTTGTTTGGATACAAAGAAAGAAGTACATTTTCACAATCAGATTACAAGAAAGTATATTTAGTAGCATACAAGCAAGTGTGTATTTCCTCTGACAAATGAAAAACAAACAAGTGACACTTTATAAGCAAAAAATGTAAAAACCCATGACAAAATTAAAGGTAGAATGATATGCAGATGAAGCACCACTATATATCTCTAATTGCAAATTCAGCAACACCACATATCTACCAAGACATTGCAATTCTGAACTTCTTTCCTCGTGTTTTCTAAGACTGCAACACATACTTGATTTCTCTTTTTCTAATAATAATAATTAATTGGACTTAATGCTATAAGGTTTCCATGGGAGAATTACATCTACCACGCGAGACTTTAATGTTTTCATTTAAATTGTGATTTATGGCCTTAAGGAACCTCCACTATCCAATGCAAAATTCAATTGGTCTGTCAATAGGGGTTACACGGGTTCTTCAAGGTTGGATTTGGTCTGTCAATAGGGGTTACACGGTTTCTTCAAGGTTGGATTTGGTCTGTCAATAAGGGTTACACGGTTTCTTCAAGGTTAGATAGATTCCTCTTCACCAAGGTTCTAGAAACAAAACCGGACAATCAACCGTTCAGGCTACTGGATAGGTTTCGGGTTAAGATTTAGAGTTCTAACCATTTGAACTGGAATCCAACTTAACCGAATTTAATAAATATTATATATTATATGATATCTATTGAATTCTTATCATTCACAAAATAAATCCAAAAACAAATCTCAGGTACCAATCACCAAATCCAAAACGCAAATAACAAAATGTTGCAACTCTATTTGAGATGAGTTATCAATCTCCAAAGAATTCTAAGAAATTCACCAATTCATTAATTTTTTCATACTCAATACAATGACTCAATACTCTTATTTATATTCCTAATAAACTCTAATGTGCAGCCCAATATTAGTTGTGTCATAACACAAAACTAATATTATACTTTAATATCAATCATCATCGATGAGATTGAACATAACAACCTGACATAAAAATTAAAACTCTAACTTAAATTGATCAACAACGGGATCAATTTTATCAACAATTTCATCAGAAATTTGATTAACAATCAGGAAGAACAACAACAAATAGATAGCAGAATTTCAACTATAACAGCACAGCAGCAACATTGGCACTTGATTAACAACAACACATCGATCAACAAAAAATTAAAAAAAAAGGTAGCCGAAGAAAAAAAAAGCAACGGCAGGAAAGCGGAGCACACCAGTGGAGAGGAGGAGGCTGCGACGGAGCAGTGGGGCGGAAAGGAGGAGGAAGCGAAGCAGAGAGGCGAAGAGAAGGCGGCAGTGGAGCAGAAAAGAGAGGTGACGCAGCAGAAGAGAAAAGAGGTCGCGACGGAGAAGAAGCAGAAGCAGAGAGAGGATGCCGCAGCATATCAGAATCAATATTCAAGATCATCCACAATCCTAAATCACAGTAATGACTAATGATAACAACAATTGAAGAAGCAACATGAAAAATCATAGATTAACTAACCAATTAAAAGTTTAAAACAACAATTACAGTTAAAAAATAAAAATAAAAAAACCTTCTAAAGAGAGCAGAGGTTGTAGTATCGTTGTGAAAAATCCAACTCGACCGGGATTAGTCAAGGGGGAAGATGAATGTACTTACCTGCTCAATCAATTAAGGAACAGAATAGATCCTTCGAGACAGAGCACAGAGTGGGACAAGGAGCATGACAGAGGGGCTGATGCGGTGGAACAGAGGGGCTGATGCGGTGGAACAGTGGCTGTGCGATGGAGGAACAAGGCGAGACCAGTTGCAACGGCAACGGTGGCTTCGAAGTTCGAACAGCGGCGGAGACGACCGGCTTCAAGCAAGGCGGTGGCTACGACGGCGGCGGTGACAGGGGGGTGGCTGGACAGAGCAGGTGTGGGAGTTAGGGAGGAGCTCAAGTAGGCGAGGAAGTATGAGGAGTGTCGCGTGAGTGAGAGAGTGGCAGAAAAGGTTCTGAACACCGAACCGGTCATCGAACCATTCTAGTTACTGGTTCATTGGTTAATTGGTTCAACCGATTCAACTGATGGTTCAACAGAAATAACCATTTTATAATAAAATAATAAATAAAATATAACTAAACATATTAAAACATAATTATAATCTAATATAAATTTTAAAATATCATTCAAATTAAAAGTATTAGATCAACCACAATGTTATAATATCATTCAAATATAAACTCAAAAGTCAAATAACAAAAAAAACAACCAAATATAAAATACCAACATCAAAATTTGCCATCAATCATCAAAATTTCCAAATACACAATCTAAGATCAAACAGCAACCCAATGACAATAAGTCAAGAACAACGAATTAGTCAAGAATAATCAATTAAACTGATTGATACTATCGTCTAGTCAATAACAAAATTTAGTTAACAACAACCAATGACAAACAACAATAATAATATCAAGATTAAGAACAACAATCCACAACAAAAACAATTTACCAAATTAACAAATTATCAAAATGTCAAAAACAGCACAACATCCTAACAATCACAATTGATCAAATTAACAAGTTAATAAGATCAACAACATAACAAAACAAGTTAACAAAAACAAGTTAATCCAATCGAAACAAGAATTGAAACTACAACCTACTAATTAAAACAACAACCAGCTAAAATAACAACTGCAACCTCCATCCAGTCATCCTTTCAATATATGGTTCTGCACAATTATCCCCAATTTAACCAAATGCCCAACTAAATGATTCTGCACCCAAAAAGAAAAAAACTAAGCAAGATCTTCAAGAATAAACTAAATCATACTCATCTAACCAAGCAAAGGAGGGAAGGGACGTCTCTGAATCTGAACAATAAATGAACAGTAGAAAAAGCAAGGAAACAACCATTACTTTTGGTATGAGACTCTGAGCAGTGAGCAATGAGCAGAGTACGAGGGAGAGGGAGCAAGGTTCACGGATTATTCAACAATTATTCAACCAGTGACAACAGCAAGGTTCACAGATTAACTAACAACAATTATTCAAAATTATCCACAATCCTAAAAGAAAAATCACAGTTCACAGATTAACTAATAACGAGAAAAATTAATAGTTCACAGTTCACAAAATTAACAACAACAAAAAATTAATAGTTTTTTTTTTGGATGAGCAACAAAAAATTAATAGTTCACAGTTCACAAAGTTAATGAAAATTTATTCAATTATAGTTACAAAAGAAATTTTTTGAATACCAGGGACTGAGGGAGCGCAGAACAGGGCAGAGCTGGCGCAAGAGGCGGACAGGGAGCAGTGGAGCACGATCGAAGGCTGAAGGTGGAACAGAGCTGGCGCCGGCGGGACGACTGCGCGACGGAGGCTTCGTCGTTCCGATGGTGGCTGCGCGATGGAGGGGAAGGAAGTTGCGACGGTTGCTGCGCAACGGAGGGGAAGGAAGATGCGACGCCGCGACGGTGATTGAACGGAAGTGACGGAGGAGCAGGAGCTCGATGAGAGAACATCGGACAGGTCGAGTGTGAGAGAGGCAGGAGCGCGTTTTAGTTACGGGGCAGGGGCTTTGGGCTGGGGCTGGCAAGGGTTACCTTCCGTGCCCTAATGTGCAAAACGGCGTCGTCTAAGCTTAAATAAAAAAAATCGGTCAGATTACGGTTCGGTTCGACAACCGGTTCCCATCCGGTTTGACGGTTTAAAAGTGGTTTTTGAATTTCCGGGTTTTGGCATCTGACCGATTTGCTTTTCCTTTTGCGTGTGGTTTGTAGTTTAAACTCTTCATTTTGTATTTGGTAAATAAAAAAGGCCATGTGTGTTTACCGTTTTTAAAAGATTGGAGTACTTTTGAAAACATCTAAAATAGAACTTTTTAAAGTTGGTTTGTACTTTTCAAAATTTAAAAATCTAATATAATCTCATATGTTAACTAATTTTTAAATTTAATGTTTACACTCATGTCTATTATAGTATTTTTAAATTTTAAAAGTTATTTTTTCAAATACAATTGTTGTTGCTTGTGTTTATTAAAAGCTAGTTTTAATTTAATTTACCAAACATAAATTATACAACTTTTAAATTTTTTTTTTTAAAATTAACTTTTATAAACTACTTTTAAAAAATAAAAACTTTGCCAAATTAAATCTCACTCCATTTCTGGCTTCAGTCTCTTCACACAAAACCATTTACTCTCGTTTCAATTTTTGTAATCTATTATAAATTTATATTAAAAAAAAATTGTGTCAAGCATCGTCTACATAATATTAATTAACAAAAATGTTATTTATACATTAAAATTAATCACTAAAATCATTTACTAATATATTTATATATAAATACATGTATAGTTTAATTTATTTTTAATGTGTATTTATATTTTAACATGTATTTTATACCGATAACTGACTTTGATAGTTAATTTTAGTATACACATAACATAATCAATTAATTTACAAAAATTCTATTAGTATACTAAAATCATCCACTAAATTCAGCCATCAATGTATGTATATAAATACATGTGTAATTTAATTTATTTTTAACGTATATTTATATTCCGACATATATTTTATAATAATAACTAATTTTGGTGACTAATTTTAGTATATATGTAACACATAGTTCATTAATTTATATTTTATCATATATAATTAGAGTGAACATACACTAAACTGTTATATGAGATTTGAGGTGTATCTAATTCGTATAAGACTATAAGTATATACTGGCCTATTTAACGGATATATATAATTTTAGAAAAAATCTCTAATATTCTTAATACTTTTTCCATTTAGTATTGAATGTAAAATTTTAGGTTTCTAAATAAAGTCAAAATATTAAAATAGAAAATAAAATTATAAATATTATCTGTATTAATATTTTGAGCCTTACGATTTTATTTTTGATAGACGGACAAAAACTACTTAATCTATTAAAATATACTCTATATATATATATATATATATATATATATATATATAAAAGTATGAATATCCTTATAAAATTGTCATTAATCACATATTCTGATATTTTATCGATTTAAATTATCAGATAAAAATATATAAACAATATATATATTGAATGGGAGTTTTTCAGTTTTAGAAGAATGATGGATATTACGAGTAATAAATTTTGTAATTTATAATTATTAATTAATTATTATTAATATTTTTAATAATATAAAATTATTTAACAATACATAAAGAGACTAAGCTAATTATATGTTAATTATAAATATTAAAAATTAAAATGCATATAACTGTTGTGATTTTTAATTGTTGAGGTATATTTAGATGAGATTATAATATTATAGTTTATGCTAATGCTGGCCTTCTTTCAAAACATACAGCGTGTTGATTGATGATTGATGTTTGCGTTGAATTTAATTAAATTAAATTAACTGCGATGGTAGGTAAATGACTAATTTTTAATATAGTTTTATTAGTGTCTGTAGATTGGCTAGTTTGATTCTCCACAATTTCTTCCAACTCTGTGAATGATTTTTATAAAATTTGTTGCAACCTTATATATCAACCTAACTGTTATCATCTGCGAAAATTTTTAAATTTAAAATAGCGTTAAAGCTAGTTGGAGATTTCTTTCAAAATTACAATTGAGTTTTAAATTTGAATAAGTTAGGATAGAATTTTAAATGATTTTATTTAAAATAGAATAAAATAAAATTTAAAAATTAAATTGACATAAAGAAAATTAGATTAAAAATTTGTTTCGTGTCATTAAATTATTAAAAAAATAATTTTTAATGATTTTTTTTAACGTGTTTGACAAATTTTTAATAGTAAAAATAAAAGTATTAAAAAAATAAAAAAATCTTTTATTAAAAGTTGTAATTTATATATTTTTAAATATATTTAAAAAAATATTTATTATATAATAAATAAATAAAAAATACTTTTATATCCAAATATAAGATAAATAAAAGAGAAAATTATTCTAAAGGACCGTTAGGAAGATTTAATTATTAAAAAGGACTTTTAATACCAAAATTATTAAAAAAGACCAACTCTTTTTATCTTCTTAAATTACTGATTATTTATTTACATTTATATATCCATACAACACATTAATTTCTACATCCTTCGGTGAATGACCTATTTAGTTATAGCTTTGATAGGATTTTTGAAAGGAAAAAAGAATTTCAAATAAGTTGTTTGCACTTTGAATGCAGTAAATGTATTTAGCATATTAGCATAATTGCTAATTCAATTAGCTTGCTATTGTGAACCAAAAGCAGGATGCAATTTTTCTAAATTTGAAGACTGTCAAACTGAGTAACATAAAGAGTTTGTGCAAAATATGGAATTCTGAAGCTCATGAAATTTTTTTGGGCAAACTACACACTCTGATCATTGAGAAATGTGATGAATTGGTCCATGTGATTCCTCATAATTTGATTGAAAGATTGTCGAATTTAAGTTGTTTGAGGGTTACGAACTGCGAGTCAATCAAAGTTATATTTGAAAAAGCTGACGATAATAATAGAAAAGATGTTATGCATAACATCAAGTTGCAAGATATTCATTTAGAAACACTCCCGAAACTGGAGAATGTATTCAAACAGAAGAAAGAAGTAAAATGGAGTGATATCAAATTGTAAAAGATATGGGTGCATGATTGTGGAAGGTTGGAAAATATATTTTCAATTTCTGTAGTCAAGACTACTGAAATAAATATGGTTGAGGAAAAATAGTTAAGGATATATTTATCTCTTTATAAAAAGATTTTGTTCTTCTTCTTAAATATTATATAAAAAGATTTGGTCCTTCTTAATAATTTTGGCATTAAAGGTCCTTTTTAATAATTAAATCTTCCTAACGGTCCTTTAGAATAATTTTTCCTAAATAAAAAGATTTTTTTATAAAATATTCAAATATATATATATTTTTTTAAATCTGTTAAAAAAATCACTCAAAGAGATTTTTTTTTTAAATTTACCGAAACAAACCCTAGTTCTCTTCCCTATATATAGGTATGTAAATAGCATCTTTGCACAATCGAAAAAAGTTAAGCCAGAATTCTACTCAAGTATTAGTTTTTTCTTTCCTTCTTTGTTTCGTATAGTTTTTATTTTCTTGTACCTTCAATCCTCCTTGTTTCATGCATGCTTTTCGATTCATATAAGAATAGGATATAGTTGCTTTTAATTTGGCTTCGTGAGTTGTTTGTTTCTATTTTCTTTTAATCATGTTGTAATTTTTAACATTTTTCAACAGGGTTAATAATGAAGAAGGAACCTTGTCAAACGAAAAATATAATGAAGAAGGATCATGTTCCTCCCCCGGGTGTAGTACGGCCAAAATTTAAACCCATTACACGTCCAAACAACAAGGTTGATAGGTTGGAACAATGCAATAAACTTTGGAGAAAGATCAAGGTATGTAACTAAATATCAAAGTCTTGGAAAAGTACTATACAGTAAATGTTTTATTTGAATTCATTTATTATATGATTTCCATAACATACATATTACTTTATTATATAATTATTTTATGTATAATATTATTCATAACTATTTGTTTATACCGTGAATATATAAGATAGGATAATATTTTAAATTTATTTTTTAATCTAATCATATTCAAAACATGTAAAATTGATTTATATTCTACCTAATTTTATAATTTAAAAGTTTTTATTATTAATTTTTTCAAATATTAAATTATATCCATCTGAATTTTAAAATTTTCATGCAGACCCGGTTGCCATCCATTTGTGAGAAGGATGATATTTACCTCAAGCTTCAAAATAAAGTAATCAAGTACCAAAAGGGAAAAAAATCTATCACCCAACTAGGTTTCGATGTTAGTAATGTATCTATTATTTCTATTTTTTTAAGTCTTTGTGATGGTTTGGTTTCAACAGTACATACACACATATTATTGTTATGGGAAGGAAATTTTTTCAAATAAATAAGAAAAAACTATTATTTCCAAAAAAAAATCATATATCTTAGTTAGTTGAATCCACCGAATTTTAGTCTAAATTTATTATATTTAAAGTTAATTGAGTTAAACTAAACTGTTTTCATTAAAATATTTTCTACTATTTTTTAAAAAATTATTACTAACCGGTTCATCTTTTACGTAAATAATTGAAATTCAAAGCAGCAAGACATTAATTAAGTTAATTATTTTTTAAAAAAAATTAAGTAAGTTACATGTATTCTTTTAAAAGAAAGGGGAAAAAAACTTATAACTTATATTCTATTTTTATTAGTTTGAGAAATGTTTCATATTGTTATATGCAGGCTGCTATACTTATGCGGGGTCATCCAGATCTTCTCCACGAGTTTGACCAATTGATTCCTGAGACTCTTCAAGATTCGTGCACGTTACTCTCCCAACACTTGGCAGTAGCAACGTATTTGGAGAAACCAAATTTGCATAATGAGGGCTATCATAAAGTATCTATCCATTCTGAACCTAAGAAAAGGTTATTCTCTTTTATTTTTTTCTTTAAATTATTAAAATATTATTAGAGTTGTTAGGAGTTAAGAGTTAAGTCAGTAATAATTAATAATTAATAGATGAATATTTATGAAATTAGTTAAAAGTATCTTTATAAATAGCATGACTTTTATATATGTAAAACACAATTTTAATACAATTTCATATAATATTATTTTCTTTTATTCCACTCTTCTTCCAAAAATTCATCATAAAATCATTCAAGTAGTAAAAAACAAAATTGTGTGATACATGATATAGTTTTCAAAAAAAATTTAGTATATTAAAATTTTTAAACTTTACAAAATTATGACATATAGATATATTTAATAATAAGTTTATTTAACTTTTTCTGGTTTTGTTAAACTATGTTTATTTCATTTATATGTTTATTTGAAACTTGGTTTAATTAATCCGTCATAGTCATAGTCATATATCCAATATATATTGTTCCGTAACACTTGATAATTAAATTTTTTGTTTTAATGAAGGTCGACTAGATGTACAATCCCCAAAAACCTTTGGAAAAAGATCAAGGTAACTCTTAAATCAAATCCATGTTTAATGTGAGCCACACATTTGATTGTAATTAATTGTTGTAAAATAACTTGTGTGTTGATGATGATGCATATAGGATCGGTTTCTGGTGAATTACGATTCGCTCCAAGATAAAGTGGACAAGTACAAAGATGGAAGAAAATCTATCACCCAACTAAGCTCTGACGTTAGTGACGTGTTCATTTTCGTGAAGTTGATAAACCGTTAAATAAAAATTTAGTTAAATTATTTAAATTATTTAACGGTTTTTTTATTAACTATACGTAAAATTAAGTACACTTAAATTTTTACCTCAGCATATATAGATATACACATTGTCGTTGTTATGCATGCAGGTTGTTACACTTTTGCGGGGCCATCCTGATCTTATTAATGAATTTCGCAAATGGATTCCCATCATGCCAAATAAGGGCTCCGATGAAGTATCTAGCGATACCAGTGATAGTGATAGTGATAGTGATATTTATAGTGATAGTGATAGTGATATCTACAGTAGTGATAGTGATTCTGACATGGATTAATCTATTTTATGAATAATGCTCTTGTTATTTTTATATTTAAGTTGATTTCTAGAAAAAACGGTGATTAAATATTACGGATTTAACAGCCCATGATGAACATTTTTTTTATATATTTTAAGTGACTTGTTTATCTCAAAAATCAGAATTGTGTTTTATTTTGAGATTGGTTTTTTATTGAATCCATGAACTCAAATAAGCTTGTTCTAATACTTGTCGTGTACAAGAATAGTGATTTAAGATTGATATTCCTGTTGAATTGAATTAAATTAATAAATACAATTAATTATCTATTAATGTCTTCTATTTTTTAAGTTTTTTTATAAAAATTTTAAATATATAATTACAATAACCGTATATAAATTTGATGTTTTCTCTAGTCACCAAAAAAATTTGATGTTTTCTCTCTTTATCCAGCATTTAAAAATATCAATTTCAAAATTTAAAAAATTAGTTATTTTAAGTTAAATTTAAAATTTTTTAAATTATAACTTAAAAAAATACTAAATCATTTAATTGGAAAACAAGAAAAACGAAAAGAAAAAATAAGGAAGAGTTTTACAAAAGCATATGACGTCTTTTAATTTGGGAAGCAAGAAAAACGAAAACAAAAAGCAAAAGGAAAAAATATTTTTTTTAAAGACTATTTTTTATTGTAGGTGTGATTTAGATGTTTAATGACACTTATTTTAAATAATTTTAGCTAAATTTTGGATATGTTAAAAAAAATTATGTGTTATTATGTTATTTTTGATGTGTCATAAACTTACTTATTTTTAAATGTGTTTTAAAAATATTATATTTGTAATTTTAAATATGATTTGAATATAGTTAAAATATTATATCAAATATTCACAACAATTTGAAATTATATAATTACACACAAAATAAATTATTAACACATCGGAAACAAAATCACAATTTAAAATTAAATGTATATAAATAATTAAACTGTATTCCAACTTCAAAAAATAAAATGCAGATGGAGAATTATTTGCTCCTCTCCTTCAAAAAATCCTGCCCCTCTTAATATCAGGTGTCAAATAATTGATCCATAGAAACCTTGAGCTCTTATCACTTATCACATCTATTAAGACTGCATCAACAAAATTAAATTATATCATGCTAAATTCAGCAACGAAATTAATATTATATATTAGGAAATGCTCCAACTTCCATGTTGTAAGATCCGAAAAAAAACATAAAAGGGTTAGTTAGATAATTAATCATTATAAAATAGCTAAAACGTATTCGGATGGATCTGAAAATTTAAAATAATTGCATTTAATGAATTTTTTTTAGTGAAAAAATATAATTTTATATAAAAAAATGTGTAAAAATGTGTATGCATAAATTAATCGGTTTAAGTCTGTCTGTTATTGTGAGTGAGATAATTAATTATGAATAAAGAGGATTAAGAAGTTAAAATTTATAATTTGAAGGAGTGAGAATAATTAGAATGCAAATTAAACACTAATCTTAAAAAATTTTGACCCAAAATTTGGACAAACGAATTAAACCAAGTAAATCAAGTTCAAGTGGGTTTAAACCCACACTATTTAAACCACACACTTATGCAATTCAACAACCAAACTCCCTCATTTGTGAATGTCACGCTGAATTGAAGACAAGAGAGGGAAGAAGAGAGAAATCCTAACTCTTCGATTTTCAAAATTCTATAACTATTTTTTTGAAGCATCGATCACTGTACCGTTTGCGCCCACGCGTCGCTCTCCTCATCTTCTTTGATTATATCTAAGTGTTGTGGTGATTACTTCAAAGCTCTCTGTCCAGTTTCATTTTTTCCTTTCAATTTGTTTTTTTATTGGGCGTATATTGAGATATTGAGATTTTGGTTGTTTAGGGATGCTCTAGTAGCAACTATTGCTGAGTTTCATCACAAATCTCAGTGGGTAAGGTAAGGAATCACTAAATCCCTGTAATTAGTTTAATTCGATAAACCCTAATGTTTCATTTTGGTACAATGTATAAATTTAGATTGAACGTATGTTGATTGGAGTTGAGTTAGTGATTTGGAGTGCTAGATATTAAGTTTTGGTGGCTGAACTTGAAAGCTTGCGAGGAAGAGGTTTTTTGGTGGTTTTGAGCTTGGAGAAAAATTAGTTAAGGTACGGTTTAAATTTTATTTAAATACTATGTAATTGACATGAAGTCTTAGGCTAGATGCCCCTATGAATAAGCGTGAATTGTGTAATTTGATGAAATTGATATATTTATTTGATGGGTTGATGAATTTGATTTGGTTTGGTGTTTGAAATTGAAATGTTATGGAATATGTGAAATTGAATGGTAAATTAATTATTGTTGATTTATGAATTGATAAATTAATGAATGTTGGGTCGAAAGCCATAAATTTGGGTAAGTCTAGGTAAGTGTGAATGTGGTGTAATTTATGTTTGGATTAGTAAATATTAATTTTGGTGGTATGGAATATGTGAAAAATCATTGGGTTTTTGAGTTGTTGATTGAAGTGGTTTGGAATAAATGATTAGGTTTGAAATTGGATGGAAATGAGTGATTTGTGTTATAAATAATTTGATATAATTGGAGAGTGATAATGGATCATTGAGGAGGTTTAAAATATAGTTTAAATAACTGTTTTATAATAAAATAATAAATAAAATATAAATAAACACATTAAAATATAATTATAATCGAATACAGATTTTAAAATATCATTCAAATTAAAAGTATTAGATCAACTACAATGTTATAATATCATTCAAATATAAACTCAAAAGACAAATAACAAAAAAACAACCAAATATAAAATACTAACATCAAAATTTGTCATCAATCATCAAAATTTTCAAATACACAATCTAAGATCAAACATCAACCCAATGACAAGAAGTCAAGAACAATAAATTAATCAAGAATAATGAATTAAATTGATTGATACTATCATCTAGTCAATAACAAAATTTAGTTAACAACAACCAATGACAAACAACAATAATAAAATCAAGATTAAGAACAACAATCCACAACAAAAACAATTTACTAAATTAACAAATTATTAAAATGTCAAGAATAGCACAACATTCTAACAATCACAATTGATCAAATTAACAAGTTAATAAGATCAACAACATAACAAAATAAGTTAACAAAAACAAGTTAATTTAATCGAAACAAGAATTGAAACTACATCCTACTAATTAAAACAACAACCAGCTAAAATAACAACCGCAATCTCCATCCAGTCATCCTTTCAATATATGGTTCTGCACAATTATTCTCAATTTAATCAAATGCCCAACTAAGTTAGGGGTGCACATGGTCCGACTCGGCCCGAAGACCCGACTCGGTCCCGAACACATTAGAGACTAATTTAGTGTGATTTCATTGGGTATGGGGTCGGGTAAGGGTCTCAAAAATAGACCCGACCATTATTTTCGGGTCGGGCCTGGGCCATAAATCGAGTCACCCGAACTCGATCCGGTGGTCCGGTCATAATACACAATTAATATTTTGTGTTATTAGTGATGGCTGATGGCTATTTTTATGTAGAATTTAAATATTGTAAACCTTAATATTTTGTGTTATTAGTCATTATAAGATTATAATTTAATGTTTTATGTTTAAAATGTATAAGACTTTAGATTAATGGATAATATTGTGTTATTTGTATTGATTTAAATATTTGGTGTTATTAGACAATATTAGTATTGATTATGGTTATGCTTAGATTTTAGAGAATGGTTGGTTCTTGTTATATTTTTTTAAGTGAATTTTACTATATGAATTGTGAAATAATGGTTGGAGATTATGTAATTTTTTTATGCTAAAGACCTGTTTTTTATCCGATTTTCACCCGGCCTGAAGGTGCGTAGGTTTCATCGGGTCTAGGATCGGGTTATGGTCTAAAAATTAGACTCAGTCTATATTTCGGGTCGAAAATGGGATAAACCAGACCCGGCGTGGCCCGACCCATGTACACCCCTAAACTAAGTAATTTTGTATCAGAAAAAAATTAAGCAAGATCTTCGATGAATAAAATAAATCATACTGATCTAACCAAGCAAAGGAGTGAAGGGACGTATTTGAATCTGAACAACAAATGAACAATAGAAAAAGCAAGGAAACAACCATTACTTTTGGTATGAGACTCTGAGCAGTGAGCAATGAGCAGAGTATGAGGGAGAGGGAGCAAGGTTCACAGATTATTCAACAATTATTCAACACAGTAACAACAGCAAGGTTCACAGATTAAATAACAACAATTATTCAAAATTATCCACAATCCTAAAAAAAAATCACAGTTCACAAATTAACTAACAACAAAAAAATTAATAGTTTACAGTTCACAAAATTAACAACAACAAAAAATTAATAGTTCACAGTTCACAAAATTAATGAAAAATTATTCAATTATAGTTACAAAAGAAATTTTTTGAATACCAAGGACTGAGGGAGTGCAGAACAGGGCAGAGCTGGCGCAAGAGGGGGACAGGGAGCAGTGGAGCACGATTGAAGGCTCAAGGTGGAACAAAGCTGGCGCTGGCGGGATGACTGCGCGACGGAGGCTTCGTCATTTCGACGGTGGCTACGCGATGGAGGGGAAGGAAGTTGCGACGGTTGCTGCGCAACGGAGGGAAGGAAGATGCGATGCCGCGACGGTGGCTCAACGGAAATGACGGAGGAGCAGGAGCTCGACGAGAGAACCTCGAACTGGCCGAGTGTGAGAGAGGCAGGAGCATGTTTTAGTTAAGGGGCAGGAGATTAGGGCTTACCTTCCGTGTCCTAATGTGATACAAAACGGCGCCGTCTAAGCTTAAATAAAAAAAACCGGTCGGATCACGGTTCGGTTCGACCGACCGATTCTCATCCAGTTTGACGGTTCAGGAGTGGTTTTTTAATTTCGGGTTTTGACATCTGATCGATTTGCTTTTCCTTTTGGTTTGTAGTTTAATCGGTTCGAATCGGTTTTCAGAACAAGCAGAGTGCTTCGTTTGGACTTTGGGGAAGAGGTTCACGTTCGCAGACTTAGAGTTTTCCAAAGGGAACGAAACGATGCCGTTTGGTGAAGATTTTTGAAAATCAACCGGATTCTGGTTCAATTCGACGGTTCAATAATAATTTTTTAATTTAGCAGTATGACTTCTAACCGGACCATCTTGCTCCCGAATTCCTGTTCGACCAGTATATATGAACCGGATTTCATAACCTTGTTATAAGCAAATTAAAAATCTATCGTTCAATTAATATATCAATATAAGGGTTATAATTTGTACCAATAGCACCTAATAATTATTGTGTGATGAAATAACATAGATTTAGACTATTGTAGTATTGTGCATTTTCTACTTCATCTTTTTGGCTTATCTCCTTTTTTTTTATAGAGATCATGAATAATTATATACAATAAGTGTAATATTATATTGTATTCTATCTTCTCTTAATAAAAGTTTTATTATATCTTAAAATAGAGAAAAACCTAAATTATTTTAAACTAGTATATCTGTCATTGTTGGGAAAAATTATAAAATTAAAAAAATATAATTATTCCATGGTTATTTCATTTAGTGTAATATATTAATTTTTTTAGTCGAATATTATTTTAGATTTGTGTTGAACCTAAACATTTTAACAAAAGACATTTTAAAACTTTGTGTTGTCTGTTGTGTCAGCCTCAACTCTCAACTCAATAGACCACCAGTCTCAGGTTTAGTTGGGTAAAACTTTTTGAAGAGATGCTTGTACCTTTTAAAAGCTCAAACTCCTCATTTTGTGTTTGTTAAATCAAAAAGACAATGTGCTTGTACTTACCGTTTTTAAAAAATTGAGGTGCTTTTAAAAGCACCTAAGATAAAACTTTTTAAAGTTGGTTTGTGCTTTTTAAAATTTAAAAATCTAATATAACCTCATATGTTAACTAATTTTTAAATTTAATGCTTACATTTATGTTTATTAGAGTATTTTTAAATTTTTAAATTTATTTTACCAAATATAATTATTATTGCTTGTGTTTATTGAAAATTTTTAATTTAATTTACCAAACATAAATATTACAATTTTTAAAAATTAACTTTTATAAAAAAAATTTAAAAAGCAAAAATTTTACCAAACTAAACCCTTCACGCAAACCCATTTACTCTCGTTTCAATTTTTTTAATCCATTATAAAAGAAAGTTTGTGTCAACCTTCGTTGTATAATATTAATTAACAAAAATATTATTTATATATTAAAATTAATCACTAAAATTAATTATTAATATATTTATACATAAATACATGTATATTTTAATTTATTTTTAATGTGTATTTATTATTTTTTTATTAATTAATTGTTGATCAAATTTTAATAAAAGTGCTGGATTTCTAAATTTTTTGTTATAAATATACTAGATTTCATTCTGGCACGCACCGGTTCAGTTGTTGCGTTTGTGTGGCCAATAGCTGTAGCCCATATAACAAGTACCAACCCATTGAATTGAGCCATAGTCTCCAACTTATTAACCACATGATAGGGATTATCTATTTAGATTTTTTTTAAATATTAGATTATTAGAAGTAAATTTTCCAAATATTTTTTTATCTATTATTTTTAGTAATGATCTAAATTATGTAAAGTAATATTATTCGGCTCAGGATTCGGTGGTCTCAGAACGTTTGGACCATTAAATAATTCTATAATAAAACATATTTTTTAAGGTTTTTTAATAATTGCTAAATAGTTATTTTTTAAATTTAATTACAAATTAATCCCATATATTTTATTTAATTATAAAAATAATTTTTTATTTTATAAATAATTATTTTAACCAAAATCTATCATCTTTGTTATTGTTTTTGTTCTTAATTGTTAATAAAGATGATAGATTTTGGTTAAAATAATTATTTATAAAATAAAAAATCGTTTTTATAATTAAATAAAATATATGGGGTTAATTTGTAATTAAATTTAAAAAATGACTATTTAGCAATTATTAAAAAATCTTAAAAAATATGTCTGTGTTGGGCCGAACGTGCAGAGCTCTCGACAATGGATCTCTCATCTTATAAATTCCTCACTCTTTCTTATTTTTTTTTAATATGGGACTAATTTTAACATTTCTCACACTTACAACACTAACAGTCTGAAGTAATATATGCCTTAGTACGAGTCAATGCGATATTTATTATTTTTAGTTTAGTTATTGTTTTATACTTTTATGTTGTCAAGTCTAATTAGTTTTAAAAATTTCTCATTTCATGTTTACTTTTATCTTTTGATGTTTCTCACGTCATTCACCTATACTATCTTGATGCATCACTTTTTATTAATAATAGAAAAGTATAAAAATATACTTTTTTTTCTTAATATGAATTAAAATAATAATAAACTATTATAAAATAATGTTGCATTAACTCCAAGTAGCATATATATAAACACTATCATAAATAAAACATATAACTTAAGGCCATAACTTAATATATATAACAAATAAATAGCTATAATTTAATATTTTGAGAAGTTTAATAAACCCCATAGATCATAATATTACTATGCATAAAGAGACTAAGCTAATTATATGTTATTATAAATATTAAAAATTAAAATGCATATAACTTTATATAACTGTTGTGATTTTTAATTGTTGAGGTGTATTTAGATGAGATTATAATATCATAGTTAATGTAATATTTTTTTATTTAAATAATATTTTAAAATTTATATTATATTATAATTATATTTGAATGTGTTTATTTATATTTTATTTATTATTTTATTATAAAATAATTATTTTAATTGAATTACGATTGAATCGATTAAACTAGTAAACTAATAAACTAATAAATATAAATCAGTAACTAGAGAAGTTCGAGTTAGAATTTTAGAATCTTGGTGCAAAGAGAAAAAGGAGAATATGTTCAAGTACTACAAGAGAATTTTTTTAAATTTATCAACCTAACTGTTATCATCTGTGAACATTTTTAAATTTAAAATAACGTTAAAGCTAGTTGGAGATTATTTCTTTTAAAATTACAATTGAGTTTAAATTTAAACAAGTTAGGATAGAATTTTAAATTATTTTATTTAAAATAAAATAAGATAAGATTTAAAAATTAAATTGACATAAAAAAATGAGACTACAAATTTGTTTTGGTGCCATTAAATTATTAAAAAATATTTTTTGTAATATTTTTTTTTATTTTTTAACGTGTTTGAAAAATTTTTAATAATAAAAATAAAAGTACTAAAAAAATCTTTTATTAAAAGTTATAATTTATATATTTTTTAAATATTTTAAAAAATATTTGTTATATTATAAATAAATAAAAAATACTTTTATACTTTTATATCCAAATATAAGATAGATAAAAAAATTTATAAAATATTTAAATATAAAATTATTTTTATTTTTTTTAAAAGTTTGTTAAAAAAATCACTCAAAATTTTTTTTTTTTTTAAATTTACTGAAACAAACCCTAGTTCTTTTCCTTATATAGGTATGTAAATAGCATCTTTGCACAATCGGAAAAAGCTAAGCCAAAATTTCTACTTAAAATATTAGTTTTTTCTTTCCTTCTTTGTTTCGTATAGTTTTTATTTTCTTGTACCTTCAATACCCCTTGTTTCATGCATGCTTTCCGATTCATATTAAGAATAGGATACAGTTGCTTTTAATTTGGCTTAGTGAGTTGTTACAGGTTTGTTTCTATCTTCTTTTAATCATGTTTTTAACATTTTTCAACAGGGTTAATAATAATTTAAAGAAGGAACCTTATCAAAAGAAAAAAATAATGAAAAAGGATCATGTTCCAAACAACATGCTTGATAGGTTTGAAGAACGCCGTAAACTTTGGAGAAAAATCAAGGTATGTAATTAAATATCAAACCCTTTGAGAAGTACTGTACAGTAAATGTTTTATTTGAATTCATTTAATTTATTATATGATTTCTAACATATACATTATTTTATTTTATTTAGAAATTAGATATTTGGATATGTTCCATATATAAAGTTATGATTGTTTATATTATTCATAACTATCTTGTTTACATTGGGAATATATAAAATAGGATAATATTTTAAATTTATTTTTTAATCCAACCAAATTCAAACTATTGTAATTTTGGTAGAATTAATTTATATTCTATCTAAATTTATAATTTAAAAGTTTTTTATTATTAATTTTTGAAATATTAAATTATATCCGTCTAAATTTTAAGATTTTATCAATGTAAAGTCAATAGATTATAGACTTTTTTCTAATTAATTTCGATTGGGATCTATTGATCATTCATGTAGGCCCGGTTGCCATCCATTCATGAGAAGGATGATATTTACCTCCAACTTCAAAATAAAGTAATCAAGTACGAAGAGGGAAAAATGTCTATCACCGAACTAGGTTCAGATGTTAGTGATGTATCTATTACTTTTATTATTTTTTTTATGTCTTGTTATCGTTTGGCTAAAAAATTTAGATATGAAAATGAAATATGTGATATATTTAGTATTATAATTTTAAGATTTTTTTTTAAATTGTAAAAGGTATATAAATTGGACCTCGACTTATGTTTAAAAAATTTTAAAAATTTGGAGTACTTTGATTTGTGTACTCCAAATTTTTTTAATTTTTTTAAAATGGTGCACTTTTTGTTAATTATATAAATCATAATTCTTCTATTTATTGTGTTTTACATAAATAATTGAAATTTAAAGTAGTAAGATATTAATTAAGTTAATTATTTTTTAAAAAAAATTAAGTTACATATATTCTTTGAAAAAAAAAATTATAACTTATATTCTATTTTTATTCGTTTGAAAAATGTTTCATATTGTTGTATGCAGGTTGCTATACTTATGCAGGGTCATCCAGATCTTATTCACGAATTTGACCAATTGATTCCTGAGACTCTTCAAGATTCATGCACGTTACTCTCCCAACACTTGGCAGCAACATATTTGAAGAAACCAGATTTGCATGATGAGGGCTATGTTAAAGTATTTATTGATTCTTTTTCTGATACGGATACTGAATTTGAATCTGAATATGATGAATCTGAATCTGATAGTGAAACTGATTGGAACTCGGAATCTACAAAGTTATTCTCTATTTATTTTTTTAGTAACAGGATTACTCTAGATATAAAAATAAAATTGTGTGATACATGATATAGTTTTTGGAATTGGAGTATATGCAAATGTCTCTTAAATTTCAAAACACATAAATAATTAAATAGGTTTTTAAAAAATTTTATATTAGGTATTTTTATCTTCAAAAAAATTATTTAATAAGTTTATTTAACTTTCCTGGTTTTATTAAACTATGTTTATTTCATTTATATGTTTATTTGTAACTTGGTTTAATTAATCCGTCATAGTTATAGTCATATATCCAATATATATTGTTCGTCACACTAAGCTTGGTGAATGTACAATCCCTGATAACCTTTGGAAAAAGATCGAGGTAACTCCTAAATAAAATCCTTGTTTAATGTGTGCCACACATTTGATTGTAACTAATTGTATAATTAACATTTGTGTGTTGACGGTGATGCATATAGGATCGGTTTTTGAAGAATTACGATTTGCTCCAAGATAGAGTGGACGAGTACGAAGATGGAAGAAAATTTATCACCGAATTAAGTTCCGACGTTAGTGACATGTCTATTACTCCTATTGTATTGTGATCATTTGGTCTTAATATAGAGTAAAAACTCATGTGCAATCACCTTTTTAAAAATTGATAAACATTAACTTTACGTAAAGTTAACTGTACATGTTGTTGTTGTTATGCATGCAGGTTAATACACTTTTGCGGGGCCATCCCGATCTTATTGATGAATTTCGCAAATGGATTCCCATCACTCCGAATAAGGACTCCGATGAAGTGATGGAAGGATTGGTTCTACTGATACTAATAGTGCCAGTGATTCTGATCTTGAAATTGTATAATGTATTTTATGGGTAATGCTCTTGTTATTTTTATATTTAAATTGATATTTAGATAAAACGGTGATTAAATATTATGGATTATAACGGCCGACGGTGAATATTTTTTTTATATATTTTAAGTGACTTGTTTATCTTAAGAAGCAGAACTGTGTTTTATTTTGAGATTGGTTTTTCATTGAATTTATGAACTCAAATAAGCTTGTTCTAATGTTGGTCGTGTTTAAGAATAGTGATTCATGATTGATATCCCCGTTCAACCACTTTAATCAGTTTAGTTTGATATTTAGATAATAAGAAAGTATAGGGAACTAATAGTCTAAGTGTACAATGGAAGTTTAAGAAGTATTAGAAATATGACCATTAGTGTTACATTGTCTTGTCAGGTTACGTTTTTGGAATGAGTAGAATTATGACATGTATTAGAATTTTAGATCTGAAAGATTAAGAGTTCGACCCTTAATGAACTCCAAAATCAACTGAGATATTTATTATCCCTATGTTAATAGATCACTGATCGAATTGTTTAGATTAAAATTAAATATATAAAAATGAACTCCTTTTGATATAGTCGCTAGACGTCCGGTAGACCAAACTATTTTTTATTATACATTATAGTTTTTTTTTGAAATATATTAGATAACTGATGATATTAACTTATATTTTTATATATTAAAGGTTGGAAGATGCATCTACCATAGATGGATATTGACATATCAAATAGTAACAAAATAATAACAATCCAAAATTGTCACGGGTTACAGCCTGTTGTTATATGAGAGAAAAGGCCAGAGATGAAAACAGCAACAAAACTTGATAATTTTATGCTGTGAACAATGCTTGTCAGGACTTGTATGGCTTCATCTTCAGGAAAAGGAAAAATAAAATAAAATAAATTAAAGGGGCCCCCATTATTTTCCAGAAACATACATTGCTCTCCGGAGACATAAAAGTATTGTTTAGCAATAAGTACTAAGGTATTGGTCAAACAATTTGAGGCAATTTTAATTTATAATAATTGGTAGGGTATGCATGCAATTTTATTCTTATTGGTGCAACTACCACTGCTTCACGCATCCAAGCTTTTCGGAATATAATTGCCCTTAACGAGAAGATCTAGGGCTAGCAGATTTTGTGGTTTTTAACTATTAATAATATTTTTAATTGTATAAAATTATTCAATTTTTTTTTATAATTAAATACTAACTAAAATTTAACAAAAATACTGGCCTAACACTTCTCGCCCTTAATAAGAGATTATATGTGACTTTTTATTTATTGTTTCTTTTCTAAAAAATAAATTTTGATCTCTCCAAAATTTTTATTTTAACTATAATCCTTTTGTTTTTAGTTCATTTTATTTTAAATTCTGGTCATTGAAAGTTCTTTAGGATGTGCAATTAATATTAATGATAGAAATTTTACAATTTTCTCCTTAAAAGTATTTTAATGTCTTTTTTTAATACTTATAAATATTACTGATCAACACTAAATCTAAATGATAGAGACACAATAAAATCTAATAATACTTAATATAGAAAAAAAAAACCAAAAGTAAAATGAAAATTTTATATGGAATAAAACGAAACCATCTTATACTTGAGCCATCAAGTATTTTTTGTGTGTGATGCAATTGAATTTTTTTTGTTGCACACGATATTTTTCAACTCGACAAGTTAACGATTAATCTACCGTAAAATTTCGTTGTTTTTCTTTCTTTGGGCTGATAAAATTTCGGTTTACTTTAAAATGGCGTGGGCCCATCATGGATTTATCAATTTTTATGAATTTGGTGAGGAACATATATATATATATATCTAATAGTTTATAGGAAATATTAGGATATTTTGTTTTTGGTGATAGAAATATTGGGTTAACATCTCTTATAGCTAACATTAGGCCCAACATGTATAAGTGCTAAACCTCACCAGCCCACTCTAAAGTGAGAAGTGATGTTTGGATCTTAAAACAATTAAAGAGTAAATTAAGCCTAGACCACCGGACAAAAACACAAAGATAAAGAGAGCCAAGACCCAAAAAACCAATTAAAAAAAAGATAAATAAAAAAATATTCTATAGTAATTAGCCCACTAATTCATTTAAACAAGTACGAAAGTTCGAATTTCACCTTATATATATGCAGTAACTCATTGGCGTGTGACAAATTCTTAAACAAAAATTTTGATTCGTAACGAATTAATTCTCAATTTACTAGCATAAAAAACAAAATAAAAAATCCTTTTTGAAAAAAAAGAAAAAAAGCCATTTCTACTTAGCTTTGGTAAAACTCATTGTGACTAAGTGACACATTTTAGACACACGATATTCATTGACATTCGTATTTTTTGTGTTCAGTTGTGTCATAATGAAAAATAACAAATTTTTCGTTAGACATGTTTGGACACATAAATATCATCACGTGTTAGTATATCCAGTTTTATTCTTAACATGTATTATTGAAATGAGTTTAGATATAGTATATTTTATTAATTATTAAAATAAAAATTATTTTAAATAATTTATATAATTAAAAAATAAAAATAATTACAAAAATTAATTTATATTTTAATATCAATACAATATCAAAATATTATTATAATTTATCTAAAAAATACTTTATATTTTATATATGTCATGTTCTCATGTCTTATAAAAATTTTAAATTTTTGTGTTTGCATATTTCATATCGTAGAACATAAGAAAAGATTTAGAAAAAAGAGAGGGATGAAAATAGTTTAAGAAAAAATGGAAATGTATTTGAATATTTATGATTGATATTTTTTTTAGATAAAATGGTAAAAGAAAAAGACAACACTTTGAGGAAAAAAAAATAAATAATTGGCCACACAGAATTGCTTTTAGAAGATCATCTAATATAATGAGGTCCACAATTCCATTAGCCTTGATTGCTCATTTCTTAGCAGGTAAATCTTATGATTGATATTCATTATAAAGACATGTATTAGTTTTATTTTTTTTTTTTTATGGAAACAAATATATTCATAATTTGCTTTTCAAGATATATTAGATTTTTAAAGTTGCATATTTTGTTTAAAATAGTTCTGTTTTTTTGGAAAATTTAATTTTGATTATATTTTATAATTAGTTATTATATTCAAGCTAATTAACCTGACTGAGCTATATATGTTGTAAATCTCCGATCGGCAATTGAATCGAATTATATTATATTAAATTTTAAACTTAATTTTTGAACATTTTTATGCAATCATGATTTTTTTTTCTAAGAATTCCAAAACATGTGGACATGTATGTGCAGTTAATAATAATTGATTAATGTACACACAAAAAAAAGCATAAAAAATCTAAGAATGCAATGCAAATAGGTGCCTACATCATCGAAACATAAGCATCAAATGCCATTTTAAGATCTGGTTTTATTAAGTTCACTATCATTATTGGGTACCAAATAATTGCCAAGAAAAAACAACTCATCATCATAATGCTATTTTGCTTTTATAATTGACACAGTGCTCCCTCTTTAATTTGATAGGACTTGTTTTGTCCTTGTTCATAACATTGCTTAATCACCGACCCTTCATTCTTTAATAAAGCATTTTTTTTATTAAGAACACACAAAATGAAGAAGAAAATTTCAAAATGACAAATGGTTTCTAACTTTCTATATGGCAACTCGTCATTACGAGCGACACAATTTATTTAGTTCGTATTAATGACGCAAGTTTCATTTTCTTGGTTTTATTTTGTCCAAATTAATTAGCGTTCACGCAACAATAATGGATCGTTAATTGAAGTCTAAAGTAATAATCAAAATTTATAAGGCAGGTTTCATGTCAGTGTTTAATTAAGCTCCTATAAAAACCAATTTGAGCAGTTTAATGATTAATTGGTTTGTCGAAAGTCCGAATTTTATTTTATATATACAATAATTTATTAATTAATAAAAAAATTTTAAATGTAACTCAAATTTATAAAAAATTAGTCATTAAATTTCTGAATGAAAAAATATCGTAAAAAAAAAAGCTGCTATAAAATAAAAAGCCTTCTTCTTGTGTGAAAGAACTCAAAACTCAAATTAATTATTTAATTTGAATTTGATATGATTTTAAATCAATTTAGTTTTGTAAGTTTAATGCGTAATTGGGCCATCTTGAACTTGAACCAGAGTTCTCGTCCATAAAATAAATCATCGCCCCTACGATTCAATCAAATCAATTAGGAGAGAATCAATAATTTTTTTTTGGGAGCGATTTATCATTCTTTTCGAACGAAGCATACAACTATTTGCTGTACTGCACTCTTCAAGTGTGCTTGTTCCTCCTTCTTCTTTAATATGGCAAATCTTTGTGAAAAAATTCTGATGAAAAAAAAAAAAGAAAGCGTTAAAAGATCCTCCTAGTCCCACTCTAGACACTCTAAGATTTCTTTTCAAACCTACTTTTATTTCGAGTTAAGAGATAGATAAATAGACATATTCCATTGCACTGATTATGAGCGTTTGTAGTGAGTGAAGGGGTCGAAAACCAAGAAATAAGTTATTTATCAGTTAAACATTCTATTCTTCTTACAGCTAAATCCAATCTCTTGCAAAAATCTAATATAATATATAAAAATAGCATTGATAATTTAATATACTTTATCATATTTTCATATTCAAAATTAAATTTCTATGTGGTCACGTCGAAGAAATTTAATTGATCAAATGTCATATAAAACAAATCATAGTATGGAATGTAGAAAAAATGGAAAACGTAGCACTTAATTAAAAAGAAAAATTATTAAATATGATAATAAATTTTTATGTTTTTATACGTACATATATACATCTATGTCACACTGACACTAAATAAAGTATTTTAAGAGAATATATTCTTTTGCAAACCGAATTAGTAGGATCTCTAGTTAAATATAAGAAATTTTCCATTTTTTCTTGGTGAAAAAAAAATAGTAAGGAAGACTAAATTTTAATAAACTATAAATGAATTATGGTGTTGTTATTATATGTGCATGTAACATCAATAGTTATTAATTGAGTACCACAAACCACATCACGCGAGAATATGTCTTTTTCATAATCACTTTTAATTTATTATTTAGCGGCACATGCAAAAGGTAATTGGCAATTTCTCCTTGTTAGGTATATTTTTTGGTACTTTCTTAGGCATAAGCTTATTCTTCAACCATAACTAGTGGATAGTATTTATCATCTTAATAAATTAAAATACAAATATAATAATGTATATCCACTTCCTGCTTAAGTTCATATACATGCACTTGTTCTTTTCTTTCTATTAATTCTCTAAATTAAGTTATCTATTAAGTAGTGTGTATATATAGTAGTTGTTTTAATTTCTTGAGATAAGTTTCTTTATATTTAGATTCTATCGCACCTTTTCTCTACGTATAGAAATATTCATCTTTAGAAATTAGAATATAATAATGACTAATCTTTCGTTAATTTGTAGGTATATATACGTGTTTTTTAATTTTAATGTTGCATGTAATTGTGTATAATAGATGGATGAGATAAAAGACGAGATTTGTAACGTTATGAGACTAAGGTTATGTTTGGTTGAAAAGAAAGAAATAAAAAGAAAAGAAAAAAAAGTTAAAGAAAAAAATTGAATGGATTTTTTTTAGATGTGTTTAGATGAAAGGAAAATAAAAAAAAATGTTATAAAAAGACAACTTTATCTTTATATTATAAAATATATTGGAAAAAATAAAGGGGTAATATTGGAAGTTGTGAGAGAAGATAAGTTTTTCCTCTCTTTTCTTTCTAACATTAGAGAGAAAAAAAATTGATGGGTCGCACTAGTTATTTTCTACCTCTTTTCTTTTCTCTCCAATTTCTCTTCATAATCAAACAATCAAAAATGATCATTTTTCTTCCTCTTTTTTTTCCTCCATTTTCTTTCCTTCTATTTTCTCTTCAAACAAACATAGTGTAAAAGAATTGGAGGAACTGTTTTTTTTTTCTTTTGTACAGTGGTATTTATAAATGGTATTGTCTAATTTACATTATTTAACTTAAAAAAAAACCGTAAATTAAATAGTTTGATTTGTATTTTTTAAAAATAAAAAATATATTAAAATCGAATCTTCTAATTTTTGTTTTTAAAAATAAAAAAAATTAGAAGTACAAATCGAATTTTATCCTCTGATTTGTAGTTTGTTTTTCTTTTTAAACAAATCTAATTTGATTAATATCAATTTTTTTTAAAAATAATACCATATAAAAAAAATTCAAACTTCCAATAATAACATATTACATTAGTCAATGTAGACTTACATAAGCTCATCTTTTTAGCTGTCGTTAGATTACATGCAATATGCTTAATATTGACCAAGTAAGTGTTTAATTATAAGATATAGCTAGGCATTAGTTTTTTTATTTATTGAAAAATTAATACAATTTAAATTGAAAGGAATGAAGGCTCACCATCCCGAATTTAAGTTCATTTCATATTTTGAAGTTTAATAAGTATTTATAATGTTGATATTTAAGGATTATATTCATGACCCTTGAAAAAAAGTCCAAGAATTAGAACTTAAGTCACATCAATTCATAAGGCTGAACTACTGCTGAATTAGGGGTGCACATGGGTCGGGTGAAGCCGGGTTTGATGTGGTCCAGATCCGACCCGAAATATACACCGGGTCTATTTATTAGATCCGAACCCGACCCTAAACCCGATGAAACCAATATATTTTCGGGCCACAATTATACCGGGTGAAAACCGGGTGAAAACCAGGCCGTTAACATTACATTACGTTGATAACTTCTTGTAAACTAGCATGTAAAAATATCTAAATTTCCAAGGCTCCAACCATTAGTTAACATGGTAAAATTCACTTAGAAAAATATAACAAGAACCAACCATTCTTCAAAATTAAAGCATAACCACAATCAATATTAAAGCATAACCGCAATCAATACTAATATTGTCTAATAATACCAAATATTTAAATCAATACAAATAACACAATCTTATGTATTAGTCTAAAATCTTATGCATTCTAAACATAAAACATTAACTTATAGTCTTATAATGACTAATAACACAAAATATTAAGGTTTACAATACTTAAATTCCACGTAAGAATAGTCATGATCCATCACTAATAACACAAAATATTAATTGTGTATGATGACCGGACCACCGGGCCGACTTCGGGTGACCCGAGCTATGGCCCGTACCCGACCCGAAATAATGACCGGGTCTATTTTTGAGACCCGTACCCGACCCTAAACCCGATAAAATTACTCTAAATTAGTTCCTAAAGTGTTCGGGACCGGGCGGGTCTTCGGGCCGGGCCGGATCTGTGCACCCCAATGCTGAACATCTGAATTGGTTAAAATAATGTGCAATACCTAATTAATTAAGGATTTTTTGCCATTATAAACACTACTAAGTCAGACTTTTATTCGTTCTTTATAAAATTAATAAAAGTGATATGCGATATATAATTTAGTTAAAAATAACAAGAAAAAAAAGAATTTTATGTAAAAATTAAATAAATTCAAAAGAAATTCTTATTTAAGAAGGAATATAGGATATAACTATTTATATTATCTCTTCTTATTACCTTAAATTTTTAGGAGAAGTAATTTTATGACATAATATCAAAACTGTATGTACAAAATATTTAGAGTTCAATCTTTAAATATTATTTTTATAATCGATAAAATAGTTTAAACTAAATTGATATAACTAATTAACTTTATATGTAACTCTTTAAAATAATAAAAAATAAAGTTGAGATTTGATTAATTATTTAATTATTATGTATTAATTAACAGTATAAAAATATTATTTTACTCAATGATTCCCGTTCAACAATTTAAATAAAAGACTTTTTAAATACTAAATTAGAGAATTAACTATAATAATTAATATATATATGATTGAATAATAATATAAAATAATATATAATAGAATATATTATTATGCTATAGTGATTATTATATAACTTTGTTAACATTTTAAATTGAGATCATATTTTTTAATTTTATTTTTTAAATTAAAAGTATTTTTAATATTAATATAATACAATATTATTCTAAACTTTTAGAATATTTTTTAAATATTATCAAACTTATATAGCCACCATATATGTATATGATTGAAGTTAACATATAACACAAGAAACAATACACAGTACACTTACTCCAACATAACATAAAGAGAAGAGATGAATCTTATGATGATATCTTTGAAACTACTTTTGTTCATGAATTTGTCCATCATCATCATCACATGCAAGGCCAATCCTAACCAACAAGGTGAACACCTCTCTAAGTTCATTCATTCAAAGAGGTCTCAAAATAATAATAACAAAAATCCATCATCATCATCATCATTGGAAGCTTTCCATTCTCATCTTCCACAACTACATGTTGATGATGATGATGATGAACAATCTAAGCTTAAAGAAGATGATAAAGTTGAAGGTCTACCAGGACAACCTGAAGGAGTGGATTTTGATCAATATGCTGGCTATATAACTCTTGATGCAAACAAAGGGAAAGCACTCTTCTACTACTTTGTTGAGTCACCTCAAAATTCTTCCACCAACCCTCTTCTTCTATGGCTCAATGGAGGTATATGTTTCATCCAATTTTAACTGTCAATAACTTAGTTTAATAATATATATTTACTACTTTGAATTAAGGCAAGAGTTTAATTTTAATGTATTGACAATGTAAAACATTTTATATAGTCGTAAATCTTACATCCGTTTTTTTGATGATAATTTACGTAATTAACGTGAAAAATAGTTATTTTTACTAATATAACATTATGTAATTAGAAGTACGTGTAAAATTATTTTACACTAATAGTCTATCAAAATTAAATTCTTTAAGTTAATAATATATATTTAAAAAAAAGGTGAAAACTCAGGTGACTTCACGTGAAATTAATAGCCGAGAGCCGTTAGATAAAAATTTAGTTAAATCACTCAAATGATCTAACGACTCTTAAGTATTAACTTTACGTAAAATTTACTGCAAATGAATTTCCACTAAAAAAAACATATATGATGAGGATTGAATAGTTTTGATTCTTGAATAGGATAGTTAGTGACCCCACCAAATATTCCTTAACCAAACACGGAAACACAACCATGATGATTGATGAGTTGTTATATCATAATAAAAAATAACAATATAACCAAGTTGGGTTGGTCTAGTGATTAGTTCACTAGTTCGCTTAAACAAGTATCGGGGGTGCATGCAGCAACCCATTGGCCAGCGACAAACCCTTAAATAGAGCTCAGTACCGCGACGGATTAGTCCTTAACCTGTCGGGTTGGGGGATACCGTGGAAAACAAAAAAAAATAACAATATAATTTTGGGGAATATTAGGAAGCAAATATTAGTAATGGAAAAAATAAAAAATTAATTAATGTTAACTCAAACATAAGATAAATATATATAAAAAAATGTTATTCCACCACTAAGCTAATTGTTACTATTTGATTACATGATTCATTATTCCTAATCTATGGCCTAACTTGAACCCATTAATATTGCTAATGGAATTCCAACACGAAAGCAATTATCAATGTCTACCACAGAACATGATAATGCATATGTGTGACTCCATTGATCACACACACAATTGGATCTCTCATTGGTTCTTGAGGTTCTATATATGCCTCTCATCACTGCTTTTGCATCATTAATTAGAAATTGAGAAATTATGCATGGTAAAAAATTTAATGTTTTTATTTTTTGGAAAAGTTTTGGTAAAACATATTTGCTATTCAATATCGCATCAATATTCACATGTTTAATGTTAAATGGAATATGATTTTTTTTATATGTGGACTTTATTTAAGATTCAGTTTTAATGTATTAACAATATAAAATTTGTTACATTATTGTCTAACTAAATTCTTTAGATAATTATTTAAATAATAAATATTTCTTTATAATTTCTAAATTCATAAATATTAAAATTTTTATAATTTCAAATATCTAATAAATATAGTTATTAACCAAATTTTTTAAAATAAAATAATAAAACTAATATTGTTAAAAGTAAAATATTATTCAAAATATATAATTAAATATTATCCAAATCTCTATTATTTAAATATATCAATCAAATATTGTTCAAATTATAATTTAAAGTAAAACAAATATTTTAAATACAAACACAAAAATAATATTCTAAATCAAATTATCATCGTAAAATCAAAAGTTTATCGAACAAATCTATTCCACCCAATTGAAATTCGTCAAAACTTATGTATTAAACGGTACAAATTAAGCGAATTTTTTTATTATAATAATTTTAAATTTTTAGTCCGTCCAAAATTTTTTTAACGAGTTATACAAATCCACCTGACGAATTTAGGTCCATTTGATGCCCTACTCATATATGTGTATCTATAAAGAATAGGACTATAGAATCTCTCTTTTCAATGTCATATTTGGCAATATTAATTGTCTATTGTCACAGCAAACAAAGAAAAGAATAAAAATAAAATAAAAGGCTATAGTTATTATCAGCCGACTTTAGGCCCACAAAAGTGCACATAGAGAAATTCTTTGGTAGATATAATTTCAACATGTATAATAGCTAGATAAAGTTATAATAAAATGATGTAAAATATAATTTAATTGAATATTAAATATTAAATATTATCACATCAACTATTCCTTATTGATTTTTTCAACAACAACAACTTGAATACTACATAACTCGGAGAATTTAAATGGAGGAAAAGTCTGAGTGAATACTCTTAACTTTAAATTACTTATTTCAAAGAGAAAAAAAAAATTCCATATTATTACATGCATTATTTTACTGATTACATATTTAAATTAATTTTCAAAAAATTTTAGATCGAGTATTTTAATTTTTTATTCTAAAATTTTCTGACACAAATTGATCTCTTCTTAAAAAAAATTATTTTATAATAAAATTTGTTAACTAATACATATATTAAGCGTTTTTTTAAAAAATTATAAGAGGGATAGATCAATGAAAATAACAGCTATATCACTCTAAAACTGGCAATGTATAATATGTTCATGAAAAATGCATATGCAGGGCCAGGGTGCTCTTCTCTGGGGTTTGGAGCAATGGAAGAATTGGGACCTTTTAGAATCAATAGTGATGGAAGAACACTTTACAGAAATCCATATGCATGGAACAATGGTAAGCAACTAAGCATTCATTATTATTAGCAAGGTTGAATTTTCCTTCTTCTTTTTTTGTTTTTGTTTTTTCTCCTCTTGTTTTAATATCACACGGTTTGTTAGGATAAATAAAATAAATTAAAACAAATATTTACATATCAAATTTGTTCCTATATGTGTGACTCAGAATGTTGAGTTGATGTACAGCGATTAGCCGATTACCAAACAGAGAGAATAATGTTGTATTTTTTCATTATTTGGATTTTAATTTTATATATTTATATAATTATTAACCTATCATATGGTTCGACCAAGGATTCGTAGGTTGATTGGACAATTGATTTAGTGACCCAATAAATTAGTTGATTCAATTGATGATTCGATTTTAATAATGATGATCTATATTATAAAATCACTTTTAAACGTTAAAATTTTTAGATAAATAAATATAATAGAATAATGCTAGATGGCGCAAATATTATCGGTTTTGGCCAGTAATAATTTAAACTCATATTTATAAAGATTTTGCAAAAAAATAAATATAATTTATACTTATAATTATTAAAAATTTATACACGTAAATTAATATAATTTATATTCATATTCTTTAAAATTTACATACATAAATTAATAAAATATATTTACTAAAAATAATTTAAAGTGAAAATTCATGTGCAGTCGACTTCACTAAGTAAAAGTTGATAGTTGAAAGCCGATAAATAAAAATTTAATTAAATCATCAAATGGCTCTCAATTATCAAATTCATGTGAGTCGATTTCACCTGAGTTTTCAGGGTTTATTAAATGACCAGAGTCATACTCATAACAGATCAAAACTAAGGATGGTTTTGTTGTATGTAAAACATGGCAGTTGCAAACGTGATTTTCCTAGAATCACCAGCAGGTGTTGGATTTTCATATTCAAACACTTCCTCGGACTATGCTAAAATTGGCGACAGCATCACCGCCTTGGATTCTTACACATTCCTTGTGAAGTGGCTTGAGAGATTCCCACACTACAAAACACGTGACTTCTTCATAACTGGAGAAAGCTATGCTGGCCATTATGTCCCTCAGCTTGCTCACACTATTCTCTCATATAATAACATTGCAGCGTCAAATCATCAAACAGTTATCAACTTAAAAGGAATTGCGGTTAGTCAACACACACATACACATACACATTTATATTCGAGGAATTTAATTTTAATACACTGATAGTATTTCAGGTTGGAAATGGATGGATAGATGATAATTTGTGTACAAAGGGTATGTATGATTATTACTGGTCACATGCTCTAAGCTCTGACGAATCACATTCTGGAATTGAAAAAAATTGTGACTATGTTAGCGGTAATTTCTCTAATGAATGCATCAAATATATGAACATGGCTGATGTTGAAGTTGGTGATATTGACATATACAACATATATGCTCCACCTTGTGATTCTTCATCTGCATCAAAATCTCCTGTAAGTTGTAGTATCTCATGTTAATTGGTTAATTAAAAAAAAGGAGATTTTTTTATAATGTACGGTAATTACTAATATATTTAGGCAAGTTATTTTCATCATTTGTAACCAAACACCTTTCATCTTCTAATAACCAACTTGAGTTGGTCGAGTGGTCAGTTCACTCGTCCGTTTAAGCAAATGTCGGGGTTCGAATACCGCCTTGTGCATGCAGCAACTCATTGGTCAGCGGCAGTCCCTTAAATGGAGCTCAGATCTGCGACGGATTAGTTCTTGACCTGTTGGGTTGGGGGATACCGTGGGAAACCAAAAAAAAACTTTCATCTTCTAATTACATCTCAACTTTCATGCTTTATATGTGTCAATGAAACCATATCAAACATTGTAGGGCAATGATTTCGACCCTTGTTCTGATCATTACACAAAGTCCTACTTGAATCTCCCAGAAGTTCAAAAGGCCCTTCATGCTAAAGCCACAAATTGGTCTTCTTGCAGGTATCCAATTGGTTCATTTGAGTTATCTATAAAAAATCTTGTATATACTGTATAAAAAAAAAAATAGACAATTAAACCTATTTCTCGATTCAATAGAAACCTCCCATAATAATGCCATAATCACAACATCAATTATACTCCATGAATTCCTTTTATCTGTCATAATCACAGCCTGGTGGGATGGACGGATAGTCCAGCAAGTATTCTACCAACTATAAATAGATTAATATCAAGTAACTTAAGCATCTGGATTTATAGGTAAGACACTAGTTTTCATTTACCACTTGAATTCAAGATATACAATGATTTAATGAAGGCTTGGCTACATGTATGACATTATTTATTGTTGTTGTTGTATTTAATAATGTAATGCAGTGGCGACACAGATGGTCGAGTTCCCATAACTTCATCTAGGTATTCAATAAATGCCCTCAAACTTCCAGTGCAGACACCTTGGCGTTCATGGTATTCTGCCAATCAGGTGATTAATTTAGAATTATATTAATTAATAATATATCAACATATTTTAATATTGATAGGCCATTATGTATCTATCCTTGTCTATATAGAACCTTAGAGGTTGCAATTAGGTGACATAATTACATGCAAAATATGCAGGTTGGAGGATATGTTGTTGGGTATAAAGGGCTCACTCTTGTAACTGTAAGAGGAGCAGGGCACACTGTTCCAAGCTACCAACCTCAGAGGGCACTAACCATGATCTCATATTTTCTCAATGGAGAACTTCCACCAAAGAATTAAAATTCTCTAAAGTATATTGGTTAGGAAAAAATTGATGTGAAGTCTTGGTAGATAAGTCTCATGCCTAATTCAGGGGGAAAAGATAAACAAAAAATAGAATGGCTCCTACTGTGTGTTTAAAAAGAGTATAAATAATTCATTTCACTGCTTATTTCAAAGGATATTTAACATACCCAATATGCACACGAATTCCAATGAAAGAACCTGAAGTTTCTTAGAAAAGACGAAAATGAATGATTGAATGATATGTCGGATCTGAATAATTGTGAAATCAAATATTCAACTGATTTGGCAAAGGAAGAAAAGCTATCAAAAGCAAAGAAGAGACAATATGTCAAGCAAGCACACTCAAATCTTTCATACTTAAATTATTCCAATAAACAAGTTCCTCATTATAGTTACTTTCCTATGAATGTAATCATATCATTAAATTAATCCCTAAAGTGCTACTTCAGGATGCCAAAATTCAACTCCACTCCACAATTAGGAGGGGGTTCTTATCAGAATTTTCAACAGATCAAGCAAGTTACAAATCAAGAATTAATTTTCCTCATTCAAGCATGATGCTGTTGTTGTGACTTGTGAGAGGAGCTACTCCTGCAGTTGCACTTTGTTTCTTCAGTTTACTTGTTGTTGGTGGCCTCCATAGATAGGGTAAGCAGCGTAGGCAGCAGCATATATGCTTGGATCATGAGGAGGAGGCAATGCATATCCATAACCATCATAAACAGGGGCTCCGTAATAGGTGCCATTCCAGTGGTTGCCACCAAAGTCCATTCTAAACTGTTCTCCAAAGAAATACCCGTTGAGAATCATCACAAATGCAATTTAAAGACATACAACATGAAGAAAATCCAGTCAGTACTATTCTATCACTGATGTTCTAATAACATTTTTAAAAATCAATTCAGAAAACTTCAAATTTGTTGATATAAGCAGCCAAGGACCAAAAAGGTTCACATCCCTTAAGTTAGGTGCAATAAATGGTATCCCTAGATGGATAATCATAAAAAGATACTTGTTCTTGCAGACTAAGGCCACATTTGGAGATTGTCCCCGGGATAGAAATACGGGAGACAAAATCTGTCTCGAGAAAGATATAGGTAGAGGCAGACAAAATCTGTCTTAGAACAACTTTTTTCTCTGCTCCTATTCTTTTAGTGTCTTTATACTTTGCATCTTCCACCTATGTTACATAGCCAGTCCCAAGCCAGGATAAAGGAGGAGGGTTGTGTTAGGCCCTCGACAGCTAGCATAAAAACTTAACTGAATCTAGATGACTTGAGACAGTTATTGGCCATGAAAATCTATTTGAACATGCATGAGAGTACATGAAAGAGGAAATTGCCTGCTTATTTGCTGGATTACGACCCCAAGAAAGACGAACTGTTTGCTTGCCAATCACTGTCCCATTTAGCTTCTGCAATGCCTCTTCAGCATTATTTCTGGAGAGGTGGTTGTTCAGAATGATATGAAATTATTACATAAATAAAGAGAATAGGCAACATGTCCTCTCTGGCTCCATGAAAAAGCAATGATTTGAGAGTGCCAGAAAGTTTACCTGATTGCAAATTGGACAAAACCACACCCCTTTCCAACAGGTATCTTAACAGATACTATCTCACCATACTGAGAGAATTGCTGCCTAAGATCTTCATCTGTAACATTAGGGTCGAGTCCTCCAACAAATATCTATCATAAAATATCGGTTAGGAGAAAGCATAAAAATACAAAAGCTAACAACTGAGTGGGAAACTCACAGTTGTGTTTGTAGAATCCGCTTCAGATTGGCTGGATGCACCATTTGCCTGGCCTCCTATAAAACGAAACAGAAAATTTTGAATACATTCAGTACAGGTATTTCAAACTCTTGTTGCAACATGCAATGGATAAACAAATTTAGAAAAGAGCACATCTCTATTATCAAAATCAAATTGACGGGATGGGAAACCAAGACAAGAACAAATTGATGAAAAAATGAATTCAAGTAGTTCTATTTGCCTACTAAGTAGTATGTACAAAGATACGATGCTGCAGACCAATGACACTTGAGCTTGCCTCACATTATTAGAAGTGGTTTATTAATAAATCAGCAAATAAATTCAATGTTCATTCCTTAAAATACAAAACAGGTGTCATGTCACGGCATTTATTCACCATCTAGATTCCAGAAATAGAAATTGAGATAATCATCAATTCAACCATAATACTGTTGCTTATATGAGAATAAAAATGTAATTCTCAAAGTCCCCAAAGAGTAAATTCCATGCCAGAACTCAGAAACAAGTAATGTGATTTGGGATACCTTGATGGCCAGATGATTTCCTTGGAGTTGCAGCGCCAATACGCATAGGCCTGCTAGAACAGTAAACGCCATTCATTTGAGTCATAGCTTTCGTTCTCTCGCTATCATCTCCAAACCTAACGAAACCATAGCCCTTTGAACGGCCAGTATTGGCATCAAAGACAACTTTTGCAGCTTTAACAGAAGGAAACACACTAGCAAACGTTTCATGCAACAAACTATCTGTAACATCTGCAGCTAAATCTCCTACAAAAATAGAAAGATCAGGAACATTGTCTGAGGACTTCTCTCCTGTACTAAATGTTGCCCAGTTCAGGCGGAAAGGTTGCTCTGTGTTCGGCATCAAAATTCCAGCATAGCTCTGTAAAACCTTCTCAGCTGTGGCATGTGAATGAAATTCAACAAATCCATAACCCTCTGATAGACCAGTCTGCTTATTGCGAATAACCTTGATGGATGAAATCTGCAAAACCATATGGTAACAGTAAAGAAGCAATACTATAGGTTTGTAAATGAAGCCATAAGAGAAGAACAAGAAGCATTTGATGTTGAAACAAGTTAAGATTTCAAAATTCCAGTTAATTTTCATCAAACTAGAGCGGCAACAAAGTAGACACTGTGTCACCTTTTCAAAGTTATATAATCATACAAACACATAATCTTAGTTCCGGTATATTTTTTATGTAATCTAAGTAATAGACTAAATAATGCACAAGATCTAGTTTAAAAAATTAGTATAGGAACTTGTATGAGTGAAGCATACTTCCTTCTAATATAACATTTTGTTCTTGTGTATAACATTTCTGTGACTCTCTCTTCAATAATAATATCTCAATGTAATTCACTATAATCATAATAAAAAAATTTCAACCAAGATAAATATCATGTTAAAGCACTAAGATATGAATGAATATGCACTACAAAGGGAAGAAAACCAGCAACAACATCTACATTTCCCACTAGATTCTTCAAACTTTAATCTTTAAATATAAGAAAAATTCCGAACTTATCATCAATGAGTGTGGTCCTTCTGTATTCTACAAAGGGAAAACTCTTATATGCAAACTAGTTCAAATAAATGCACAACACCTTCATTTCCACGAAAATATTTACGTTTCTATATTAAATTTAAAATATTACATTACGAAATCGGTACTTGATGAAAATGAGTAAAATAAAGCATACAACCTTACATCATAACTTCTGTGCAATGTGAATGTAAAACTCTTTTCACTTACATCCAACCTTAGATTAATTTGGTTTTCTTTTATTGAATTTCAGTTTTACAGGCCATATAAAAGTAAAAATTAAACAAAGTAAAGCTCCCTCCACTTCAAAGACAACACAAGCTTCAATGTTTGCTTCGATTCAAGGCTGAGATAAGCTTCAAAGCACAATGACAGCTTATAAAAGATACTATAAGTCTATAACCCATTAAAACTTAAGAGACACCATCACAAGCAACTAATTGAAAATTTGCATTTTAACATATATATATTCTCTAAAATATCATTATTTGAAAAATCATTATACTTCATTATCTCAATACCATAACTATTAGAATACCACAACTAAATGCATTTACATGCTATAATCCAAGCTTAGCTATTTTAAAAATTACAAATTATACACACCAAATAACCAACTGAAGTAAAAGCTTTCATGTTACTAAATCAACTCAAAAAGATATATGTTAGAAAGAAAAAACCAAAAAGATATATAGCTTTCTCTGAAAATATAACAGAATTAACGGAAAATATGGATACGACCTCTCCGGCGGAAGCGAAGCATCGATGGAGATAGTTCTCATCCATCCAGTGATGTAAATCTCCAACCCAAACCGTCTTGTTCTCACCGCCGCCGGATCCATGCTGGTGCTGCTGGTGGTTGTGGTGAGCCACGTGAGGCGGAGGAGGTGGAGCCGGCGCGTGGTAGGGATGGTGATAAGGCACGTAGTGAGGCGGCGCGTAGTGCTGCGGCGGCAACATGTGGTGCTGCATTACCATGGCCGCCGCAGGATACGGCATCCACTGCTGCGTCGGCACCGCAACGGCCGGTGGATGTTGCCGTTGTTGCTGCTTCGGTTGTTGCGGTTGATGGTTGTCTGACGACGGTTGCTGTTGTTTGTGTTGGTTTTGCTGCGGCGAATCAGAACCGTTGGATTGTTCCATCTTGTTAACTGAAAAAAGAAAGAAACGGTTACAACAATAACAGAGAAACTTTCTCTCTCTGTAACAGAAACGGGTGAGGAGTGAGGTTTTTTAGTTTTAGAGAGAGAAAGAGGTGAATCTGGGAAAATTGGGAAGAGAGAGAAAGAGAGAAAGAGAGCGGGGGCGCGGTGGAAGGGTATAACTAAACTTAAGAGGATGAAGGATACATGGGTTGGGTTTGTTTCGTAAACGCGGACGTTCTTGTGGCCGTTGGATTTCACGAATGGGGTTTGGTGTCAGCCGTTGGATCTGATTGTGAGGGATTTGCACGAATGCCAAGCAGTCCACTTTATATACGATGAGAGTTTCGGTGTCTCAGTGTGGACAGTGTGGTTTCTGCATTCGCCGCCAGATTTTCGTTTCTTTCCCTGCCTCTTCTCTCCTGCAATTTCTTTTCTTTCTTTTTTTTAAATGTTTATTTGGAATCAATTTTTATAAACTCACATCACAATTCACATAGCGTTTGATAAAAATTTTATTTTTGAAAAAAGTTTATAAAAATTAAATTAAAAATAACTTTTAACAAGTATAAATAATAATAAATTTGTGTTTCATAAAATCTTTTTTAAATTTAAAAATATTATAATTAATATTAATATAAGAATTAAATTTAGATATTAATTAATATATAAGATTATATTAGATTTTTTAATTTTAATAAGTATAAATTATTTTAAAAAAAATATTTTAAATACTTTTAAAAGTTACAATCACAAATATACTATTATAAAATATTTTTTAATTTAATAAATAAAAAATAAAGAGCTTGTACTTGTGAAATTTTAAAAATACAAATATTTCAAAAAAAATTTACCAAACTGAATTATAGTTTTATAAGATAAAAAGAATAATTTATATAAATATTTAATCATTTTAATTTTGGTATACTGAAAATTAAAAATATTTTTATATTGATAATATATAAAAATTAAATTTATATTTAATTATATTATCACATAAATAAAAATAATTAATTTTTAAATTAATTATTTCAAAAATTATTAAAACGTATTAATTTGATTAAATAATTATATAAAATATAAAATTATTTATACCGCCAATGTAATAAAATTTAATTTTTTTATTTAATTATAAAAATTAATGTTCTAGAGTAGTTTTATGATTATCAACGTTTCGTGTATACAATGACATATATGAATTTAAAAATAAATTTTGATACACTAATAATATTTTATATGATTATTTAAAAAAATAATTATTAAATTAATTATTATATATTTTTATATAAATATATATATTATTCTATAAATAATATTTTATCTTTAAAAAAATATATATTTTATGTTTTACAAAAATATTATTTATATATTAAAATTAATCACTAAAATTAATTATTAATATATTTATATATAAATATTATATATAATTTAATTTTTTAATATATATTTATATTTTAACATATATTTTATACTAATTATTAATTTTAATATTTGATTTTAATATATACATAATATAATAGTATATTTTAACATATATTTTATGTAAATAACTAATTTAATGACTAATTTTTTATGTATAGTATATTAATATGAATAATTATTTACACAATGAGTAATAAATATAAAAGACAATTAATTTTATTGACCTAGGATATTTAAGTGTAAAATATGTTTTCATATATAGGTATAACCGTATAAGTATTAAATTCATAGATCTAAAAAGAGGAATAAAATTTAATAAAAATATTCATAATTAATTTTAAAAGTAATATTATACATTTAAAGTTTTTATGAATCAAGATTAATCAAATTAAATAATAAAATTTAGAATAATAATAACTATAAATAATTTATATATATATATATATATATAATATAATTATATATTTTAATATATATTTTATATAAATAATTAATTTGGTGGCTGAATTTTATTTTATGTATATACAGCATATTAATATGAATAATTGTTTACACAATGAGTAATAGGTATAAAAGATAATTAATTTTATTGACCTAGAATATTTAAGTGTAAAATATGTTTCCATAAATGGGTATAAGCATTAAATTCATAGATCTGAAAAGAGGAATAAAATTTAACAAAAATATTCATAATAAATTTTAAGAATAGTGTTATATATTCAAATTTTTTTATAAATTTAGACCAACCAAATTAAATAATAATATTTAAAATAATAATAGTTATAACTAATTTTTGTTATGTTAAATTAATTTAGTTGGACTTGATTAATAAAAATATTTAAATGTGTATCATTGTTTAAATTTTAAAAACTTCTGAAAAGGTATAGGTAATTGATAATAATTTTTAAACTTAAATCAAAAGAGTTTCTTGAATCAGTTAAAAAAGTTTGGTTATTTAATATGATTTAAGTCATTCTCCGTTATCTTTCTACTACTTTTAAATATCGAAAGTTTTAGAATTTTCATTTTTTATATTTTTATAAATAAAAAAATAAGTTTAGGTTTTTGCTCAGTGAAAATTATTAGAATATATATCATTCTAAATTATTAGTCTGAGAATGATTAAAACTTAAAAGAATAAAATATTTTAATAGTTTTATTTATATAATAATATTTTAGAATAATTAATCATGTGTTAATTAATTCATGTTGAATTATTTGGTTGAAGATTATTTTAAGTTAATCTATTATGTTTGGAATGTATAAAAATTTAGTTTTAAGTGGTATGATTACAAAAATAAATATAAAATTATTATTTATATTATTTAATAATAGTGCATATATTAATAGGTACTAATCTACTTTACTTATAAATTAAATATTTATAATAATAACAAACATGAAGTTAATTAAAATAGTAAATATCTACCCTTCTAACTAGGTTTTGGATTTGAATATTCAAAATAGCAAAAATATATTGTTTAGGTTATATATAATAAATTACATTTCAGGAAAAAAATTATACATCAAACTTATTCCATATTCATCTTATATAATATAAGGATTTTTTTGGAATACATTTAAAAAATCAATTATTTTCTTAAAAAAATCCTAAATTTTAATTATCAGTATTTTTTTTAGATTCATCACACGTCTAATTAAACGAATTAGAAGTTCACAATTTGCCTAGTTATTCAATAAATTTGAGAGGTGAAACGTGTAGTTCGTTCATTTAAACATTAGGTGAACTGTAAGAAAAAACAAACAAATAATGGTAATTAAAGTTTTTTTAATTTTTTTAGAAAATAATATATTTTTTAATTTATTCCAAAAAAAAATGATACTTGAGGTTAAACTGAAAAAAATAATTAGAATTCCAAACAATGCACTTTTGATTATAATCATAAACTTCAAAATATTGTTTTCACTTATAAATCATTTTTAGCTTAAAATTAGTATTTTCGATTTAAGCTATTTTCATATTTATACCCAGACATAATTTATTTTTGAAAGAAAAAACGGTTTTTGAAAAACAAGTTCTTTTTTCTGAGTTCCCAAACATGCTCTTGCATGAATTGCAAAATTTTCAATCCAAAACCCAACTTGAACATTGTAGTATTGTACATTGTGACTTATTATGAGGTAAAAAAGTTTCCGATCCATTAGCCTTGGTCAATCCAAAATCTTTGAGTTGGATCAGAACTTACAGGCTTGTGAGTTGTGAGTTAGCCCATCCAATGATACCTCGGACCTTACCTCTGAAATGTCTCAAGTTGCAAAATGTAAAGACCAAAACTCATACCAAAACTCAAGTTGGGTTGGTCTAGTGGTTAGCTCACTAGTCCGCTTAAGCAAGTGTCAGGGGTTCGAATCCCGCCTTGTGCATGCAGCAACCCATTGGCCAGCGGCAAACCCTTAAATGGAGCTCAGTACCGCGACGGATTAGTCCTTGACCTGTCGGGTTGGGGGATACCGTGGGAAACCAAAAAAAAAATATATATTATTTATAAACCAACTTGAGTTGGTTAACTTATTCGTCTGTTTAAACAAGTGTCGAAAATTTAAATTTTATTTTGTGTATGCAGTAGTAGCTCATTGACCAGCAGTCATTCTCAAATGACGTTTAGATTTGTGACGAATTAATCCTTAATCTGTCATACTAAGAGAAATCATAAACAAAAAAATATTATTTCTAAAATAAAAAATAATATGTACATAAAAATTAATTACTACTATATATTTGTATATAAATATATTTTATTTAACTTATTTTAAATATATATTTAATATTTCTATCTATATATATAGTGACTAATTTTTTGAAAAACTATATATGATTGTTATACATGAAAATAATATATTAGTATATTATACGGTATTTGAGCTAGTATAGCGCTACAATGCTCAAAAATTAAGAGTTTGAAACAAACTGATTAGAACTTTGATTCAAAATATTTTTAAAATTTTGAACTTTAAATATTTTTTTATAAAAAGTTGTTAAAAAATTACAAAACATGATTATTTTGTGTCTAATTTTTAGTGAAAATATTATAATTTATAACATATTAAAATTTTGATACAAATATTTTATTATAAATGTCTGTTTTTTTGTACCGTACCTACTTAACATGTAAAACAATTATACATCAATCGAAAAATAAGTGAAAGGAATCAGGATCCAATAATTATTCGTTGATTTGATAAGTAATACATTATTTTGAACCCAACCAATTAGTTTTAAACTTATAATAAATTGACAAAGTAAATTTTAAGTTTCTAACCATCAAAACAATTAATATCTTATTACTTTGGAAGAAGATATTCTAATTTTGAATTGAGATATTCTAATTTTATAAAAAGATAATTCTATTTACCACGTAAAATAATACCTAAAAACACAAAGAAGCAAATCAGAAAGAAATCTATTGTGATCTTAAAAAAAAACAAATCAAATTTTTTAATATTCAACACTTAAATTAAATTTTTTTCTATATATATAAATATCTATAGGATCAAATTATTAGCTAGAGTTCTATATAGTTTTAACAAAGAGAAAAAAAATATGGCATCATTGTGTGAGGATGAATTGCTTCACATATTCTCCTTTCCTCCAACAAAATCAATATGTAGGCTTCAATTTCTTTACAAATCTCTTCACGATGAAATTCATGGAGCCAGATTTAGGATGAACCATGCACAAAATATGTCTCTAAAAGATGATACTTACATCTTTATTCAACCAAGAATATTTTTTAATAACTTCGACAAGAATGAATTATTCCATTTGTTGCCGCCACCGCTGCCGTCGCCGCCGACCGGAAAAGAATCGAATTTACATGAGCAACTGCCTAAAAATTCTTTGCAATTCTTGAAAAAGGTAAAAATTCTCGCTTCAAGCAATGGTTTAATTTTGTGTCAAAGTAATAGTAATAAAGAGTTATGTTTATGTAACCCTATAACACAAACATGGCTCCCAATTACTACTCCATCCACTCTACCTGAAAGTCCTTTTCATGAAGCCAATATTTTCTTCAAGTGCATGAATAATAAGGGTTTGGATTATTTGGATGATTACTTGATAATTTTGATTGAGGGGGCACCAGAATGGGGCAACATGTTATTATTAAATTATATTCGTCAAAAGAAGGTGTATGGAGAAAAATGGAGAATGATTTTTTTGTTGGTCCAATGAACATGAGACTCAATAATTCTGTTTATTTTCAAGAAAAATTGTTTCTGATTTCAAATAGTCCTTCTGTTTTTAAGAAGGGTTCTCATTATCTTCTACTATATATAATGGCTTATGATTTTGCGGCCGACGGCGAATCAACCACGATAAACCTACCAGAAGATACTTTAGAGGCTTCTCTTGATTGGAATTGTGATCTAAGAATTTTTGAATGGGGGAAGGAGAAGAGTTTGGATCATTCTCTTTGTTTAGTTAGATACATGAAAGGTTGTTTTACTATATGGGTTTTGATAAATTCAAAGTCAAGTAGATGGAAAAGGATTTTGGAAGTTAAGGTTGAAGAGATAGGGTTGAAGGAAGAAAATCCTAATGTTCAAGGGTTTAGAATTGTTAATGGGAATTGTTTAGCTTTTATAACCGGGAGAAAAGTGTATGGATATTATTGTTTCAACGATCAAAGTTGTTGGGGATTGAAAGAAATATGTGAACATAAATGGGATAATATTAGAATTGATTTGATCCCTTATTCTCCAACTCTTCGACCTTGTGGAAGCAATATGGCTTGAAATTAATTCAAGTTCTAGTTTTGGTATTACGTTTGTTTATGTACAAGTAGCAAAGTCTTTTTTTTTTAATTGATGTAATTCAAATGATGAATTTAATTGATATTATTTATATTTATATTTAAATTAAATATGATATATATAATTTTAAAATTAGAGTTAAATATTGTAACTTCTTTATTATGACATCGTGAAATATTTATTTATAATTTTAATAAATTTTTGTACATGTATATAAATCAATTTAAATAGAATTAATTTATTTATTAAACAGTGATATATAATATATATACACATGTTTTGGCTCCTGTGGTTAGGACGCTACAGTGACACCAAAGAAGTGGGAGAATAAGATCAAAACATATCTTTTAGAAGATATACCAAATTTTTAATTTTAATTTAAGTTTTCAAATTTAATTTTAAATTTTCAAACATATCCTCTTTATAAGTTTTGGCTTATTTTATTTGTTTGAAATTAAATTAAATTTACATAATTTTGTTGACTTGTCTTATGACTCTTTTTATAATCTCATTCTTCATTCTAAACAAAAACAAGCTATGCTATCAAAAACAGAAAGATTAGATGCTAATAATTATTAGTTATTTGAAAAGATCTGTAAATCTCGTGATATCTTACTATATTATTTAGCGAAACTTCACTCTATAATATTTTTTTTTATGGAGAGTACCAGCAAAACAATAATTATCTTTAATAACATAAACAACCACCAATCAAATACAAGTATACTACACTCTAATTTAATACTATTCATTAAATTTACTCTTTTAATTTTATTAATTCACATTATTCATACATCGTTCAAAAATTGTTCAAAAATGTTATTAGTTTTCTATATTTTTTTTCTTATTTATCCTTCGCTTATTAAGGAGAAAAAATCAATGGTACGTACGGTTAGATTATATACACACCCCCCCCCCCCAAATTGAAACAATAATCATGATTCACGAATTTCCACATCAACCATCAATTCGGTAGAATAATATATATGAAATAAATAAACAAAATGAAGAACAACAATATATAAATGCACTTTTATAATATGAGAAATGAAAAAAAAAAGTAACATAATAATAATCATAATAATAATAACCCCGCTAGAAAGGTACACACTACAATATATTCCGTACTTCCATTAGATAGCTATAAGCAACCACGAAACTTTAATGCACGAGATACCTAATAACAATAATTATTATAATGCATGTGATGGAATTGAATGATTTTATCAGAACTAGAAATTTAGGTGCAGTTAACTCTATGTAAAGTTGATAATTAAGATTCGTTAGATAATAATTTAATTAAATTTATCAAATTACCTAACAATTCTCAATTATCAACTTTTTATAAAATTAACTGCACCTGAATTTTCAACTTGATCTAATAACATGTTTGAATTTCTATTTAAAAAAAATCTAAACTATAACTTGGATAGAAGCCATTCTCTTATATAATTTTTGTCCAAATTATAAATTTAGATTTTTGAATGAAAAATTCAATTGCACACATAGAATTACGGCATTGGAGCCCCGGCGGCGGCGGCAGCGAAACCGGGGAAGGCATGGCCGGCACCAGGACTGTGACCTGGATCCGTTGGGCGGAAATCGTTAGTCCCAAACTGGTCTCCAATATTATTGGAACCTATCATATGGCGGCGCCAAAGGGCCACATTTTCATCAAGTGTGGCTATTTCCTTCTTGTTGTCATCACTTTGCATAATTGGCCTTGCAAGAGCTGAGAAAATGGTTAAAGCAAGAAGAGTAGAAGTGATCATGAACACAAACTTTGAATTGGCCATTGTGTATGTTTAGAGAAAGTGGAAAAGTTTTAAGAGATAATTTAATTTGTTGAGATTTGAACAATGTATATGGTATGTGGTAATTGTATATATAGACCTCGTGAGATCCACAGAGCAACGACACGTGTTCATTTTGGAATGAAAAATTATAGGTAGATAATGAAAATACTAATTAATGTGAACAATAGATATATCACATGTTCAATTTATTAGGTGTGCGGATGATTATCCTAATATTAAAATTTAGGTGGATAATTTAACAGTGTAGTATGCTTTATTTTATTGGGCCAATTTTAAAGTCTATTGTTCACAAAAATCATTGTCTATCTAATAATAGAGGTTATCACAAAATCTATTCAGTTTAGAATAAAAATAATAAAAACAGACAAAAAATTAATAATCCAGTTAAACCGATTTGATTTAATTTTTTTAACATTTAATCAATTTAAAAACAAAATATATATTTTTAAAAATTAAATATTTATTTTATATATAAATATTTTATTTTATTATATTTTATTTTTAAAATCTGAAAAAAATATTATAGATATTCAAAGTCTATTATTATTATTATTATTATTATTGTAATTCGACTACTGATTATTCTTGAAAGATTATAATCACAATTTTAATTTTTATATGAAAATATTATTTATATATTAAAATTAACTGCTAAAATAAGTCATAATATATTTTTGTATAAATACATATGTAGTTATTTTAAGTATATATTTATAGTTGTTTTTGTATGAATTTTAATTTTCTTTCTATTTCTAAAACTCAAATTCGTTCAAAACTATTGAAAACAAAATTAATTTTTCTATATTCGACCAAATTGCTAATATAAGGGTTCAAAAGTTAAATACTGAATCCAAAATGACAAAAAAAAAAAAAAACACAAGGACAAGAACAAAAAAACAAAGTGATGAGGAAGTTGCTGGAATATATACATAGCGGATGGTGAAAATGTAAACCTTGACATGATTATGTCTCCCCCAAAAATTCTCTTTTGCAATTTGTACCATGGATCTTGTTGGAACTATCCCTTCTTTTAACTCTAAACTTAGGTATATATTTCGAATATTTTGAATATTATATTGACTTAATTACAAAATATCTTTTTTCTATATAGATAATTGTTTGTAGATATTTTATTTTACAGAAAATTAAATTTGTCCTTTTTTTCTAAGTGAGATATATTTCAACAAGGAAAAATATAGAAAGTGAGTACATACAAAAGATATTTTAAAAATAATCATATAGACATAAAAATCATAAAATTAATCATGTGAATATATTTTTTGTTGAGATATAAACAGTATTTTTTATAGAAAGATGATTAATAAATAGAATTATATTATAATCGTTAATTAATAAATTGATAATGATGCATGGTCATTAAGTTTATCGGTTAAAATATTAGCATTAAGAGAGATAAAACGAATTATGATTTATAATGTACAATAAGAATTGAAGAGATAATATTTAATTTGATTTTTAAATTTATATACAAGCCTCAATTTAGTCTTTAAAGTTTTAATTGCCTTTATTTAATCTCTAAATTTTTTCAATGTATATACATTAATAGAACACTGTCATGAACAGACGAATACCACACTAGACTCTGTAAAATGATGTCGTTTTGATTTTGACACTCAAATAACCAAAAAACAATATCATAAGTGGTATTTATTGAATATTTACCTAATAAAATAAGTAATGCGACATCATTTTTAAACTATTTGAATGCCAAAACCAAAACTACATCATTTTACATGTTTCAGTGTGGCATTTGATTGTCCATTTCAACGTTTTTTAACTAAAAACCGTCTTAGAAATGGAAAAGTATATACAACCAAAAAGTTTTCAGCAAAAAACTAAACAAAATAATATTAATTTATATTAATAATTAATTTTAAATTTTTTAAATTTAAAATTTAAAAAATTTAAGTAAACCTAATTAAAACCTATAAATACATTCCTCTTCTCTTTCACATTAACCTACCCACTTCTAACAATCACATACAAACCTCTCTCTCACTGTCAGACCCTCTCCGCCTCCCCACCGCGACCCACTCCTCTTCTTGAAGTAGAAGGCAACACGTTGGAGAGGCTTTGCACCGACAGGGGATCAGAGGCGTTGATTGAGCCGGTCCAATGTGACGTGAGCGACGTGGAGGTGGTGGATGTCGAAGCAATCGGTAGCACAGATGAGCTCCTCTATGAAATCAAAACCGGTGGCGGGAGAATTATTGGAGGTGTCGTGGAGGAGGCGGTCGAGGGTGGCAGTGGCATTGGCGTAGTTGTAGGATATGGTTTGGATGTCTGGGAATTCGAAGTGTGGGTCGAAGGAAGGAGAGAAGTCAGGGACATTAGGGAGGGTGGTCTTGAACAAAGGTGGGTTGGAGTCTTCGTGGAATCCAAGGTCCTTCATGATGGAGTCCCAATCAAGATTGTACAGCACATGGTCCTCCAGCTGGTCAAGACCCTCTTGCTGTGTGTTGGGTGCAGTAGCCACCAGCGCAACCTTCTCAGGGGTGGGGCTTCTACACAGGTCCAGCACCAAAAAAACATTCATTTAATATGAAAAAAATATCCTAATACTTAACAAAAGAAACATCTAATTATATTTTAGCAAAAATAATTAAATATCTATAAAATTAAAAAAAATATGAAATTTTTAAAGAAATAGATATTCACATTTGCAATACAAAAAAATTCGAAAAATATATAAAAGAACATCCATTTAGTATGAAAAAGAAACATTCTGATACTTAGTAGAAGAAACATCTATATATATTAACTCGTAGAGATTTTGAATTCATCCAAAGATATTTGGTTAGGTTTTGGTTGATATGCTTTTGGTTCCCTAGCTTTACTCCTTAGAAATTAATGTGAGACACGTTTATAAAAGTTAGAGATTAAAAATAGTTAATTAAAATTATAGAGACTAAATTGAGACTCGTTTCTAAATTTAGAAACCAAGTATTAACTCAAAATTGAATTATAGTATAACGAATCATATCTTATTCCAATCTCCCATTCAAATACTCCCATCACTTTACTTTAATTTAAAAATAAAAAATAAAATTTAAGAGAAATAATACTTAATCTAGTCCCTTAATTTATATGCGAATCTCAATTTTATTTTTAAAATTTTAACTGTTTCTATTTAATTTTCAAACTTTGCAAACGTAATTCATTTGGGATAATTTTTGACACATATTAGTTTGTATATTACTCATATAAAATTATTTTTATTCGAAGATGATAACTAATCATTATTAAATAATTTTATATATTTTGTTAAATTATAATCTAATAATTTTCCTACGAAAATAACATTAAAGAATCAGATAGATATGCAAAACAGTTAATTATATATGAAGAAGAATAGTGCGATGACAGGTACACCCACCATGTCTTGCATGATAAGATGTTTCAAGGTACGAACCCAACTTTTGACTTTTTCATTTCCAAATTGATTATTGGCTTCATTACACTCTTGAATCCAGATTCCGATCCCTTGTAGACTTCATAGTAGATTCATCAACATACCCCAAAAGTCAAAAGGGTTTGAGAGTATATACGGAGTAGATTCTTTTGTATCAATCAAATTTATTCTTAGTTATGATGAGCACACACACCATATAACTAAAGAATAATCCTTTGTATATATATGTTCTATTGTTCTTATTAGAGTAAAAAAAAAAAAAAAACTCTATTTCCATTTTTTGAAGCTCAATTTATTCATAAGTAATTAAGAAAAAAAACTAAGGAACATACAATAAATCACTATTGTGATATTAAAAGATAATAAAGGTGAAGTTATTATGTGACACTATAAAGTTATAAGTTTAACTTTGTCATCCTTAGACTCTAATAATAAAAATAATTAAATAAATATAATAGTAAAAAGTAAAAGAAACAAATTATAGGGTAAAGTATTATTTTGATTCTTAATGTTTTAAACATCATATTTTACTCTAAAAAACTTTTAAATAAATATCCTATTTGAATTCTAAAAAAATTTTAAACGATTTAATATTGTCCAACCATTAAATTTGACGTAATAAACAATTTACATATTAAAAAGTCAATAGCATTCGATTTTATTATGTAATTAAAATTGATGAACCAACGATTACTAATATAAAAAAATTTTCTTTAATTTTGAAACGTTGATGATTGATTGTTACGACTCGGAATTTTATACAACAAAAAAATTGAGGAGAAAAAATGTTACAAAAAGATTTTGATTATGTTGTCTAACACATATATGACTTAATTAGTAATGTTATTAACGTTCATATCACTTATTTCGTTAAATATTAGTGTCAATTTGAATAGTAGGACTATATTAAACCTGTTTAATATTTTTTGAAATTGAAATAAAACGTTTAAAACATTAAAGACTAAATTAAAATTTGGTCCAAACGTTAGAGACTAAAATATTACTTTATCCTAAATTTTAACTTTTAATATTGATATTTTATTTATTGATCATTTTTTTAAGAGATCAAAACACCTGTCAGTTAGGTTTGATCAATTCTATTTCGTTCTATATACGTTGATACTTCCTTATGAATTTGGCAAATAATAATTGAACAGAACAAAATAAATAATAATTATTAATTACTCTTGTCATAACATATAGTATTTTCCTGGTAGTCAAGTGTTACATCATGCATGCATGCCACCATATTATGGTGAAGAAATTAAATGTATATATTTAAGCTTTTATATACATAGTAAAAATTCAACGTTGCTCATCAATTTGTCTGAAAATTTGTAGGGGTTCTTATTTAGTGGAATCTTCCCTTTTCCACTCACCCAGCCACACTTCCCATGCTCAAGCAAATATGTTGCTAAGAACAGTAACAAAACAATGGCAATCAAGCAGTTTTGAGAAAAAGCTCACATATATTAAAGAATCCACAATAAATCAAGGTAAATTCTATAGTGCTTATGATTATAGTAGTTATATATGGTGGTGGCTAATATAAATTAAGGTCACATTTTTTAAAAAATATTATTAAATAATGGAAATATATATTTATAATTTTAGTTATACTTTTTTAAGTGTTGCAAAAATTTCATAAATTCACACTATAGTGTTTTTTGGTGACTGAAATAAATTAAACAAAGAAAAACAAAATAAACAAAACAATGAACTGCTTAAATAGAGGGACAGTCCCGTTTAAGACTACTCTTAAACTCCTCTCAAGGTGAAAGAAGCTCCACATGCGAAAGTTGTAACTTCATCGTCATCTTTGTCATAGTATCTGCCACCGTGTTTGCATCTCTCATAATCAAACGAAAGTCAACACGCCAATTCTAATGCATGATATCTCTTATTTTGAGCACCAATAAATAGTATTTGTGTGTATATATATATATATATATATATATATATATATATATATATATATATAAAATTATATAGTTATTGCATCTAATATTATATATTTATTTTAGAGGTAATTAATAAGTATAACATAAGATAATTTTAAATTGATTTAAGCTGATTTTTATTATTTTTTAAATTTTTTTATATTAAAAAGTCATCTAACCTAAAGTACTTGATACTCAGCTGAAAATGTGGTATTTAAGGAAACTATATTCTTTAAAGTTTTCTACTTTTTTTTTTATAAAAAAAATTACATACATATTCATACAATACAACAATCTAGAGGGGATATTTCCCCCTAGTTAGTGTCAAGATATGTCACCAAAAAGTGTAATCGATGCAATATATTGAGAAAAAAAGCGCACTGAAAATTGAAACCAAAGTGAATTCAATAATAGTGACCAAAGAATAATATATAAAGGGTAACTATATTTTGAATCCCACTAGTTAAGATCCTAGTGGACCCTTTTAATTAATTTGCCTAGAACAAAAACTGTATATATTAACAAAGATGTTCTATCATGGATTTGGTTCAAAGCTCACTTGTCCATCCATTAAAGGAAACATGAGAGGTAGGCATGTTGTTGATCATGAACACTTGGGTTGGCTCCTCAACTTGGGGAAGATGCTAGCTAGTGGCCATCAATGAGAATGGATGTGGGTCCCAGCAGTAGTAATGTGCATTATTTTTTGTCGTCAGTTATTATTAGGTTTAATTAATATCTAAATAATTTTATCAAATTTATAATCAAATTTTTATATATATTTTTAATTAAATTTTATATTATTTATAATTTTATAATTAATTTTTTATATTAAAAATTTTAAAATTAATAAAATATTTTATTCAAAAAATATAATATTAAAATTTAATTAAAATTTTAATTATAAGTATCTTTAATTTACGAAAAAATATTTTACTAAAATTAATATTTTTTTATATTTAAAATGATCTAATTAAAAAATAAAAAATTATATAAAAATTTAATTAAAAATATAAACTTAACTATAAATTTAATAAAATTATAGAGATCAATAGAATAATTAAATTTTATTATTATTATTATTATTACTAATTCAATTCGTAAAATTGTAAAAAAAAGTTTATTTTGTTTAAAATTCCACGTTGCCAAGTTGGTAGCCAAGTGTATTTATATTTAATTATTTATGTCACATGAAATGCTATCTTTTTCTTGATAATGAATGAGGTTTAAGACATGACATTATTGTAATTTTGTACAATAACAAAAAAGCCCTTACCTACATTATGCCTACAAAGATAGCAATATATTAATGCACCATAAATGATGATAACATAAAATATTGGCTAGCTAAGTAGTACTTTAATTCTTTGTCTTAGTGATTTATTAAAGGATTTAGCTAATATATATTTTAAGAATATATAAAATGCATGTTAAGATTAAGATTATTATTAGTATAACATTTAAAATTTTTAATAAACATATAATAAATACATTAGAAATATAAACAATTTGTATTTTTTTTATAATTTTTTCTAATTAATAATATTATTATATGTATTTTTAAAACACATATTGATTAAACTCTTAATTATATTATTAGTATTAATAACCTCCTTTGAAAAAAAATTGGGGTTCAACGAAAGTGGCAGGTAAACTACATATGTGACTTCACCTTCATATTATATCACGTAACCTAAGTGAGGTTACATATATCAAACATTATACCATAGACTATAGTAACTTTATGGCTATTCATATATATAATTAAACCATTAAAATGTAAAATCATGCTTAATTTTATTTACTCTGGATAAATTTTGATTTACTGTCAGTATAAAGTATTTTTATATGTGTATTTAATAACATAATATCACATCAATAAAAATAATTATTTTTTACATTAATTACGTAAATAATCATCGAAAAGAAAATGGACATAATTGCAAAAATGTATAGAATGTTTTACATTGTTAATGCATTCAAATTAATCTTTATGACTAAAAATATAAAATATTCTTTTTAGGTATAAAAAGTATAAAACTACTTTTTTTTTAGGACATGAGTATTTTTTTTTTGGTCAAGAGGACATGAGTATAAAACTACTTTAAAATAATCATATGATGAGCCAACCAACTATTGATTTTTTTTTTGGGTCAGGATCAGCTCTTGTGTTTTTTTGGTACTGTCAAAATCGTTTTTATTTTGTTTTTATTAAAGTGAAAGTTCACAAAAACATTCTGTAGTTTGGGCTTAGACAAAGCCCATTTCTAATAAGAATTGCCACACGCCAAGAGAGAAGAAGAAATCCTGACCAAAAAATATAAGATGAGAGAAGAAGAAAAAAAAAAAGAAAAAGGAAAACGGCGGCATTGGGACAAAGAAATAAAAGAGAACGCACGCACGCAACAGAAATGTTTAGAAACGAAAAGAAAAACATTTAATGAATGTGAATGAACCAAGTTTGAAAAACCTCATTTGCCAAGCAACCTCCTTAATCTTATCGTATCTTGTCAACAAAACAAAACATTTCACACTTTATTGTAATAAAACATTAAATTAAGCACTTTATCCTTTTTTTTTTCTTTCTTAAAAAATTAATTATAATACATGCCTGTGGTTTGTGTTATGTCTGTGGTTTGTGTAATTAATTTCTTGTGTGGCGTCAATTGCGTATAGTAATAACAATGAATAAATTAATCAATGTACTAATGTACAATTACTTACATTGTCGTGAATAAATAAGAATAACTAAGGCACAAATAGAATAAGTTTTTTTTTCTATTTACTAGAATTATAAATTAATAATTTTGGTGTTATAATTTTTTCATTTGACTAAAATAATAAAAAAAATAAAAATTGAATATTATAAAACTTTAAATGATATTTTTTATGATTTTTTAACTATTAAATTATAATTTTTTATTATATTATTTATAGAATAATAAAAATATCCTAATAAAATGCTAGTATAAATAAATTTCATACCGACTAATATTAATCACTTTTAAAATATTTTGGAGAATAAATGATCATTTGTATTAATAAAAGATGAAAACGCTGACGTATATATCCACACTAAATTGAAACTGAACTTATACCCACGCAAGATGTTCACCATGTGACAAAAAATTCGAATTCACGACCTCTTAAGTAAGTACAGAGAAATTATACTATTTGAGTAATAACTCCTGGACAAAATACAAATATATATTTTTTATAAAAGTAAAATTATAAATAAATAATTTGAAGAACAAAATTAATTAATTAATTAATTAAAATAAAAAATGATGGAAATGGTGGTGGGTGTGTTATGGTCGCAGGTTCAAAAGAATATGCCGTTGTTATGTTCCTCTTCCTCACAAACATTCTCAGATGCCAACTTTGTGTTGTGTTCTTATGCACTCTTACTTCTATTTTCTTCTCATTTCTTTAATTCCTTCACATGCGCGCTTTTTCTTCCTTTCTCACCCTCCTTCTCCTCTCTCTACATAGATTAGAAGGTAATCGCAATTTTCCCTCTTCTTAATTCTCATTTTTTTATTATTATTTTTATTGTTGTTGTTATTGTTATTTTCTCTTTATATTCAATTTTCGTGCTTTTCTTTTTGTATTGTTTAAACGTTGGGAACGTGGAGATTGTTATGGTCGGTGTTTATCATGTTGCAGTTAAGTTTGAAAAATGTTTTTTTTTTCTCTTTTTTCTGGTTATGATGTTACGTTGCGTTGTGTTTTTTTTTTGTGGCTTTGAAGGTTTTGGTTTGGTTTGTTTCCTTATTTAAATGTTTTTCTTTGCTTTCTATGCTTCTTGTATTGCTTTAAAGTTTAATAAAGGAGGAGGAGGTAGGAGATTAGGGTTTCGGTTTCTTACCAAATTTGATTGGTCATGTTTTATTTGAAGTATACAACACTGGTAACTTGTGGTAACTGCTTTTTGTAGGAATTCAATTTTGGATTTTTTTTTGGTTATATATTTTGTTTGGTTTAAGTATGATTTACTCAGTTTTGTTTGGTATTAGTAGTTTGTTGTAGACTTGTAGTGGTTATTTTTGTTGCACTTTGTGCTTGTAACCTCCATCTGAGGTTATTGTCTTCTACCTGTTTGATGTGAATCCTGAATGAACTTCATATACTTGTGGAAAATGTAAGGATGTTGAATTGAAAAGGGAGAAGTGTTGGGAAATGAAATGGGTTATGAAGTTATAAGGGATAGTGTTTCTGGAGGATGTGATTCTAGAAGATACCTAAAAAAGAAAGAGGATGGTCCATGGAAGCATTTAAGTTGATTTGACATTGGTTCATATATTTGGCTAGTTAAAGTTATTACATTTGATCTTTGTTCATTTGGTTGTTGTGGTGGTTGAAGTTGTTGTTCTTATGTGTCCTTTGCTTTGACAAATACTTAACTGAAAGTTAACTTCATAATTAGCTTATCATTTGATGTTATTGTTCTTCTATGTGTCTATATGTGAATAATGTGATCCCATTACACTTAATTTATACTAAAGTTGCTATTATTATAATTTTGTTCAGGATATTGCTTGTGGTGTTGCTTTCGTGATTTTCTTGAACGTCTAAAGTGGACTTCATCATTGCAGGAATTCTGATAAACATTACGGCACAACTATATAGTAATATATATAGAGATTTTTTTTATTCTTGAATGAGAGATTGGTATGGGCTCTGAAAAGCAGTCTTCCGGTTTTCTCGATACGATCAAAATGGAGAGGGTTAGAACAATTCTAACCCACACTTACCCTTACCCTCACGAGCATTCCCGACATGCTATAATTGCTGTTGTTGTTGGTTGCCTATTTTTCATCTCGTCCGACAACATGCATACTCTTATAGAAAAATTAGACAACAACATTAAGTGGTGGTCTATGTATGGCTGCTTGTTTGGGTTCTTTTATTTCTTTTCGTCGCCATTTATAGGGAAGACAATCAAGCCTAGCTATTCAAATTTCAGTCGATGGTGAGTTTCTTTACCACCGAATGTTTATGTGTTCTTTATGAAAAGTTAATTAACGGCTCAAAAATAATTCCTTATCTACTTTACAGGTACATAGTCTGGATTTTAGTGGCAGCAGTGTATCATCTTCCTAGTTTCCAGTCAATGGGGGTGGATATGAGGATGAATTTATCTTTGTTTCTGACAATATATCTCTCTTCTATATTGTTTCTTCTTGTCTTCCACATTATATTTTACGGCCTCTGGTATATTGGCCTTGTTTCACGGGTGGCTGGAAAGAGACCACAGATCTTGACCATTCTTCAAAACTGCGCTGTAAGTTTGAAAGGTGATTTATTTTATTTTATCTTTTGTATTTAGGTATAAAGTGTCAGTATTGTTCTGATGCCTCCTTTTTCTAACAGGTACTTAGTGTCGCGTGCTGTGTATTTTACAGTCATTGCGGCAATCGTGCCTTTTTAAAACAGAGACCACTTGACCGTAAGAATTCTAACTGGTTTAATTTCTGGAAGAAAGAAGAAAGAAACACATGGCTTGCAAAGTTTCTTCGGATGAATGAGTTAAAGGATCAGGTTTGCTCATCTTGGTTTGCTCCAGTTGGATCTGCAAGTGATTATCCACTTTTGTCAAAGTGGGTTATTTATGGCGAGGTACCCAATATGAATATATATGATTTGTGCTATCTTCTATGTTAAATCATATGTATATTTTGATTGTACTACTTTACTCATTATAGTCATAGTTGTTTTTGTGTTTTAGATAGCTTCTTGCAATGGTTCCTGTCCTGGTTCATCAAATGAAATTTCTCCCATCTACTCTCTGTGGGCCACATTTATTGGGCTTTACATTGCAAATTATGTGGTTGAAAGGTCAACAGGGTAAGTAATTGATTTCATCATGTGCTAAATTTTGTTATTTTCTAGCATGAAGTATGAGAATCCTTTTTCCTGGCTCAAATTAATAGAAAATGTACACTATTAAGTAGTCCCCCCCCCCCCCCTTTCCTAATAATAGATATTAAGATTAGTGCATGATGAAAATTGTTTGTTGCATAACTTTTGTACGTAAGCTTTTTTTAGTGCCACCCAACTTTTCATAATTGAACGAGTTAAGGGTTAATTTTGTATATGTTGTGTTTCTGACAATGTATTTTATTTTCCCAAAACTGTTTATGTTTAGTTGTTTACTACTTCCCTTTGCAATGCAATTTGCACACTGCCATGAAGCCTAGGCTCAATAGAGCAGGATGCATATTACATCTTCATATTACTTTACATTAATATTTTCCTCATCAATTAACTTGATTGCTGTGTTCTTATGTTTGAAAAATTAACAGATGGGCTCTCACCCACCCACTATCTGTTAAAGAATATGAGAAGATGAAGAAGAAGCAGATGAAACCTGATTTTTTGGACATGGTTCCTTGGTACTCTGGGTATGAATTTAAAATATTATTATGTTTACCAATTACACTTTTTTCTTTGTAAAAAAAAAATTCTTGGGGATTTTGAAGGTGCCCTTTGATTGCATTCTTACACTTGCCCTTAAAATACTAAATGATGCAGAACATCAGCTGATTTATTCAAAACAGTTTTTGACCTCATTGTATCGGTAACTGTCTTTGTTGGGCGTTTTGACATGCGTATGATGCAGGTAACATTTTATTTTTCCTTTAACATTGCTTATAATATTGTATCACTGTGTCAGTTTAATATGTAGTTTGAACCTTGAAGTACTTAGATTGTTATAGTGTATCCGATGAAGTATTCAATATACAATTACTTTAACTGAAACCCTTATGTTTATCAACAGGCAGCAATGAGTAAGGTTGACGATGACAATCATAATGGTGATATTATGTACGATCATTTTAATGAGAAGGATGATTTTTGGTTTGATTTCATGGCTGATACTGGCGATGGAGGGAACTCATCTTATGCTGTTGCACGGCTTCTTGCTCAGCCTCAGCTTCGTACAGTGAAAGATGATTCTGTGGTCAAATTAAAGCGTGGAGACTTGCTAATTATTGGAGGTGATCTCGCGTAAGTTTGTTATTTCTATTTATTGTGTCTATTGTATCATCACATGATTTGATTAAGTACTATTTATTTCCTATAAGTTTCATATGAATGATAAGTTGACTCATGTTGAATGTTGATGCTGCAGTCAATGTGTCATTTGAACATTTTGAAATGTTCTGTGTCCATCTTTTAGTGCTGTTTGATGATTTTGTGTCTGCTCTGTTGTAGGTATCCTAACCCATCAGCATTCACATACGAAAGGCGCCTTTTTGTTCCTTTCGAGTATGCTCTTCAACCTCCTCCTTGGTATAAAGCAGAGCAAATAGCTGTTAACAAGCCGGAGGTACCCGATGGAGCTGAACTCAAGAACTATAAAGGACCTCAGTGTTTCGTTATTCCTGGAAACCATGGTTAGTTTCAGCTCATGATTTGTGCTCCACCATATTTTATTCGTTCTCAAGGAGATTGTTCTAAAATAATTATTATTTTTTGATTTTGTCATTTAATCTCATCCTATTTTTGAGAGGATTTCTAAATTCCGTTTCTGCCTAAAGCCAATACGATGCAGTGATTATTATTGTTATTATTTTTAATTTTTTGCTTGTCAGACTGGTTTGATGGACTCCAGACCTTCATGCGGTATATATGTCATAGAAGTTGGTTAGGGGGATGGTTAATGCCACAGAAAAAGAGTTACTTTGCTTTGGAACTCCCTAAACGGTGGTGGGTTTTTGGGCTTGATCTAGCACTCCATGGTGATATTGATGTGTACCAATTCAAATTCTTTAGTCAATTGATCAACGAGAAGGTATAATAATTTTTGCTTCCTCTTCTTTGTTGTCTTCTTACAACTTTATGTGATGGTGAAATAATTATTTTCTAAATAAGTATACTCTAAACTTAGGTAGAATAATTATTTTAGCGATCTCTTTCTTGTTTTCTCCGCAAACTTTTTACATAGGACTACTATGTTATGAGCATTTGAATAAACTTGCATTTTAAATTATTATATGACCTAGCAATGTTTGAATCATTTATTTATATGACCTATCTACATATTGAGTATACCCACTCTCGTCTCATGGTGCTTCTTTTCTCTTTGTCAAGGTTCAAGAGGATGATTCTGTGATCATCATAACCCATGAACCTAACTGGCTTACTGACTGGTATTGGAACGATGTAACTGGAAAGAATATTTCTCACCTGATTTGTGATTATCTAAAAGGAAGATGTAAGCTTCGAATGGCCGGGGACTTGCATCATTACATGCGTCATACTCACACTCAAGTAAATTCAGAGGGGCCTATCCATGTACATCATCTACTTGTAAATGGTTGTGGCGGAGCATTTCTTCATCCCACCCATGTTTTCAGTAAATTTCAAAAGCTTTATGGAGTTAACTATGAATGCAAGTCTGCATATCCTTCCTTTGAAGATTCAAGCAGGGTACGTAGAATGTCTACATTATATTCTTGGGGTGTGATTTCTTGGACCCTATGTAACATGGGATACTTAACACCGGCTTCCCTTTTGCCTTTTCTAACACATGGTATAATATAATTTTTAACATGGTGCAGATTGCATTAGGAAACATACTAAAATTTCGTAAGAAGAACTGGCAATTTGATTTCATTGGAGGCATTATATATTTTATACTGGTCTTTTCAGTGTTTCCGCAAGTGAGTTTCTGTTCCTTTTTATTTTCTATTTTTTTTCCCCTCCCAAATGTTAATTACGGCTTTTGTGCTACGGTCTTACCATTTGTCACTAAATAGTGTTTTCTTTATTTTGATTTCCAGTGTAAGCTGAATCATATCCTGCAAGAGGATACATTCCCGGGTCATGTTAAGAACTTCTTGGCTACTGTGTGGAATGAATTTATATACATCCTGGAGCACTCTTATGTGTCGCTGGCAGGAGCTATAGCTTTACTGGTTGCAGCATATTCTTTTGTTCCATCCAAGTTGTCGCGGAAGAAAAGAGCAATGGTTGGAATTCTTCATGTTTCCGCTCACCTTGCTTCGGCATTGATTCTTATGTTACTTCTTGAAATAGGCGTGGAAACATGCATCCGGCATAACTTGCTGGCAACTTCAGGTGTTGTTTCAACCTTTTCAATTATTTGTGTTCATGCTTGACCTTTGTCTCTGATGATTTTGTGTTAGGATGATGAGAAAAATTATTTAGTTTCACTTTTTTGGGTATATGATCCAGGGTATCATACTTTATATCAGTGGTACCGATCGGTGGAAAGTGAACACTTTCCTGATCCCACCGGCCTCAGAGCTCGTATTGAACAATGGACGTTTGGACTTTATCCAGCATGTATCAAGTACTTAATGTCCGCCTTTGATGTGCCAGAGGTTAGAAATGGATTCTTTTTAAGTTTCAATTTTACTTATCATGATATGATTATGGAGATGATTGTTTTTCTTTCCTCCCTTTCCAGGTCATGGCTGTTAGCCGTAGCAATATTTGTAAGAACGGGTTAGAGTCTCTTTCGCGAGGGGGTGCTGTAATCTATTACGCTTCTGTTTTCCTTTATTTCTGGGTCTTCTCAACACCTGTTGTTTCTTTGGTGTTTGGAAGCTACTTGTACATTTGCATCAACTGGCTTGGCTTGCACTTTGACGAAGCTTTCTCGTCTCTACGAATAGCGAATTACAAATCATTCACGCGATTTCACATCAGGGCTAATGGCGATCTTGAAGTTTATACCCTGGCAGTTGATAAGGTAACAAACTTTAAAACCAAAATGCACCAAGTAAAACTTATAATGATAATCAATAAATAGACTTGGATTAAAGAATTATGTTGCAATAAATAGTCAGTTATTGCAATAATTTGAATCTCTCAAATTTCTTTAACACATGCAAAGTAGCAACTAGCAAGGTTCTCAAACTGTCTATAGATAACACGTAATTCGTTATGAGTTCACAGAATTGTATTTTATGAACTGTGTTAACGAAAATCGATTACGTCTTTGAATGAGCAGGTTCCTAAGGATTGGAAGCTTGATCCTGATTGGGATGGAGAGACAAAAAATCCACAACAGTTGAGCCATTTGAGAAAGCATCCAAGCAAATGGAGAGCAGCAACTTCCAACCAGGATCCAGTGCACACAGTCAAAATTGTTGACCATTTCATTATTGAAACAACACAAAACAATAGTAATAGTAATACTCAGAAGAATGACACTGTATTACAAACAGATGATAGTGATAGGACAGTTCAATGATCTGTTGATCTTGTTCTCAATTTGTAACATAAAAAAAATGTAGTAGTAGTAGTAGTAGTTGTTGTTGTTGTTGTAGTAGATTTTGTATCTGTTCTTTGTCTCTCTTCCTATTCATCTATTCTGTAAAAAAAAGGTAGTAGTGTAAATGTGCTAATCATGGTGTGTCATATAGGGTTAAAAATGGTGGGTAAAAATTATATGAAGCTACAAAATTTTATCATCTTAATCATACTAATACTTTGGAAAAGAATGTCAGAAGAATAATTTTTATGTACAAGTTACATAGAAGAGGCACTAATTGTTACACCATGCAAAATCAGCTCCTACCTTTCTATTTTATTCATCACTATCACACTTTAATTGAATATATTTCAACTTGTATTGAAATATACTGGTCCACAAAATGGATCAAAAAGTGATGGTAGCAAATAGAAAGAGATTGTGTGTTATGTTTCAATTTTCATCAGTCTGATGATAGAAAAGCTTGGTATTGAGTCCCTTTGAGAGCTTCTTGTAATTGTTCCCAGTTCCCAATTTGTTCTGATAATGGAGCTGTGTGTATCTTCACTTGACGACTGTGCAAATCTCTGTGCGGTATTCTTAGAAATTCTTGAACATCATTCAGTTTCTGGATGTATATATGAAGAAATGTCAACATTGGACTCATCTAAATAAAATATATTTCAGATTTTAAGCATGATAAGTATAAAATTTTCTGTGCTTTCATTATTTTACTTGAATATTTCAACAGTCATCTTAGACTTATATATATATATATATATGTGCAAGAATATAATATCTTTTTAAAATTTTATATTACTAAATTTTTTTTAAGTCAACTAACTTAATTAAATAATTCTTGTTCACAATGTACTAATTATATTTATCAAATTTAAGTCATTACCTCAATCTAATCTAATACTCATGTTTTAAGTACATTCATACTAAAATTGATTCCCCCACTTAATTCAATAATTGTGAAATTTGCTTAAATATCAAATATTAGATTTTTACTAACCTTTATAGAAAAAATATATTTATTTTTTTAACCAAACTTAAAAGTGAGAATTAAACATTGTAAAAAAGAAAAGAAAAGAGTGAATATTTTGGTGGTGGACATGTGCCTTACAGTGAGATTTTTCAGAAGATCCTCATAATAGAGAACAATGTGGTGAGTGTTGTTAAAATATTCAATGGCTTTTGAAGCTGTCTCTTCTGTTTCCTTCAGTTCTGATTCCAGTAACGTGGTGTTGATCCATGGCTTGTATTTGGCAAGAATTTTAGCCTGCAAAATTAGCAAACCCTAGTTGTTAAAATTTAGTAATTTTATTTACTCTTCATATCAACTCGGTAGATTAATTATTATATAGCACATGTTTGGTTTTACTTTATTCTAATTAAAAAGTGGCTTTTCAACTAAATGCTATCTCTTTGCAGCAGCAATTTGATTATAAACTTCTCACAATTTGCAACTACATGTTATTTATTTAGTTTTACTTTTCAATATATTAGAAAACCAATAAAGTACCTTTAAAAAAAGAGTACTCAATATTAGTAAACATGTAGAAAGCAAAAAAAAAAAAAGGATAGATAAGAATCTATTTTTTGAAAAGGAAAAAGTAGAAATTATTTTCTCCCTTATTTTTAGAAAAAGAAATAACATAAAAAAACACTAATTTACAACTTTCTGCAAATGTTAGTAGAAAAATTGTAGATTTTAAAATTTATAAATAAAATATTATTATATACTGAACACTCCTACACTAATATGAAAATGCAAATATTATTAATTAATTATATATTTAAATTATTTTTTAATTAACAAAATTAAGAGAACATATATTAATTATTAAAAAATATTAATATCAAAATAGTATCTTCTACAGAGAGTGTAGGTGTTACGGAATTATTTTTTATTCCCCTTAACAAATAAATAAAAGAAATTCATGCAAGAAATGAAGAAAGTGAAAAGTCATTCTAGGGAGAAAAAACAGTAAGAATTTACTTTATTTAATATTAATTAATTATTATAATATTTAAGGTTTGTTTGGATGAATTCTAAAAAAATTTTTTTTTGAGTTTTTTTAAAAAGATTTTATAAAAAAATAAAAGTAATTTTTATATTTGAATATCTCATGTAAAAAGATTTTTTTATTTATCAATTATGTTTGGGTATAATAATATAAAAGTATTTTTTTGTTTATTTATTACATGAAAAACATCTTTTTTTAAAGAAAAAAATCTTTTAAAAAAAGATATAAATTGTAACTTCTCAAAAAAAATATTTATTTTATTTTTCTAGTACTTTTATTTTTATTACTAAAAGTTTGCCAAACACACTAAAAAATAAAAAAATATTAAAACAATATTTTTTATCAAAATAATAACATCCAAACAAACACTTAATAAATATTAAATAAAATAAATTATAATTACTTTTAGCTAATATTTTTTTTTACTAAACACTTCTGAAAGTAAAATATGGAAAGACCTCTAATGGAGAGTGAACATGAGACTTGTGGGTTCCATTCAATGGCTTGGCATCTTTGTCATATGAATTTGCTAAAACAGATACCATTCTGCGAAGCAAATTTCTTCTGAAAAGAAATATTACTGAAACCTTTCTCCTTTCAAAGTATTTCACTATCTCCTCATGATTCTCCATCAAACCCTGAAATATATTATGTAGTGTATAACATAATAATCACATCTTTGGAAAATTACTAAATATCCACACTTTTTGTCAATATAATTTTTCATTTATAAATTATATGTACTATTTTTAACCATTGAATGAATACATATATAATTTTATTAACTTGTGTCATTTTATTACCTCTTAGTAAATTCTAGTGGTATTAATTTTTATCATCATCAAATAATTGTGCTAGCTAGCATGATATTACACTTACACTTTTTTATAATAAAAAAAGTTTTCTAATGATGTAAACAATATTACATACGGCAATGAGTTATAACTTATAACTCAAATGGCATAGTCTCCTCATACTCATTTAAGAGGTCATGTTAAAAAAATGTCCTTCTTCATTTTTTTTTATCTTTTATCGTATTTAATTAAATATAATTTTTATTCAAATACAAAAAATTAAAAATTAAAAAACTTAAGGAAAAGTAAGATTGATAGGTAAAAAGAGTTTGATACTAATACACTGTTAACATAAAATTATACACAGTTCCATCGGATTTATATATTTAAAATATTTTTGGAATAAGTAGTAAATTTAAATTAAATTTTACTGATATAATAATAATACACGACTAAATGTGTGTGTAAAACTCTTTTATATTCGCTTTTAGCGTATAGAAAATTAAACTCAAATAAAAAAAATTGAATAATATATATTGATTTGTAGAAACCTGATTGAGCATCCATTTGAATCCCAAAGCTGAAGTGCATTGATTCTTGGAAGCACTAGTGAACCAATCAAGATTGTAAAGTGTGTCCATTGTCTTCAAAATTGAAGAAACATTTTCTCTTCTTTTTTTCAAAGAGAATATCTCACCATTGGAGCTTACATTGCCATGGCTGTTCAAAAATGTCTCAAACCATCCACTTCCTGATCTTTGCATTGATAGGATCACAAAAAACCTAACAGGATTACATGCACATTCCTCTCTGTATTCACATCCACAAATCATTGATTAATTATTAATTAAATTAAACTCATGAAAAATAATCTCATTATTAAATAATATAATAAACCCACAAAACAATTTTTTTAAAAAAGAAAGCAACAAGTGATGATCATCCCTAATATTATTTTTTATATGTATATAAATCTTTACCATATTAATAATTTCAATATTTTAAAACTTAATAGTGATCTAGCTAGCTAGTAGCTAGTCATGTATAATTAATATGTATGATCAACTAATTTTTTTTAAATAAATTCTTATTAACATACCAAAATACAATAAAAGAGATAGGCTTGTATCAAAAAATGAAATACTTAAAACAAAATCTTGTATAAAATATAGGAAGAGTTTCAAGTATACTGAAACACCCGTATTTCAGTTATTTTAACTGTTTGATCTAAATTATAAAAAAATATATATAATATATTAATTAAAATCAACGTTAAAACAACTGAAACACCGATATTTTTGGTACACTTGAAATTTTTTCTAAAATATATCTGAAAGTATTCATAACGATACATACATCAAATATAGATTTAACAGCAATACTTTGAAGGATAGGCTTGTATGAATTATGGCAAACAAATTATTAAAGAGAAATGAAGATTATTAATTTACCTGTTATAAGTTTTGGGTTGTGGATAATGCAAGTAGGGAAGTTCCCATTGTTCCACACCATAAGGATAACAAGATGATGAATGGTTATTATTACTATTAAAGACTTTACTTCTAAGTTCCAACAACTTTGTATTTGCTCTAATAATAACCCTTGGATGCTCTAAATTAATTGAGCAAAGATACATTCCACAAACTGCAGTGATGACCAAAACTACCAACCCATATGTTAATGGAGATTTCTTAATAGATTTTATGTCCACATAGTCCTGTAATCATGAAATTGATACTATATTATATATATATGCCATTCATATGTCATAATATTATAATAACTTTGAAGGAAAAAAAATAATATCAAAATAGATATAAATAATAAGGTTCTCTATCTTAGCTATTATACTTGAAATGAAGCATACATAAAATCTAAAAGCTTATTCATTAAAATTTAAAAGTAGGAGGCTAGAAACTTGTAATAGTAATAACATGTTTAAATAAACCTAATCAAACCATAATGTATAAACTATACATACCAAACTCATATTTATTCAATAAAAAAAATGAATAATCTTCTCCTTTTAAGAATTTAAGGAATCCGTCAATACATGAAAACTAATTTGGCAGCTGAATGTAAGTCCAATGATTTGAATGAGAAAAAAAAAAGAGAAAAATTTCAAATAATTAAGAAATATATAGTTCTTCAATGATTTGAAAACAATAGAACATCTAGAATAATTTGAAATATAAAAGAAATTAAAATTACCATCTAATGATTTATTTGGATTAATATATATAATTAAGTCTAAGTCTCTCACCTTGTGAATAAGAAGTGTATCTTCAATCATCTTCTAATCTTCTTCAAAAGAAAGCTAAGAAGGAAAGAGAAATTAAAGGACAAAGACAGAGACCCTCTTCTTCCTCTTTGATTTTGTTGAACTCCTCAAATCTATGCCATGTTTTTGAAGTGTTATATATAATTACATATATATGTTCATAGTTTCGAGGTTTCCACATGAAGTTCTACGTTGTCAAATTCTACAATAGTTTGCTTTGATATTATAATATTTAGTTTCTTTATTAAACTTTTCAACTTAATCTACACGGAAGACATAATAATCATTACCAAAATTTTTAATATATGGCAATATATATGAACACCTGTTTATTATGCACAAATTTTACGTTAACTGGTGTGTATAATATAAATTGAATCCAGATAATTATATTTATATTATATATTTGTAAGCGTCAGTTGAATTAAAAAAAAATTATGTTAGATAACTAATGACTTTTTGAATAACATGAAGAACGACTTCTAAAATTGGTTCAATTCAGGTAAAATACATTATATTTCAAATTATTTACCTAAAATTTAATATTAGAATAATCATTCACACACTTAATGAATTGAACATCTAATATATCCATTATTCACATTATTTAATATTTTCATTGTCTACCTATATTTTTTCTTAAAAAGATGTTTGCTGTGAAGAATTATTCGATGAGGAGACAACAACAAAAGAGAATGAAAAGTCTAACATCAATTAAGTTCTTTGGTATAAGGAATAGTATCAAAGTCCAAGAAAATAATAAAGAAAAAAAAAAAGAAATAGTAACGTATTTCGAGAACAGGGTCACATAAAAATTTAAGATTGCTATTTTGTTTTTATTCAGAGTAAATAAACTATCATTTTTAATAATAAAAATTTAAAATTTAATAAATTTATTCTAAGCTTTCAATAATTTAGTCTTTTATTTTATTTATTTGGACTTTGGTCACACTGCTGGTTGAGTAGCACAAGAAAATGGGTAAGCACTTTTACAGCCGTGTATCTAGCTGAGACTGTGTCACATGAGAGCTTAATTTAAAAGAATAAAATAAAATAAAGAAATAAATGTAACAATATTTGTTATTCATTTGTTTTTATAGTTAAATAAATTTATATATATTATATTGTCAAGCATTGGATCTAGTAGCATTGTATTAACATCATGAAAATATAAAACCAAAGGTGACGAGAATAACACAATCACACAGAATAAATTCTACAATGTTCTAATATAATAATGAATTAATGAGGAGACTATATATTTTTCATAAAAAAAGATTATTAATAATGAATTAATGAACTGTGTGACACTACTTTTTTTCCCCACCTAAAAGATCAGTTGATAAATAAGAAAACTTCAACTTATTATGATTATTATGTTTGGAAAATTTCATTGCTAATATGTAATGCACGTCATTACATACTGATAGTTGGCGCCATGATAAAAGCATCACTACTACTTATCTAAATAAATTATTATGTAGATTCATAATTTAATGGCATATGAACAGCTGTATGTTACTATGACTTAAGGTATTCGTCAAATAATAGTTTATGCCATTTTATGCCTATCAAGATTCAAGATCATAATTTAATCTTTATAACAGGATTAACATCCATGATGAAATAAATTATTTTGAAGAGTCATATAAATATTATTAGCTGTAAGAAACATAAAGTTTAAAATTGTTCTAAATCATTGTTAAGAAATTTTCTTAACACAAAATCATTATTAAAAATACTTATGTTTCATTAAATATTAATATACTTATAACTAAACGCTAAACTACACAAATTGCATAGGTAAGCATATAATTCTCGGGCGGAATTATAAATTTGTACAACTATTGTTTAACTTCGGTAGCTTATACATTATATTTTTAGGGGGGAAAATATTTTTAATGCACCAAAGATGTAAAATATTTTATAATCATATTCGTCCTTTTATATGGCTATTAAGTATTAAGTATTAACACAAAACATAAAAACATAATAAATTTTTTGCTGATGTAATAATATATAATTAAATGTATACGTGAAATATCATTATGCTAACGGCGCATAAATAAACATTAAATCGATACACAATTCAAAACACAAAACATGCTTCTAAACTTTCTAAATGTTTGCAGAGGCACTTACATATCATTTACCAATCAATTTATACAAAATTGCGAACTTTGCTTGGAATCCTATCTAGTCATATGGCAATCATGAATTTCATTAGCTACTAATAACATTCAAATTACTAAAAAAATTTCATGTGCTGATCCCAAAAATGAAGCCACATAGAGAAGACACAAGTTGGAAATAACGGCCATAGTAGAATCTTTATATCTTCAGTAATAATACTATAGTGATGATGAATATCTCTACAACTATAATATAAAACTTTTTGAGGTCTTCATCTTGTTGGCCAAATCCATAGCCAATATAACGCACCTGCTAAGAAAAATGAAAACATTATCAATATTTGCTATGAGAAAAATGGTTGCCAAAACACATCATATGCCGATTGCCATGATTACTTAGGCCTAAACAATAGATTACCATAACTATACCTGCATTGAAATGCAAGAAAAAAGGATATTTTAGTGCATTAAAATATGAAAGCATCAATTTCTTTTAGTAAATTATATTGACCTTCCCACTTGAAATTTCACACATAGCACCCCTTGATTTGTCATGCCTATATTGACCTTCGGAGAGGTCAGTGTAATGTTGTCTTGACTCTTTGAATGTCAATGTAATTTACCCCATTTTTTTCTCTTTTTCTCTTCAGTTTAAGCACTAAAAGCAAAATAAATGTTTTTTTCATTTTCTGATTGACAATGATCATCATTTTCTAGGAAAGTACCAAGAATATATATATTTTCCAATAATGCATCAAGCATTACTAAGTTGGGATAAACTCTCCTTCATTAACTAAAAGTCCAAAATATCAAAGTTAGTTAAGGGAAGAATAGGTATTTCTAGAGGACATACCATGGAAAATGTCAATGTTGTTACAAGGAAAGGATACAAAACTCTCTTCATAAGATGATGAGACGGACAATCTGGCTCAAATACCGGAATGACTTGGTTGTTTCTCTTAAGCATTTGTTTTTATCATCTCGAGGCCAATGCTGCATCAACCAGAATCACCAGTAAGCAATATGAATGTGTCAGAATCTGAATTTGATGCTGACTTGCAAAAGCTATAAGTAAAAATGATTATTAGAAGTTAACCTCTGCAAGCATGTTGAGATTCTCGCGAACACCCTTTAGCAACTCCGCTGGATCACCTTCCCACCTATAGAGTTCTAGCTCCTTCCCTTCGAAGATCTTTTGAGAAACCTGAAAGAAACAACAAAATGATCAGCTTTTCGGTCATGTTCAGCAATGATGCAGACCTCCTACACGCATTAACTATGTCTGTTCAGAAAGAGTACTGATAAAACAGTACTCTCTCAATTCCCTTTTATCTATCACTTTCTTTTTGTTCTACGGATGTATCCAGATATATTAATCTAGGGATGTACCAATAATGTGACAGTGACAGGTAAAAGAGAACAAAAAGGATTAATTGTTGCAAGTTTTATTACGTGACGAATTTATTCAATTATTTTATGAGCAAAATGGTGAAAGTTGCCTTCTTGCACTCATATATCTTACCCACAAAATCTTTCAGAAGCTCATAAATACACAAAGAAATTCAGGGCACCAATTGGTAGAATTGGTGATTGCAAGGGAGCTAAAAATATTCTATCATATCTATATTCATCTACACAAAAAAATCATCCATAGGCTCATAGATACCAAAGCTATCTATCACTTTTACATGGTTAATTGAAATCAACAAAATATGATAAAATGTATTAGAGATGATATAATCATTCATGATGCCTCCTCCGATCAGCTTAAGTTTTTGGGATGAGTGGTTTCATGACAAAATGATACGATGACAAAGAGTATAATCGTTGTACCTGCTTTGCTATGACCTGACCACCGGCTATGTGAGAAAAATATATGTTGTAGAAATGGGAGAGAAACAAGGGAGGGCTTCTCTCGGCAAGTTCCTCCAAATATTTGGCATAAGTCAGTCCCGGCGAGCGAGGATTCGGAATCGCAAGTCCTTGCTGCTCAAACCCTTCCAAATCCTTTGCAATCCCTTCTGACCTTTCCAACCCAGTTTTCCTAAAGTAAGCATCTGTAATACGAAAGTCGTCAACACAACCGAATTTTCCCCTCCAAAACAACCAACCGTTAATAGAAATTATTGTCAGCATCACAGCATTATAATTTCAGAAGTTTCTACAGCTGCAATAGCACTATAGCAGTGCTTTTACACTCAAAAGTTTCAACAATCCTATTATGCTCCTATTGATCCATGCCATTCTCGAGGATTAATTCAATTACCAGTTCAATTAATTTGGCTACTATCTATGCAATCGATTACTTAGATTCGAATTATGATAAATTGACAAAATAGTGAAAATACTAAAAAAAATTAAGGTAAGAAACGCAATCTATGTTAACTACATGAAGAATTAAGCTTACAAGAGACGTGATCAGAGTCGTCGACGATGCGTTCGACGGTGTTGAAGACAAGTTTGGAATCAACCAAGTAACGGAGGAAGCCTTGAACGGATGGATGCCACGCGTCAGAAGCAGGACCGTTGGATGATGATGATTCTTCTTCTTTGTTTTCGGGGGACTTGGGAGTAGCATTGTTGTTGCGAAGCCTCATAGCAACGAACCTCATCTCTTCGGTGATGCCGGTTGTCTCTCCAGGATAGAGCCTCCGGTACCTGTTCCTCTTCTTCAACGGAGGAGTAGTGGTGGAAGCGTTGGGATTGGGAGCGCATAAGCATAAGGAGAAGGTACGAGTGTTAGTGATGAAGTTGAGGTTCTTGGAAGGTGAAGTTGAGGAGGTGGAGGTGGTTATGGTGGTTGGTGGTGTGGATAAGCATAGTTGAGGTTGAAGAGCTTTTGCCGTTAGCAACATCTCTCATGCTTTGCTTCTGCTATCTTAATTCGCTTCCCAAATTTCTTTTCTTCTCTTTTATGTTCGTTTTTTCGCATAACACTTAACACTACCTAAATTATATCAAATCTAAATTAATCTCACTTAACTGAAGCTATTCATAGATTCTCCAGAATATGTGCTAGGCTTATGATATTTTTAAAATATCTTTTAATTCATTATATATAAAAATTTAATTTTAATTTACTGCCGGTATAAAATACATACAATCATATCTATTTTTTGAATGATTATTTACAAAATTTAGTTATAATGTATCGAAATTAAATTTTATATATAATTCATAAAAAATATTATTTTAAAGATTCGAATTCAAATTTTTTTAATTATTGAATTATAAACCATTTATCATCTTAACTCATTTTTTATTATTTTTATAATATTTAATAAATAAAAGAGTGAATTTAAAGTTGGCAACAAGCAATAAATTTTTTTTTTAAGAAACCCAACAATGTTTTCAGTTCAGTCTTATAATAATTATTATTTAACTTTGGAATGCACGCAAAGGGGAAAAAAGTTGGTAATTCAATCTGTGTAATGAAATAGGTTAACCTCGTACTAGACCATCTAGCTTGTGCGAGCAAATAGGGAAGGACAAATGCAATTATGCAGAGAACAACATATGATTGTTATGTGAAAATAATCAATAATCAATGATATATATACATAAGTAATGATCATATTTCCTATTTATTATGTACAAGAGACGCTGATTACAAACCCCAAAATAGCAGACCTACAAGACACAAGGTTCATGAAAATTTGAAGCAACAAATGAATGATTGGGGAATGGAAATGTACAACTAAGGCCAAGCCAAAAAACAAATGAGAAGGCTTGCAAGAAATTTGTCAGTCCTAAACTTGTTAATGCTATCATGCTACGATCAGATCTAACCATAAGATCTATGAACTTCTCATGCAGTTGACATGCGAATGTCGCACACCAGAAGCCGTGTAAACCGTACACCTAGCTGAACTCTTTTCAGAAGTATTTACAAATCTCGCAAAGAAGCATCATCACAAGCTCAAGTATAGAATGCTCTCAATTTCTGTAAGAACTTCAATGTCTCTATATATGAAGGGTCTGCGCGGCTCAACGGCTTGCAAGAATTTATATGATCTGTTGACTCCAATACCTGTTTCAAAAATTTGAAGATACGTAGAAAATAAATTAAATTGCAATACTGCAAATAAATTATTGAATTCATTTTCATCTGCGATTTCATAATATACTTACAACTAGTTCCCCAAATCCTGGATATGCAGACTCGATTGGTACAATTTCCAGTCGGAAGGCCCATCCACCATAACCTTCAACAATTGGAGTTACCTTCGTCTGCAAAAACAGCCAGCATTAAACTCAAAAAAAGACAACGCATACACAAACAGAAAACGCTATGAACTGCTGACCACCTCGCAAAAACTGAGAACATCAAGCATCCCTTTCTTGTGAAGGTGACGAATATAGTCATTAAGCTGTATCAATCTTGTAGACCCACTTCTTAGCTCCCCAATCTATTAAACATTAAAAACTCTTAAAGATCTTTCAAACGTAGCAATGAGAAAGATTAAACAATCATACATAGTCGAATGTTAACAAGTGACTTCTGATACTAACCGTTGGAGCAGGACGTAGCACAAGGCCCATTCGCCAAGGCATATCTGCAAGTTTGCTACCAAAATGTGGGCAGCTATAAAACACCTAAAACCGAACTAAAGAATAAATCAACAGAAACGGTCATTTCTTAAGCATATAATTAAGGAGTTCAAACTTACAATTCCTTTTGTATTTTTCACAAGATTATCATGTCTTTCCTCCTTTGCTTTATAAAGGATCTGCTTCACAACCAAGCCCCCCATACTGCAAAGTAGAGAAAAAAAAACCACAAAGGGAACAAGGGAAAACACAGTATGAGGCACATTATAAAATTCAACAAATGATGAGATGCAAAGATATGAAAACTGCAATTCCACAGTCAATAAAGCAATCTCTTAAGCTTGAGCTACTTGCACTACCAAAAATGGCAAAAACTTCCTCTGCGTGCATCATTCAACTCATGAATGTATAGAAGGCTAAGTGCAGTGTGTTTAAACATGCAATGTGAAAAATCCGGTAGCCATACCAACCTGTGAGTAACAAAAACAACAGGCCGATCCCCAATTCCTGCAGCAACAAGCTTCTCCAAGAGCATCGAACTAACTTCCTGCAAAATTAAAAAATAAAATAAAAACCATGTTGGTTCCTTTTTACTATATTCCGGTTCAGAGTAGTTGCAGTGGAAGTTGTCACTGTCATGTGCCCTTAATTTGCAAGCCAGATGATAACTATCAAAATTATGTCAAACTGAATAATGTAGAAAGAATCTCACAAGTTATAATCCCTCCAATTGAACAATAAGTATAACTTTAAAACGAGGACCAAATTTTTTTAAAACAAAAATCTTATTATATAAACCAATGTATTTCAGAATAGTGCTAGTTTTGACAGCATCCATTCTATAATATAAAACTATCATATATGTGATAGTAGGGCCTTAAAGAGCAACTGAAGCAAGGTTGGCAAGCCAGTTTATTAAGTATAGGTTTAAAATTGATAATTTTCTACAAACCCTAAAAAGGCTCATCGAGGATGAAATCCTGGTATTGCACACAGCAAAGTTTTCACAACTTCAAAGAAGTCTAAAAAGTCACGATAGTGATGAAGAAAATAAAATGACTCCATTTCTTAATCCACTAATATAATTATAAATAAAGTGTGGAGGAAAAAAAATATATAACCTGAAGCGGCAAGCTAGCTCCAGACCACTGTGTGAGGTTAGTCTGCATAAAGCATTTACTTGAGAGTTAGATGTAGAAGAAGGGGATCCCACACAAAACAAGCTCTAATAAAGCTTTTAGAGCTAACAACAATGAATAATTCAAGATTCAGAAACCAAACATGTCAGGGTCTAACTAAGGCAAATATTTCATGATCTCTTTTTAAGTTTTTATAGAAACATCTTAAGCTTTACTATGGAAAACCTTGTATTTGAGAGAAAACATGCGAGCCTCAGCAAAATCACTGGAAAGCCATTCACTAGGCCAAAAGGTTCCAAGCTTTCCTGCCTCCTCATCAATCTTCTCCACCAGGGTATGCATAGTTGAGGATTTGTCCTCGGATATGCGCCATGTTTTGTAAGGCCCACCACGGAGGCCATGGACAAAAACTACATCTATGGCAGGAGTATTTGCATCTAGCTTTCTTTTAGATGAATTTTTAGCGGAAGTAGCCTTAGATATGTCTTCTGAGGAATCATCTTGTCCATTTGTTTTTTTGGGACACCTCCAGTGAGGAAGATGAGGATTTATCAAGAATATCATGTCGTCATACCGAGGGCAGAAGTCATTATTACTTGTTACACCACCATCCTTATGGCTTCCATTATCAGGTGTTCCATTAAGCTGGTCATTACAAAAAATATTTAGGATTGTGGCCCTCGCATAGCTTTGTAGTTTAGGGTCACTGCAACCTGGGATTCTCCCATTAGCACAATCATCAAGCCATTTGCACCAAGTTTTATCAGCTATAATAAACTTCTTCACTTTGGGAAGAAGAGAAAGAACGGTCAACAGCCGAGCAGCATGCCTGCGGATATGAGCTGTAGGTGGAACTCGGAGACTAGATGAATCTTTCGCATCAGAGATAGGTGGTTCTCCATTGCCATTGGATTTCCTCCCCTGCCCGTCATGTGCTCTAGATGATGCATCATATGCCTCAATTGCAGCCAGCTTTTCATAATCATCATTCAACAAAAACCGCCTTAGCAAACATAAGATTCCAAAATCAACAATCATCTCCTGACAAAGAGAGTCTTCATAACAAACTTCAGTCAAAGCCTTAATCCCTTTCAAGGTAGCTACAGCAGAATCTGCAGCATCTAATTTAGGCAAACTATCTACTTTCAAATTTTTAAATGCTGCTGCTAAAGGATCCAGAGCAAGAAAATCAGCCAGCGGGGATGCATCCGCAGTATTGGAAGTAGTTTTCAATTGTTTTGCAGACAGAATAACAACTGCACTAGCTAGCTGATTTGCAACTTGTGCAGCAGAAGCAATATTGGAGTGATTGATTAAGGTCTGCAAAGGTTGACACAGGTATATTAAACTGTTGACTTGGAATTGCAACAGCGCGATTACAACATGAAATGTCATTTTTGAGTTCAATGCATATAAATCATCATGTAACAGAAAGAACAAAATCATTCCCATACCTTCACATTATCACTTTTAGGTTGACTGGTTTGTTTATCATTTGATTTCTTGATGGAACTTTGCACTTCATTTAGCAGCATGACTAACCATCCTTGAGAAACTGGCACAGCTTTTGGTCCATGGTCTTCTAATATCTGAGAAAGAATCTTTATGGCTGAAGATTGTATAGCATTAGAGGAAAATGTTCCAAAAACCCAAGGAAGAAGAATGCCTGACCATTTTTGACCCTCCTCAAGAGACAAATGGAAGTCCCCAGTACAGAGTAGTTCTAATGCCTTTGCCATTGCTTCTTGCACTTGCTTATTCTTTGATGTCTGCTTGGCAATGTCTCTCATTGAATTTAAACCTTTATCCATCACTATCTTCTGTGCCTCAGGACTTCTCTCGACAGATAACAGAAAAGCAGAAAAAGCTACCTTGGCCAGTGAAAAGTCTTCATGCTTGCAGGCCTGGGATATAGTAGAAAGAAGACTGGAACTCCAATCAGAAATAGAATCATTCAAAGGCATATTGCAGTCTTCTAACAGCAACCATGCCACCAAACTTGCATGCCACTTGACAGATCTCTCTGGTGCCAATAAAGCAGACATGATGGCGTTTCCATCTTGGTCTAGTTCTTGAATCCGAGATCTATTCAACTGTGAAGCCGTTGCCCAATTTGCCAATGCCCAGGATGCAAAAGGAACAGCAACATGTTCATAAAGCAAATCATCCCAGAGACCAGGAACTACAGCAGCGGACATATCATCTTGTGCTAATGAATTGTCATACTTACTTTCATATACGAGTGATTTAGGAGTATAATAATGCTTTAACAGTTCCTTGTGGCTGGAATTAGAAATATTGACCTGCATTAAACAGCTGGTCCTTGAAAGCCCTAAGACAGTGGTACCACCTTCAAGTATCTTGATTCCAATCCCTTTCTTTCCACTGTCACCACTACCACCATCATCATCTTCGGGTGGCTCATCCAAGTGCAAACCCCCTTCCTCAATAACTTGTAGAGCAGCAGCAATGTCCCTGGTCTCAGCATTTCCAGGCAATGACGGCTTAAAAGATACCTGTTCTGCATTGTTGCAGCTGGATGTAACAATGTCCATAATTGCAGCTACCAGCATACTCCTACCCTTCAAAGAATCCGATATATCAAGCGCACTGTGTCTTGAATGCTGCTGCCATAGCAAATAGCGCAACATACAATGTCAAAATCAGAAAAGGGCACAATCAACAATAGTTAGATTGAAGCTATCATTCATATAACATATCCATGGCAGAGAAACCAATAAATATATTATATGATATATAAAAACAATGATCAGATTATATGGGGTAAAGTATACTTTTTGTCCATAACATTGTGATTTTCTTCAAACACACCCCAAACGTTTAATCCATTCAATTTTGTCTCTAACATTTTTTCATGTCAAAATTATGCCTAAATGTTAAATCCATCTAAAACGTTAGAGACAAAATTAAAAATATCCAGGCATAGTTTTGACACAAATAAAAAACGTTAAAGTTAAAATTTAATGAACCAAAAAAGTTAAGAACAAAATTGAATGAAATTAAACATTAGAGCTATTTTTGAAGAAAATCGCAAACATTAGGGACAAAAAGTATACTTTACTTAATTATACATTACATCTCGAGCAAATAAAACAAAGCAAGATATAATTAAGGAAAGCGCAGGTTCCTTTCGGAGAGGTATCAGTATCACCTTGGGAAGCTGCATTTCACACTTTGAAGCATAAAACAAAATAAGCTTGTTAACTAGTATTATTCCTAAACTTGTGTCCTTAGTGCACTACTAACAAAATCCCACAGCTACAGAGAGATTTTGTTATATATCTGCATTTATAACATGACTCAAACACTCCTACACTAAAAACATAATTGAAATACACATGCATATGCAAATCCTAATCCTAACAGTACCAATCAAGCTTAGTGATATGTATATCTTGGAATTAACTGATTATTTCTCTAAAATCTGCGTTCAAGCTAAAATAAGCTAGTACAAAACGCCGTTAACAGGATGCTTACATAACACAATGCACAAATAAAAAAACCTTACAACACATAATCAAAATTTACCTTCTTGTTCTTGGAATTCCGCCGAGGCTGGCACGAGAAGATGAACCTCAGAAGTTTGGGAATGGCGTGAGGCCTTCCAAGCACGGCAGCAGAGACGTTAGGGTCCGCAATAAGGTATGCCAGCGCCCTCGCCGACTCCGCCTGTGCACCGCCGCCATCCTTGGGAGACGTCACAGACTCCAACAGCCAATCCACGACGGCGCCTCCGCCAGCTCCAACGATCGCCGCCCTGCGTCCAGAATTCGCAGCGGCTATATCAGCGAGCAGCGCCGCGACTCTTATCTCAAACCCTGACCGTACCTCGTGGTTCGCCGACGACAATACCGACCGCAGCGATTGCCACAGCACGGCGGCAGCTGCTCCCGTCCGCTGCGCGTGGTGGAAGATCTTCCCGAGCGAGTCCGCAGACTTCTGCGCTGCATTCTCGAGAGCACCACCTCCGTTGCCATGGTGGTGATGATCGGATTTCTGCTGCGAGTTGAAAAGCGTGATGGAGGCGACGACCGCGGAGACTACGGCGGCGGAGAGGGCGATTGCGGAGGCGCGTGAAGGAGAGTGCTGAATGAAGAGACGGTTGTTAATGCGAGGAACAGGTGGAGGGACATTTTGGGAATTTCGAAGATTAATGTTAATATCATTTTCACCGTTTTGATTATTATTATTATTAGCAAAAGAAGAAGCAGAAGAGGAAGAAGAAGGTGATTGTGATTCTGAAGAAATACTTCTTTGACGAGGGAGGCGAAGAAGGGGTCGCGTTCTAGAACAAATTCGGTGCATATTTTTTTCTTTTTTTTTTATATTCCCTCTCTCTTTGTGTATGAAAAAAAGAAGAAAAACAAAAATGGTTTTAGAGTAATAAATTGTGATTGGAAGAATTAAAAAAGGAAGTGAAAGAAGGGGTTTTGGGGGTTGAGAGAGGAAGGAAGTTGGTATGGTATTTGATTTGATTGACTTTGAGTCTCTTTGTGTAGGAAATGAAGATGGAGAGGTTAGAGGCGAATATGGCGGGAGAGACCATATCTCTCTTATTCTATTTTGTTGAGTTAGAAATGGAGCATTGTAGATCAACACTTGTTTAATTTTCTACATTTGGTCTCTGGAATATGCCAATTGCTTCAAAGAACCTTTCAGTGGGTTTTTTTTTTTTTTTGGTATACCTTTCAGTGGCTTTTAATTTTCTTGCTGAAGACATGGTTTGTTGCTTTTTGGGCCTTTGGAAATTGGACCTTTCCTTTAATATAATTACATATCTATTCAGACCAAAAATATAATACCATGAAAAACCAAAAAAAAAAAACCTAAACTAAACTAAAAACAAAAACAAAAAGACATCTATATCGTTTTTCCCTTTTTTTATTTAACGAGTTTAAACTTTAAAGCTATTTCAATTTTCAACCCATCCAAAGAAAATTAGAAAATCATTCCAAAAATTAATTTAATCGGACAATAAATTTGACACTCGTTGTTTTTCTTTTCGTGTAATTTTTCTATGATTTGAATATGTGAGTTTTCTTTAATTTCAAATGCTTTAATTTTATTAGAGATATAATTATTTATTTATATTATTTTATTAATTTAATTTTTTTAAAATAATTTTATGATATAATATAGAATATCTAATTTTTAAAACCTAAAAATCTTAAATTTAAATTTTATTTGCAAAAAAAATATAATATAATAATAGATACTATAAAAAAATTAGGATAAGTACTTTTTTCATTCTTAAAATTTGAGGTCAAAATCAAAATTATTCTTGACCTTTTTTCTTATTAAAATCATCTTCAACGTTACAAGACATTATAAAATCGTCATTTTCTACTTCAATTTTATTTTTTTACCAAATTATCTTTATTAAATAATAAAAATAATTAAAAAAATAAAACAAAACCTAACACCCCCAACTCCCTCACCGTAACCCCTCCACCCCCCCTCTCACCCCCTCATTATAACCCCCACCCCTCACTTTCACCCCCATTCTTCGTCACCACTAGCCCATAAACCCCCCAATTTCTTTCTTCATCACCAAACCTTTTACTCCCTTCTTCATCATTAGGCCTCTTTCTCTCTCTCCCTCCCCAAGACTCTTACTCTCCCTCATCATTTACTCTTAATCATAAAATAAATAAAAAATTCAGCAACAACATCAATCACAAAATAAATCAACAATCCAACATCAATAATTACAAAATTAGCAACAATCCATCATCAATCATGTATATGTTCTTCAAAAATTAAAACACGAAAAAAGAAAAATAGGAAGAACGAATAACAGAGAAAGAGAAGGAAGCCTTGGCTAATCTTCTTCTACTCTTCACCATCACTTCTTTCCCTTCGCACCTCCTCACTTTTCCTTTCCTCACCACCATCACCACTGCCACCATAGCCAAATCATCATCATATAATTACTATAATCAAAAGTAATTACTAATTTACTATAATCAGAATTAGTATCACCAATAATAAATTAATAACAACAATTATGAATGGTGAATCAACAATGGTGAAACAATAACAAAAACAAAAATAGAAGCAGAAGACAGAAAATAAAAATAGAAAAGCAGAACTGTAGGGGCAAGTGGAGGCTTCAGAAAGAGGCAGGGAGAATTCGAACAGCGAACAGCGAAGGGTCGGGAGCTGGACGGCAACGGCAGTGCCTCCATGCAAGCTTGTGACGGCCGGTGGCTGCAGGTTGGACGCAGGGGCGACGGCGGGTGCATCTCCGAGACAGTCCAAACGACAGCATAAGGGGGTGGGGTGGGGGTGGGGGTTACAGTGGGGGGTGAGTGGATGAGGGAGTGGGGTAAGGGGGTGGGCGGGTGAGGACGGTGAGGGGGTAAGGGAGTGGGGTGAGGGGTGGGGGTTACGGTGAGGAAGTGCGGGGGTTGGGGGGTTAAGTTTTGTTTTAATTTTTTAATTATTTTTATTATTTATTAAGGGTAATTTGGTAAAAAAAATAAAATTGAAGTAAAAAAAGACGATTTTATAACATTTTGTAACGTTGGAAATGATTTTAATAAGAAAAAAAGTCAGAAACGATTTTAATTTTGACCTCAAAATTTAAAGATGAAAAAAGTACTTATCACTAAAAAAATCCATAATATAATACAAAATTTAATATCTAACCAGTAATTCAGACAATGTATGGTGAATTATACAATTCTCGTTCAAAACAGAATATATGATCATACTCTAGAAGCTGGCTTATAATAACCTCACATGCATAATAATATATATCCGATGATGAAGGAAAGTTATCAGGTGTACCTAGGAACACCGGTGTTCCTATTGTTTTAACCGTTGATTTTAATTAATATATTTTTATAATTCAGATCAACGGTTAAAACAACTGGAACACCGGTGTTCCCGGTACACCTGATAACCTTCCGATGATGAATTATTATTGCATCTAAGTAATTAAAATTATATGTGATCTCTTTCATTAATTTTTATGTTGCCATACAGAACTCTTATTGTGCATCCAAATACATGAAGTTAATTTTCATACATGTATTATTAGTATAAAATAATTTTATAAAAATAATCAATGTTATATTTTTATATTTATACTAAATTTTAAATTTAATATTTAAAAAATTATTTAAATATTTAAATTTAATTAAACAATTATATAAAATTTTTACATTGTATCAAAATCAACTTCTACAAGATATATTGTCTGGCTAAGTGCCTAACTAACTAACTATATATATATATATATATATATATATATATATATATATATATATATATATATATTAGCTAATATGTGATATCTTGTGTGCCTCTTGCGTATACATTCCAAATAAATTAAAGTAAGCTCGTCTCACATGTTTAACACATGTTATTAACTCTTATCTTATTCAGAAACCGATTATTACGAAATGTGTGTGGTCATTAATTATTATTAACCAAGTGATATGCATTGACCACTAATAATTAAATTATGAAGTTCCTAAGTCACACGTACTTGGGTATGTAAACCGTCACAACAAATAGCGACGGTATAGACCTAATTTTAATTAGTTATATATGAAGTTCCTTAACCCCTTAATTAAGGACTTTCACTGCTACATAGTAAAAGCTAAGTTTGTCTAATTGGTGTGGAAAATTAGGCAGTTGATAATAACTCTCTTAACTCATCTATGGTGGTACGATTTAATTTGCAATTTGTTTGGACCGTGTGAAATTTGATACGGAATTTAAAAATTGACCAGAAATCAAAGGTTCTTGCCACTATAAATATAGCCACTACTATAAGTCCTGAATCATAGCAAAACCTGAATCATTATTAGCTTAAGATATATAGTTTTAAAAATCCTAAGTTAGTTTCTCTATATATTCCATGGAGCGATCAAAATCATCTACTGAACAAATTCATGATCATCAGCCCCCAACTTATGGGAACTTAATTACCATTCTCAGCATTGATGGAGGTGGTATTAGGGGAATTATTTCTGCTACTATTCTTAATTTGATTGAATCACAGCTTCAGGTATATATATGAAATCATTTGTATATATATCTTCTATTTTTTTATTAAAATTAAATAATTTTTCTAAAATAGTAGCAGCTATATGTTTGTTAATCAAAATGAAAGTAATTTGGACTATATTTAGTGTTATGAACAGATTGAATTAAACCCCTAAAATCATAATGTTGCATTCATATATACCACCTATTTCGTAAGAGTATTATAAGGTGGAAACTCAGGTGTAGTTAACTTCATACGAAATTGATAGTTGAGAGTCGTTAAATGATTTGATAGATTTGATTAAATTGTCATGTAATAACGCTTAGCTATCAACTTTACATGAAGTCAACTGTATTCCTGAATTTTCACCTTTGATAAATTTGGATTATAATTTTTTAAAAAATTGTCACGTCTTATGTATCATTAGTTCTCTTTTCTAAGAGTAAATTCATGGTAGAAATTCAAGTGCAGTCGACTTCACGTGAAGTTGATATCTAAGAGCCGTTAGATGAAAATTCAGTCAAACCAGTCAAATCATCTAACGACTCTCAGGTATCAACTTCACGTGAAGTCGACTTCACTTGAATTTTCACCATAAATTTGACATTAAATAATGTTCCCACCACTATGCATATGTAGGAGTTAGATGGTGAAGATGCAAGACTTGCAGATTATTTTGATATGATATCGGGAACAAGCACTGGAGGTCTTGTAACTGCTATGTTAACTGCTCCAGATAAACATAACCGTCCACTTTTTGCTGCTAAAGATATCAAACCATTTTACTTGGAGCACTGCCCAAAAATTTTTCCACAATATAGGTCATTTCTTGTCATTCATTTTTGGAGGAATACATAATCTTTGAAAGGTTACATGTGCACCAATTTAATCATCGAATAATCACAAGTCTTAATTTTTTAATATTCTCCCAATTCTTTTTAAGCAAAAAGAAAGATCATGTGTTAATTTTTCACAAAAAGACAAATATAAACTCTTACATTCAAAACTTACTTGTTTTGAGAGAATTTTACTTATTTAAAGTATGAGTTAATTTTGATGTCTTATAGTTGTGGTGTAATCACGTTGGTTTTGTTGGATGATTAGTTATTCATATGATCAATAATAAAAATAATTATTATTTTTTATGATATGACGTTACGTAATTGGATGTATGCACGTGTAAAATTACTTTACATTAGCAGTGTATTAAAATTAAATTCTTAAAAAAATTGTATTTATTATTTTATATATAGTATGAGAACCAAATATTGGGTGATCCTACTAAAAATTTTAACTAAAAAAATTTTAAACTTAACTAAAATTGAAAATGGGTAAATAAAGTACTTACACCTGATTTTCTATTTAAAAATTTGAGTTTGAGTAACTAGCTAGTTCGGAACAAAATTCAAAACTAATTTAATTAAATTGGATACTAATCAAAATATAAATTCAATTTATATAACCAGTTTAATAAGTGACTAAAATTCTTATTACAGGGGCCTGCGTGGAACACTGATGGCAAAGGTAATTAGACAATTGGGAGGACCAAAATATGATGGAAAATACTTGCAGAGAGTGATTAGAAATAAACTTGGAGACATTCGTTTGCACCAGACAATCACCAATGTTGTCATTCCCACTTTTGACATCAAATGTTTACAACCAACTATTTTCTCATCTTATCAGGTCTCATTTTATTAATTACGGTTGTTTAAAATGGATTGATTAAAAATTTGTTTATCTATACTTTTCTAAAATAAATTAATGATGAAATCAATGCACCAAATAAATAAACCCTAACAAGATCTGAGAACAATCATTGATATGCAGATTAAGAATTCTCCTGGCTTTGATGCTAAACTATCAGATATATGCATTAGCACATCAGCTGCACCTACTTATCTCCCTGCCCATCACTTCACCAACAAGGATTCAAATGGAAATCTACATGAATTTAACCTCATTGATGGTGGTGTTTGTGCCAATAATCCGGTATAAATTCTTATTTATATTTATATTTTTTAAGTTATTATATTAGTTTAGTTTCCATATAATCTCGATCAATTTTGATTAGTCAGTTCATTCGTATGTAAACATGTGATAGAATTCAAAATGTACAATAAAAAATTTATGTAAAAACGTTTATACACAAATGATACATAAAAATTACTAATACAGATGATATTATAATCCAGTATTTTTATAGTTTTTTATTTTTAACTTTAGAATTTAACTAGTGTACTAATTCTTTTTTATTTTTTTAATTTTTGTAATTTATGATGATGCATGCAGACTTTACTTGCCATGAATCAAATAACAAAGCAAATCATTGATGAAAATACAGATTTCTTGGCCATTAAACCTACAGACTATGGTCGCTTCCTAATTATTTCAATAGGGACAGGAGCAGCCAAAAATGATGGAAAATTCAATGCAAAAAAGGCAGCCAAATGGGGACTATTGGATTGGCTAACCTATAGTGGTACCAGTCCTTTAATTAATATTTTTTCTCAATCAAGTGGCGATATGGTTGATTTTCACTTAGCTGCTCTCACTCAAGCACTTCATTTCAAAGAAAATTACCTTCGAATTCAGGTAAAATCATTGAAACCGTAAAATATTTTTCATAATCATTTAATTATATTTATTATATTGGACCACTATTTACATAATTATGTAAACAATAATTATTTTTATTGATACGGTGTTACGTAGTTAAATACACGTATAAAATTACTTTGTAACGAGAGTGCATTAAAATTAAATATTATAAAAATAACTTAGTTTGATATAGTAATTAGTTGATTAATCCGTTTAAATAAGTGTTAGAAGTTTGAATTTCGCTTTGCAGCAACTTATTAGCTAGCAAAAAACTCTTAAATTGAGTTCAGATTCGCAACGAATTAGTCCTTAGTCTGTCAAACTGAAAATACCGTTGAAAACAAAAAAATTATAAAAGCATATATGCATATATATTTTTTTAGTAAAAAAGTTAAATATTAATTCATTAAGCATAAGTGATTATATTAAATTTAATTTGTTGAACATATTATTATGCAGGATGATACATTGACAGGAACTGATTCTTCAGTTGACATATCTTCTAAGGAGAACTTGGAGAGGCTTTGCCAAATTGGTGAAAATTTGTTGAAGAAACCAGTCTCTAGGGTTAATTTGAAGAATGGTCGATTTGAGCCACTAGACAAAGGAGAAACCAATGAAGAAGCTCTCAAAAGGTTAAACTAGGCAAAACACAAAATAAAATTAAATTTAAGAAATAATATTATATTAAATTACATACGCCTATTAAAAATTAAGTGACAAATTATAGAAGTATTATTACTAACAGATTTGAGGTTTTTTTTATTTATTTTTTTGTTAATCAGGTTTGCAAAATTACTATCAGAAGAGAAGAGACTCCGTGACATGAGATCCCGTCACACTAAGAAGCAATCAAACTACTAAATAGTGCCATTTAATTTCTTCCTATTATCTTATCGGTTTAGTTATTCTATCGGTTTTTATAATTTTACTAAATTTTTAATTAAATTTTTATTATTTTTTTTAATTGATCCCTATACTACTTTTAATTTTATAATTACGTCATTTTTAATGTAAAAAATATTAAAATTACCTGAATATTTTTTTGCAAATTAAAGATATTTATAATTAAAAACCTAGATTTTTAACTGTATGTATTTTAGAAAAAATATTCTGTTAATTTTAACATTTTTAATATGAAAATAATTTAACTATAAAATTAAAAATAATGTAAAGGCGTAATTAAAAAAAATATAAAGACTTAATTAAAAATGTAGTTAAATTCTAAGTTCTTTCGTCTATTCGTCGTCAGTACAACCGTCGCAAAACTAATAAATAACGGTGGCTTCACAAACCGCCACTAAATAGCGGGTGATATCTATCGTCTCTCTTATAGTGTGTAGTAACTCTTATTGTATCGTCATGCGCATCAAAGGGGATTTTAGTGGCTATTATTTTTCTGAGTTCATGTACATACATTCATTATCTATCCAAAAATAATTTTAAAAAAATCCAAAAACAAAAGATCCGAATTACAAGTAGCCCTTAATAAAAATAGATAAGTCGATGTTCAAGGTAGTCTTTAATGGCACGCAGGTTCATTATCATATATTAATTACATTTACATGTAATTCGCACGTGGGTATGATCTGCTCATCTGCAGCCATAAGAACGAAGAATTGGTTATTAGAAAATTAATAATAAATATTATGGCATGACTATAGTTTCTAGCATGAGCAATTAATGTCTTCAAATTTCAACTATTTTCTAACCATCCTGGGATTATTTATTAGACCTATACTTTTTCGAGCACTTCTAATATGAAAAACAAAACAAAACAAAACTCATAGTAAAAAAAAAATCGATATTATATTAAAGATATAATTAATTATATATTTTTTAATTAGTTTAAATTTTTCGATTTAAAAAATTAGAATTTGATTTATGATGACTAAAAATTCAGTATAAAGACAAATAAAAAACAATCTAATTATATTTTATTTATATAAAAGAAATACTTTTTTATAGTATTTTCAATTCAGCATATTAAGAATTAATTTATTGTAGATTTAAGTTTCAATCAGTATATTAAGAATTAATTTATTACAGATTCAAATTTTATTTAAAAATTTATCATTGATCAATAAATTATTATATACATAAAATAAAATAAAATTTAAAATTTTAATATTTATTTAAATAAATTAATAAACTAAATCATTACATCAACTTAAATTGGTTAAAAGAAAGACTTATTTAAAACGAGGAAAATATACATGAACAGAATTCATATAGGTCACGTCATCATATCACCAAATTGACCAGGTAATGATATGCATTGACCACACGTGGTCATGTAAACCGCAACAAATTTTCAGACCTAATATTCATACACTAACAAGTAAGAAGATTCAACATGCACCATTATGAATAAATAATTAATTAGCGTTTGATAATCTGTCCAATTATATTAATTCGTCTATGAATATTAGAAATTTGAATCAAGTAGAAAATCGAAATAACTAGTTATAGTGGACAAAAAGAAGCTAAATGAAATAAGTTCTTTTTATACGTATGTTTACAAAGTATTTTCCTAAGTTTCCAAGAAAATGCAATCGAATAGGAGAAGAAGAAAAAAATACCATTTGAGAAATACAATTGAGATTTGTAGATTTCTCAATCATTATAGACGAACAAAAATAGAGTGACATCGGTAAGAAATCAATTCATCACCTATGATAACTATTCATCCTGTGGTTCAAAATCAACAGATTTTTTGAGCAACTCGTAAGTTGAGTAAAATAATCCAAAAAAAATTTCAAATTATTTTTGTATTTCTAGTTTCTAGAATATTTCTATTTCTTCTTTCTATTCTAAAATAGAATATTTATTCAGTTCTATGATTAATAATATATTTTTAAATAATATAATTTTTTTATTTAGATGTTTTTAGTTTGAGTCTTACTCTTAACTTAAAAAATAGCATTCTTAAATAAAATTTAAATTTACGACGAATTAATTATTAACTTGTCGGATTAAAAAATACGTAAAAAAAAATAAAACACACAATTGCCACAACTTTCTCCGATGAAAGTTTGTCTAATTCTAATATTTAGTCTTTAATTAAAAAAATTATGCATTCGATTATTGCCGTATATCTGACTGTGTAGCAACTGGCAATTTAGTTTGCAATAAATTATATTTTGAACCGTGTAAGAAACTTCAAACTCTTAATTGAATCAAGACGTACATTTCTATTTTCTCTGTCGGATTATTGTATTTGTAGTTCAAGTTGAATATGTTAATAGAAATATTAATGGACAACTTCATTTCTTAATTTTCTTGTTATAATATGACTAAATCATGTATTACTAGAAATAAAGGGTTTATTTATTACATAAACTAGTTAAATAAAACTCAAATTTACAATAGATTAATGATTGACTACTTGTTGGATTAAAGATATGTATGCAACAAAAAATTTATAGTAAAAATTCAGGTGAAGTTGACTTCACGTGAAGTTAATATATGAGAGTTGTTAGATAAAAAATTAGTCAAGTCAGTCAAATTATCTAACAGTTCTCAGGTATCAACTTCGCGTAAAATTGACTACACCTGAGTTTCTACCAAAATTTATAGAAGAGTGTTAGGTAAACAATGACTATTTTAAATAACATAAATAATCACCAATCAAATAAAAATACATTACACCCTAATTTAATGCTACTAATTTAAATTTACTTTTTTAACCCTATTAATTCACATTATTCCCATATTGTTCAAAAATGTTGTTGGTTACGTATACTTTTCGAAATTTATATTGGATATGGATGAATGTTACAAATATTGGGTATGGATTTGTTTGCCAATAGTGAATGCATATTGTGTAACATATAAGCATTTATATCCATGCACACCATGCAAGAAAATTCAACAAAATCTTCAACTTTCTGGCCCTTGACTTTGTCTTCACTCGGAAATTGATTGCTCTTTGAATTTTGGACTGACTCCAAATCAAGTTCATGGAACCCTGCAACTATAAATAGGCACTTAAGCACACCAATCTATCTCCTCATAACAATCATCATACCAAAACTTGAATAATCTTTCTTTTTCTTTCATTCATTCATTCTTTCTACAAACACTACTATACAACTACCTTAGCTAGCTTAGCTTGTTTTCTTTTCTTTTAGCTTTTCTCTTTATTGATATTTACATATAACTTTCAAGATAGTATATATTATATTCCAATTAATTAACCATGACAAGTATTATATCATCCATGGAGAGATCAAAATCATCCATTGATCAAATTCAGCCCCCAACTTATGGAAACTTAATTACCATCCTCAGCATTGATGGAGGTGGTATTAGGGGACTTATCCCAGCAACCATTCTTAATTTCCTTGAATCACAACTTCAGGTATCAAATTTAATTAATAAACTTGTAGCTATACTTTCTTAATTACTTTTTTAACCAGAGTTCGGTAAGATATCAAAGGAAATTAAAAACCCTAATTTTAAGTGTACCAATACTTATTTACTCACATGAATATGCTTTCGTACGAAGATAATGGTTAAAAATTATTAGATAATTTGATATGTTTGACTAAATTATTTAACATAATATGTATTAATATTTTGATTATCATCTTTACATGAAAATATCTTTTATGTAATAACTATAACTTTATTTTTATTTAAAAAAAATATTTTAAACCTAATTACTACCAATAAGAATCTTGATGAATTTCAACCATATTTCTAAAAGTAACTATAAAAATTAATCTCTTAATCTTTCATAAGAACATAATTGATGTTGGATAGTTCTTGCATATATGTAGGAGTTGGATGGTGAAGATGTGAGGCTTGCAGATTATTTTGATGTGATATCAGGAACAAGCACTGGAGGTCTTGTAACTGCTATGTTAACTGCTCCAGATAAACATAACCGTCCACTTTTTGCCGCTAAGGATATCAAACCCTTTTACATGGAACACTGCCCAAATATTTTTCCACAACCTAGGTAAGTAATTAACATTAATGTTTCTATCCAATAGTTTAAATTATATTGTATTTCTATATTCTAAAAAGAATTTAATTTAATGTACTCTTTTATACGTGCATCTAATTACGTAATGACACATCAGCAAAAATAACTATTTTTCATATTTTTCTTCATTCAAAAGAACGGATGTGATTGCATGATTGTGTAAAAACGTTTTATTCAATGCATCAAAATTAAACTCTAAAAATATATTTTCTTCAATAATTTTCCGAAAAAAATCAATTATTAGTCGGAATCTTTTTTGTCATCGAATCTTTTATTTTATATGATAAAGAACTATAAAAATCAATCCAATATTATCTAGATGGTGAAAACTCAGGTGCAGTCGACTTGACGTTAAGTTGATAACTAAGAGCTGTTAGATGATTTGACTGATTTCATCTAACGACTCTCAACTATCAACTTCACTGAGTTTTCACCTATCAAGATACATGCTTGTTGAAATTAAATTAGAAAAGTTTAATTAATAGTTTATATATATGATTGACCTAATAACCTAATATTTTGACTTAGTCAATTACTATGCCAAGTTTAATAACTAAGCTTTTGGGGTTGAATGTTATTTATAGAGGACTCCGTGGAACATTAATGGCAAAGGTAATAAGACAATTAGGAGGACCAAAATATGATGGAAAATATTTGCATGGAGTGGTTAAAGAGAAACTTGGAAACATTCGTTTGCATGAGACCATCACCAATGTTGTTATTCCCACCTTTGACATCAAAACTTTGCAACCAACTATTTTCTCATCTTACCAGGTTTCATTCTCTTCTCTCTCTTACTTTTTGGATCTATAAGTCTCTCTATTTGGTCTTCAGTGTTGAAAATGAATCTTCATCCAACTTTCATGCATGGCTGCTATATATTATATATATATAATTTTTGTTCTTTTACTATTATTCCTTGAATAAAGTAGATTTTTTGTTGTTGACTAATAATAATACGAATCTCGTGATGAAATGACATCAACATCTCAACTGAATAATTATTGACATATAATATATAGTATAATGTGATAAAGATAAGAATGACTTTGTTTCCACTAATGATACTAAGTATCATTATTATCTGTAGCTTAAAGACAATCTTGTTCTTCGTCCAAAAATAATTAACAATAATTTTTTTGGCAGCAGCGGTATTAGTAATTAATTAAGAAAAAAAGTTTATATTAATAAAAATAATTAACTTGTAAGAGATATAATTATTTATGTTACTTTCTTTTGTTAGTTTAAACTTTTGGGAAAAAATAATTTCGATGATATGGTGTTAAAATTTTATGTTCGAAATATATAAAATTTGATCCTTAATAAATCCAAAAAAAAAAAGAAAATAACATCAGATAAATAAAAAGAAAAAAAGTCTTTATAAAAAATAAAGTAAAATCTAAAATAAATTTTTAATTACTTAAAAAATATATTAAAGATATAAATATTTATGTTATTCTTTTTATTTGTTTAAACTTTTAGAAAAAATGATTTTATGACTTAGTTATAAATAATTTTATGTTGGCTATTTAATATTTATTTTAATTTTATTTTTTGTGAACATGCGAGAGATACAATTAATAACTATATAATATTACACATCAAACACAAATGAATAAAATAATAACTAGGGTTGCTATTTCAATTTGGGTATAATTACATTAATGATTCCGCTGAATATTAATTAATAATAAAGGAATTAGGTAGGGTTTACTATATACATAGAAAAAGTTAATTATTATTTTTCCATGACCCAAAATTAAACTATATCTCAAATTAATAAACCATAACAAGATCTGAAAAATTATTATTATTGATGCAGATTAAGAATTCGCCTTGTTTGGATGCAAAATTATCAGACATATGCATTGGCACATCAGCTGCACCAACCTATCTCCCTGCTCACCAATTCACCAACAAAGTTCCAAAAGGAAATGTGCATGAATTCAACCTCATTGATGGTGGTGTTTGTGCCAATAATCCGGTATATATATTATTATTATTAGAGTTTAATTTTAATATACTGATTTTGTAAAAAAAATTATACAGTTATCTAATTAGATTTATATATTAGATGATCTTTTAAATAGTGAAATTAAAAATTGATTATTTTTGTTAATGTGATAATATAATACACAATTAGTTATTTATGTAAATTTTTTTATGCTGATAATATATAAAAATATTAATTACGAAAATTAATTTTCTCTCAATTTTTTTTTAATGTAGACTCTAGTTGCTATGAATCAAGTAACAAAGCAAATAATCAACCAGAATGCTGATTTCTTTCCAATAAAGCCTTCAGACTATAGTCGGTTCCTAATAATTTCAATAGGGACTGGGACAGCCAAAAATGAAGAAAAAATGGATGCAAAAATGACAGCTAAATGGGGTTTATTAGATTGGCTAACTCATAGTGGCTCCATTCCTTTAATTGATATTTTTTCTCAATCAAGTTCTGATATGGTTGATTTCCATTTAGCTACTCTCACTCGAGCACTTCATTCAGAACACAATTATCTTCGAATTCAGGTAATTAATCTAATTTTCAACTATATATATATATATAATTCTTTATTTTTTCTGTTGATAATCATCAAATATTATTAAATATATAAAATTTAATTATTCTGTTAATTTTTACGGTTTTACTAAATTTACAATTAGGTTCTTATATTTTTTAATTTATTTTTAATTTTATAATTATATCATTTCTAATATAAAAATATTAGAGTTAATTAAATATTTTTTTCGTAATTGAAGGTAACTTAATTAGATTTTTAATTACATATTTTTTTAAAAAATATTTCATTAATTTTAATATTTTTTATATAAAAATACATAATTATAAAATTAAAAATAATTTAAAATTTCAATTAAAATAAGACTTTTTAGCAATGGAATAATTAAACCAATATATAAAGTATGTGATTGAATATTTTCAACAACATGTATATTGCAGGATGACACGTTGATTGGAAATGATTCTTCAGTTGACATTGCTACTAAGGAGAATTTGGATAGACTTTGCCAAATTGGTGAAAATTTGTTGAAGAAACCAGTTTCTAGGATGAATTTAGAGAATGGTAAAATTGAACCAATTGGAAATGGAGGAACCAATGAAGAAGCACTCAAAAGGTATAATTATTAGGAAGGAAAAAAAAAATACATCCTTATGAAAAATTTAATTTTAATAGACTAATCATAAAAGTTTTACATAGTTATGTAATTAAATTTATGTATTTAAATAACTTTTTAAATAATAAATTTAAAAATTAATTATTTTTTATAACGTGGAAATATACGGTTGTAAAAGCTCATTCAAGATTCAACTACTGATTTTTTTTTTTATTTTGATAATATTAATTACTAACAAATTTGAGTTTTTTTTTTTTTTTCAGGTTCGCAAAAATACTTTCACACGAGAGGAGACTCCGTGACATGAGATCCCCTCACACTAAGAAAGCATCTACTACTAAATAGCGTCATTTCTTCATATGTTTTGATAAAATCGTTATTATTTGATTCTATTGATTTCATTTATTCAATTATTTATTCAAATTTGTTGCTGGTGTTAATAAAATTTAGAAGATATTTTAAGATTTGGAATATTTTATTTAGCTCATTGTAGTTTCACATTCCTTATAAAAAAAATGTAATTGTTGTTTCATAATTAATTAATTTTTTTATCATTTCTTTGTTATTAATAAATTCCCACTACTCCATATTCAATTATTATTTTATATAGAATTCTCAAACTCTAGTTTATTTCTTTACTATTTCCAACAATTATTGACTATTTAAATTATAAAGTGAAATCAATCAATAGTAATAAGAAATATAAATTTACTTTTTTAATTATAGAAATAAAAATATGCTCGCATTAATCATCTTGGACAAATATAATTAACGGCGATCCAAAACCGTTGCTAAATTCACTGTTCAAATGAGTAAAGTTTTTAATTGTTGAAAAAAATTAACTGACGGTTTAAACTATTGTTAGACAATAAAAATAACAAGCCAATTAGATTATATACAATGAATCTCAGTTTAAATTATAATTAATAATAAAATTTAAATGTTTAAGATTTAAAATATGATAAGGTTTTGTTTGATTCAAAAGTTATCAACTAAGTATGTAAAAATGTAAAATTTCAGGGTTTGATTTATTGAACCAAATTTCAGAAGGAAATATTGGGTCATATTATATGAAAGCTAAGTTTAATAGAAGGTTTGAACCATTTGATGCATTATAAGGAAGTTTTAGAATAGCATCGATTTTAGTGACCGAAAAAATTAGTTGTCAATAGCGACTGATTTAGCGACTGATATAGTATTTCAAGGACTGGAAAAATGTTGGTCGCTAAATCGGTCACTAATAGCAATTGATTTAGCAATCGATAAATTTTTTATAAGTAACATAAAGTTGGTCGCTAAAATTGGTCGCTATTTTTTAACTTAGCGATCGAATTAGCAATCAAAATGAGGAAGTAACATTTGGAATTGTTGGTCACAAAATCGGTCGCAATTTTTTAATTTAGTGACCGATTTTGCAACCAATAGAGAATTAAGGTGAAAAAGGTTGGTCGCTAACTCGATCGCTAAATTGGTGGTCGCTAAATCGGTTGCTAATAGTTAAAATAGCGATCGATTTAGCAACCAAGTGTAGATACTAATTTAAAGGAATTGGTCACTAAATCGATCATTATTTTTAACTTAGCGACTAATTTAGCGACCGCTTCATAATAACGTTATAACTAATTGATGACTAAATCGGTCGCTAATTTAAAAATATTACTAAATTACTCTACCCTCACTAACCCTAACACAGCCTCACTACCCTCACTAAATTACACTTCTCCCCCTCCACCACGAATGTGACCACCGCTGGAAGCACCGCACAATACAACACCCTCTCTATTCGCGACGTCGTCGTCTTCTGAGTTCGCAGTGCTGGCGTCATCGTTGAACTTGCAGCGTCGCCGTCGTCTTTTGAACTTGCAGTCGTCATTGTTGTCTTCCAAACTCGTAGCGCCATCATAGTCATCTTCTGAGTTCAATTTATTTCGATAACCTCCATTTGTTCAATTTGTTCAGGTAGGTACTCTATTCCCTAATCCGAATTCTGATTTATTCCGTTAGGACTTTTTCATCATATCTATTTTGGAATCTTCTCCAACCACAGAAATCTGCTAATTAGATTTTCTCATTAAAAGAACACATGAGCTTGGAAAAATGACTTACGATAGTTTTTTTTATTCTTTTTTTTTTTCTGCAAAAAGATCTTGAATATACTGAGTTATTATGAAGCTCAAATTTGTAATATATCTCTTTGTAAGTTAGCTCTATATTTATCTAGAAGTTAGTTTAGTTAGTTGCAAGAATAGAAGATTGAGATCTCTCTCTGCACATAGCATAATTTTAAAGCTTTTTCTCTGTTCTTTTTATTCTCTCCTCAGACATCAATTCTGTTTCAATTTAGTAATTTAGGAGGTGAGGTTTGTTTTGTTTATTTGAATTTTGAATTATGATCATGGCTTATTCAGGATGGTTTTGTTTTGATAATTCACTTTAATATAAAATTTAGATTCCATTATTGAAGTCTCTGCGGATCTCTTGGCAAATGGACTTGATGGTGGGATCAAGGGTGGTGGAGGTTCTGGTGGTAACATTTATATTAAAGCTCAGAGGATGTAAATGTGCCCCCTTTCCCTCTCTCTTCCTTTAATGCACATGATACAGTGACTGCTGTTTTTAAATATGCAATTTTATTGACCCCTGTCTTGTGTTGATTATAATTTTCAAGAACAAGTTTACAAATTAACCAGATGGTTCACTTACTTGAATTCTGATTTCAAGAAAGGGGTTGGTCATTGGAGGAAGATATATTATTTTAATGTTCTTGTTTTGATTTTCATTTAAATCTTGATATATTGTTTTACAGTAAAAGCGGTTGTTATCATTGCTGAATGAAGATCCTGCAATCATGGAAAAACATAGTGTACTTAAAAGAGGCTTAAGTTATAATGGAATGTACAAACTGAGATAGATGCAGTTGTTTGATTTAAGTAGATATTAATATATGTTGTTTATAAATTATTTATATCATGTTTTAGTCTAGATTGTGGATCATAAATTTTATGTATTTAAAATTTTTTAATATTTTAAATTTTATATTTTTATGTAGAAATTGTGAATATTTTTTGTATTTATTTAAAAAATTGATCTTGATTCTTTTTATATTTTGTGAAAATATAATTATTTGTGAAAATTAAGTTTTAATAATGGTAAATGTAAAATTAGTAAAAATCTATAATTATAAAATCAGAAACAACAACTGATTTAGATTTTTAATTCAGAAATTAGCGACTGATTTTAGATTTTCAAATTAAGCAGTAGCGACTGATTTTATGACAACCGATTTAGCGACTGAAAAGTTGGTCACTAGACTGATTTACTCAGTGATCAATTTAGCGATGGAAAATTTGGTCCCTATTAGGGGACCGATTATATTAGTGACCGATACTTTTTTATGAGGATTTGGTGACCTTGTTCAAAAATTGGTCGCTAAATCGGATGGCGATTGATTTTCAATAAAAATCGGAGGGAAGCGTACGACTTCGTCCAAAAAGTAATTAATGCATAATGTCCATCAAATGTTTAATTTAAGGTAAAAATTTAGTTACAGTCGATTTCACGTGAAATTGATAATTGGGAGTCGTTAGATGAAAATTTAGTCAAAATAGTCAAATCATTTAACGACTTTCAGGTATCAACTTTACGTAAAGTCGACTGCACCTGAGTTTCTACCTTAATTTAATGTAGCCGCCGTTATTAGCTATTGATCAAAATAGATGACAAGATTTTATCTCATTTATTTTTTGTTATTATATAAGAATGGGGAGTACAGAAATACTAAATAAATTACGAACTTTATGGAATCTTTTTATTCATATGAGAGTGAGATATTCTTTGAGTATTTAAAAATGAAAAATATATGTAAAAAAAAATGAAAAGTAGTGTTATAATTAAAGTGATGAATTAACTTTTTTTTCCTTGGGAAAAGCTATTATATTTTAAGAAAACTTATATAGTGTCAAAAAATTATATTATATATTTAACCAACCTTATCATGATTGGAGGAAGAAGATATATGAATGTAAAAGTACTAGTGAACAGAAGGCTCTTAATACCATATTAACATTCAAATGAATAATAGAGTGATAATAAAATAGGGAAAGAAAGTTGTTGCAAAAATTTCAAAAAATTCGTTCATCAATTAGTCTAAGTAGTGGATGAGATGTGTAAGCCAACTATATAAAAATATGACTCAAGACAAGAGATAAGCCTAATAACTTTCTCGATATCTAATTAACTAATTAACTCACAGAACTAAAAATTTCTATTTGATATTTGTTGATGTTATGATACTATTTTTTTTAATATTTAAGTTTGATAAGAGAAAATAACATAAATGATTATATATTTAATTTTTTTTAAGTAAAAATCTTTTTTAAAGTTATTTAATTTTTTTGTATAATTTTTTTATTTGTTTTATGTTATTTTTTTTAATTTACTAATAATCAAATTCTATCTAAACCTTTTAAATATAATATAAAATTTTGATATTATATTATGATACTATTTCTTTTAAAAACATAAATCGGTTAAGAAAAAATAATATGAATAATTAGATTTCTAATCGTTAGTTTCATGTTTTGCATACGGATTTTATGAGGACCGAATAAGTTAATTAAAAAGTGGTAACGAAAATATCCATTCATTCAAAGGTTATAAATCATGTTACATAGAGTTCTTTAAAAAAAATAGATCATACTATTTTTTTAGACTAAACTATTTCCCAGATAAGTTCGATGAACTTGACCAAAGCAAGTTGATTTAATTTTAAGAATTAAGTCATTAATGGCTGACTGATTATGTAGTAGTAACATCAATTAATTCTTAATCACGTGGAATATAATATGCATATACCCGAATTCAAAAGTAAGAGTAAGACTAATTAAATTCATTCATGAATCTGATCCTTTGCCATTATTACATCACACCCGTCAAACTTGGTTGTTTAAACACACCTGCAAACTACGTCTAGTTCTCTCTCATCACATCGTCACACCGCGTCTCATTTCTGCTTGCTTCCGCAGTTTGCTCTGACGCAAGGTGCGTGTAAAAAAAATATCAGTATAATAATGAAAAAAAAAACAATGTATAAAAAAAACGTCATATATTCATGGTTTTGAAAATCAAACTGGATTGGCCGGTTCGACTGAAAAAATCAGAAATCAGTCATTTAGTCGGTCTGAATAAAGTCAGAAACCGTTGGCAAAAAAATAGTGAGAAAATTGGTCGAACCGGCAGTTAACCGATGAACTGGGAGAATTATCCGATTTTTTAATGATTTTTCATTTGGATATTAAACTACTAAACGGCGTCGTTTTGAAGAAAAAAAAAGAAAAAACAGAAGCTAAATGCAAGGAACCCTAATTCTAATCTCAGTCTCACACTCTCACAAGAGAAAGCACACCATAGCCACCACGGGCAGAAGAGAAAGCACCCACCGTCGCATAGCCACCCACGATGGAGCAGCCCCTCTTCGCCGTCGCATAGCCACCACCATCGCCACCGCATCCCACATCCCACAGCCCCTCTTCGTTGTCGCCGAGATCCCCTCCTCGTTGGTCGTCGCCGAGCTTGCCTCCTCCATCGTCGTCGCCGAGCTCGCCTCCTCCTTCGTCGCCCTTACTTGCTGCCGGTAATACTCTGCCTTCCACATCGCCTCCTGTTTAATCGTCGCATCTTCCTTCCACCTCGCTACCTTCTGATTTTCTGTGCCTGATTTTATGATTTATTAGCTTGCGATTTGTTCATGATTTGTTATCTGTGCTTGATTTTATAATTTTTCTGTTCATGATTTGTTAAGTCTGTGTTCATGTTTTGTTATCTGTGTTCATGTTTTGTTATTTGGATTCATGATTTGGTATCTGTTCATGATTTGTTATCTGGATTCATGATGAGGTCATCAGAAAAATTTTATTTGAGTTGCTGTTCATGATTTGTTCATGATGAAATGAGCTGCTGCTTCATGATTTTGGTTGCTGAATTATTTATTTGTTCATGTTAGATTACATGATTTTGGTTACTGCTTCATGTTTATCTGGATTACATGATTTTATGAAGTTATTTTCTGGTCTTTGATTTTGGTATCTGCTCATGATTTGATTATCTGTGCTTGATTTTATAATTTTTCTGTTCATGATTTGTTAAGTCTGTGTTCATGTTTTGTTATATGTGTTCATGTTTTGTTATCTGGATTCATGATTTGGTATCTGTTCATGATTTGTTATCTGGATTCATGATGAGGTCATCAGAAAAATTCTGTTTGAGTTGCTGTTCATGATTTGGTATCTGTTCATTATTTGTTCATGATGAAATGAGCTGCTACTTCATGATTTTGGTTGTTGAATTATTTATTTGTTCATGCTGGATTACTGATTTTGGTTGCTACTTCATGATTTTGGTTGCTGCTTCATGTTTATTTGGATTACATGGATTTGCCTAATGTTGCTGATTCTTCAAATACAGCTTCTTTTGGTGGTACTTCTGATGATGGTGGCTTTGAATTACCTGTTTACGATGGAGATATTGGAACACTTAATGATAATTATGATTTTTTATGAGTTGCACCTTTGATTAGTTGAAAACTTGCTAGTAATTTGTTTCTTTTGAATGTAGATCATTATGGGTTTGTCATTATGTGCGTTTTTTTTAGTTATAAACGTTGATGTTTGAAGTTGTTTGTGAACCTCTAATATTAAGTTATGGATAACTTATTATGTGAATTTTTAAATTTTATTAAGTTAGAAATTATTGAATTTGTATATTTAAAATTATTTTTAGGTTTTTTAATAATTTTATTTAATATTTTATTAAATCGGTTCAACTCCGGTTGAACTCCGGTCGAACCAATGAATTAGTGACCTCACCGGTTTATTGACCGGTCCGGTTCTCACAACCTTGCATATATTCAATATGGATAGGAAAAAATATATGGTGTATATAGAAAAAAATCTCCAATTTAATAACAAGAAAAGAAACATACTCTATAACATAAAATCCTAACTATATACTAATCTACTGTATATCAATAGAGTGAACGAAGACTAGCGACGCACAGTAGAAGATAGAAAAGATTTGACGGTGCGACATAGAGGCTTGGCCAAATGTGGTGTCAGGACAGTGGTGGAACGAAGATTCCAGCACGGTGAGGTAGAGGAAGAGGCGCGCAATTTGCGGGCTTCATCAAAAGCGGATGAGTAGCGGTGCACGAGAGAAGAGGAAGAGATGCGGCGGCGCGGCATGGAAGGTGAGGCAACGGTGCGGCATTGGACAGTGATAGATGGTGAACCATGTAGGTGGAGCAGCAGCATACTATAGAGGCACAGTGACGACAGCGCAAAGAAGCTTTGTGAACAACGACGGTGGACAACGGTACAAAAATAGACGGTGCTGGAAATGATGAATTAAGATTTAGTGGAGGTAAAAAGTGAAAGTAAAAATAGGGATGAATAATTAGGTTGAGATTTTTTTTATAATGATTGGGTTTGAGAATACAGTTTATTATTCATATTGTTCGCATCCCTGTTATATACTTAGCAGAACTCATTACTTAACATACATAGGAGCCAAGTTACATTTTCGACTCATCACATCACATAATTAGAATGAGAATTTTTTTGAATGGTGAAGATTGTATGATGTTTTTGTTTTGAATTCTGCTAGGGAGACAATGAAGAATCTTGACAATGTGTACAATGGGTTTTGAATTTGGTCCAATACAAAGAAAAAAAACTCAATCAGTTATTTCAAAAAATTAATCATCTAAATCCTAATTTACCAAAAGAATTTACCCAAACACATGCTCTTTCCCCCAAACCGTCTGCTACATCACCCTCATCAATCATCCCACCTCTCTGGCATTAAAAGTTTCCTTACCGGTCATCAAACAACCATCCACGTAGTTATTAAAATAATCATTTGATTACCTAATAAAATGACCATCCAACATTTGTTAATTATATATAATTAAATTGAATCAAACAAAATAACCATCCAATTAAAAATTAAAATAACCATCTACATACCTAATGGATTGAACATCCGACATCTAAATTCATAAACAAAGCACTCACCTTCTTGATATCTTCAACACCGAGCTGTGCGATGGGACTTCCTATTCTCGGATTTCCTACCACGGTGTACCAACAGGGACTTTAGCTGTGCCCGATTGCGGCTGCAGCGAGATCCAAGGAGTGCAGCATTAAATAATTGCAGGTTGCGCAGTAACCAAACATGACCGCGGCGACGAGAAAGAAAGGAAGGTTGCGGAGGGATCCGATCTTCCACAAAATTGTTGGGCGTCATCCACTCTCTCATAAATCCACCGCCATCCACTCTCTCATAAATCCATTCCCGATGCAATAATGATGCCAACACTCCGAGTTTGAACTTGGAAGTTGGAACTCGCCCCTCTCTTCCGACTTGTTTCCTCTCTTTGTGCGCAACGCAATGGTGAAGGGAGAAAGGCTTGCAAAGAGATACTATGTTGTTTGGTCGGTCTGAACCACCTTTGTGCGCGACAGGGATGCTCAGACGACCGCAATGAACAGGGTGGCATCTAGTCGTGGTCTGCGTAGCGGTGGCAGCGTGGCATCAAGTCGTGGTCTGGGAGGCGTCAGGCTGTGGTCTGAGCGACGGTGGCATTTGTTGCTTGCAGCCAGGGAGAGAGAAGTCGCTTTTACGGTGTACATAACTGTTGCAAATCTTTATTTAATTTAAAATTCAAATTCAAAATTATTAAAAATTAATTAATTTAATTATTATTTGATGTTAATTTCAATTTTATTTTTATTGTGCACATTGTATACCAAATTTATTAGCTCCTTATACTTTTTCTTTTGTTTTTTAATTATAAAAAAAATAATATTTCCTTTTTATTGAAATATACTCTACGTCAACAAGTTATAACTCAAATAATATAGTCTTTCTATACTCATCTAAAAATTATGGGTTTGAATCTCACTCCTAACTTAAAAAAAAATACTCTGCACTATAAAATGAATCAATTAAAATACGTCATCATGAATATTTTTTGAACATTTATATTGTTAAAATAATATAACGTCACTTTTTCTCTGACTTTAAATTTTTATAAATTAAAATATCTAATAAAGTTTGATTTTTATTATAATGTTATTCTCTAAAAATAAAATCAGTGTAAGACAAAAATAAAACATTTACAAAATTTATATATAATCATTAACGTAGCTCTTTTTATCCGCCTAAGCACATAAAAGTGTTTTCTAAAACTCGAACTTTTGATATTGCAAGAAAAAATCATCTAATTAAGACGATAAATTAACTATCTTTAAGTCATTTAATTACACTCTAAGATATAACACCTAACTCTAAATTTTTATCTATTTATTAATTTTTTTTTTACATTTGGAGATATTCCACATAGACACCCATTTTATTTGAATTAAAGAATTGAATTAAGAAAAAGTCTAGGGGCAGCAGTTTTATTGAATTTTGGCAAGCATGTAACTAGCAGAGAAAGGTGAGCCATTGGATGAAATCTCACACCAAACTCACACCATCAAATCATCATTGATGGCTAATTAATGGCTAACAATCACAAAAATTACTGTCCCTAGCATTGCTCGAATAATATCATGCAATGATTTATGCAATAGCCACCACTATAATTGCATATGTTTCCTGTGTTGAACATGATAGATAATAAAACCATGACAAATTATAGTCCTAATATAATACCTAGCTATTCAAATTCCACTATTTATGAATCTCTAATGTTTACAAAGTTCATATCAAGACAAGACTTAGTAACAGAACATCAGTAATAGGGAATACAATAATTTTTCTTATACCATTAAAAAGAAAGGAATACAATTTTTCTAGGTAATGAATGAAATTAAAGTTTGTGTAGCATCGCAACTAACGGTCATTGTCTTTTTCATTGTCACTAATTATTGGACCCTACAGCATTTAACCCTAGGGCTGCTATGAAACCCTTCAGAAAATCATAAATTGGAGCAAGATATTTAATACTTTCATCATGAAATTACTGGTTTAAAAAATTTAAATCGATAAAAAATATATATATATAAATGATCATATTTTTAACACGTTAGTTAGCAAAAAAAAATTCTTTTGGATTTGCATCAATTAAATTTTAGATCAAACTTCTCTAAAATATGAAAGTTGGTTAAATGAAAAAGTAAAAATATCTAATAATCACATCTAAATTAAGATAGTAAGATTTATATATAATTAAAAATTATAAATTTAATGTTGATTAACTCTTCATTCCGTGCTTTACTAATTTTATCATTTTAGATTTTTTTTATTTTTTAAAAGCTTTTTTTTTATTTTTGTCTTATACTAAATTTCTTTTTGAAGTAATAAAAGTTGAACTCTAAACCTTTTCATCATAAAAATTCTAATATTATATAATAAAATATTTATCTTAAAAATTTAAATTGATAAAAAATACATAAATAATTATATATTTAACAAATTTAATAATCCGAGACAAATAACATTTAATTTTTAAGGACAAGTAGAAAGAAATTTTTATTCAACATATACATGCAGCCAGTGGTGACTTTCATTTAAATTGGCCTACAAATTAAATAAATCAATGCAACTTGATGGGGTCTTATTATCACTATAAATAGCCACTTTGAACACACCAATTAATATGATCATAGAAATTGTAAAAGCCTCGATTATCTTTCCTTAGATAGCATTAAGTCCTTTAATAAGCATATACACACAATTATTGAGCTTTTTTCTACTTTTAGTATTATATATTGATCTTTAGTTCTTTACACATACATAGCTACATATAATTAAGCACAAAATCATATCTAATTAATATTGTTAAGCATGCAAGGTATATCCGTTGAGAGATCACACTCAAGTGTTGAACAAATTCAGCCCCCAACTTATGGGAACTTAATTACCATTCTCAGCATTGATGGAGGTGGTATTAGGGGCATTATTCCAGCTACCATTCTTGAATTCCTTGAATCTCAATTTCAGGTACGAGATTTTCTTCTGGATTGGACTTGCTTAATTGAATTGTGATTATTATTAGGTTCAAAACTATATATCTCATATAATTAATTTCTCAAACCATGTCTATCTAAGCATCGCTACTATATCTATAATTCTATATCTATATATATATATATTATTATTATGTATAATAGATGTTATAGAATCACTAATTTAAAAAATTTAAACTGATAAAAAAAACAGTATGAATAGTTATATTTTTAATATTTTTTTAAGTAATAGTTTTTTTTAATTAATTAGGTTTACTTGATTTTTGTATAGGCTTTCTTTTTTTTATTTGTCTTATGTTTTTTTTTTATTTTTGGAATTCATTAAAAATCGAACTCTAATTTTTTCAAACATAAAACTCTAATACCATATTATGATACAATGCATTCTAAAAGCTTAAGTTGATAGGAGGAAGGCAATATAAATAGTTATATTTCTAACAATAAAAATATAAAAAACAAAAAATGGTACACAATCTTTTTCTATTTCAAAAATTTGTATCCAATATCTCTTAAATTAGAAATTGCTTTTTATCTTAACTAATTCTATTTTTATTATTTTTACCACTACTTATAAAATACACATATATATCTACTTAATATATCATATAGCTCTTTAACTTCAATATTTGGGAAGTCAAGCATTATTACCTAATTATATACTAAAAATAAGCTATTTAATAAGAGAATTTGAGGAATTTTGATCATAATAGTTCTAAATATTATTTTGGCTAATATATGATAATTAGTGTTTTGAACAATACTATTACTATAAAAAAAATTAGCAAATAGCAACCGTTTATTTGCAACTGATTTTTAGTATAACATTACGCTAAAGATAATAAAACAGATGAATAAATTATAATTTGTATCCATAAAAAATACAAACGCTGACAAATATATCCATATAAGAATAAAACGACAATTGTATCCACGGAAGATAGTTTCCGTGTGTCAAAAATATCTTAACGGACTAATTGTGTAACCAACGTCCGGGTACTCTTGACACACGGAAGTCATCTTCCGTAGTTATAATTATCATTTTATTTTTATATGGGTACATTTGTCAGCATCTATATCTTTTATGGGTACAAATGGTAATTTATTCAAAAGAGATAATATAAAAAAAAAATACATCTTTCGGTATTAAATAAAAAATACACACTGACAGTATACTAAAATATGATAAAAATATTATTTCTTTAATTTTTATAAGAGAAAATTAAACTACAACCTTCAATTTGTATGCATGCAGGAGTTAGATGGTGAAGATGCAAGACTTGCAGACTATTTTGATGTGATATCAGGTACAAGCACTGGAGGACTTGTAACTGCAATGTTAACTGCTCCAGATCAAAATAATCGTCCACTTTTTGCTGCTAAAGATATCAAACCATTTTACTTGGAACACTGTCCAAAAATTTTCCCACAACCTAGGTAATAATTCACTTTTCAAATATATATCCTTTCATGTTTCTTTTTAACACATATAGATATCTTTTATCTTAAAGATATTATTACACATTTACACACATAAAACTATAAGTTTGTTTCATTATTTTTTATATAAATAGATAATTAAATATTATATATTATTGATGAATAAAGATAGTTAATTTTTATATATTTACTATTTTGAAAATAAATAATTACTTTTATCAACCTAACAATTTTGGATTGAATGTCAATAAATATAAAAATTTACAGTAAAAATACATTAAAATAGAGCTTTAATTAATCAAAATGGAATATACTTATTTTAAGAATTCTACGTATTCTAAAGTCATATAATTTAACGACAATGATAGAAAGAAAAAAAAAACAGTCAGAACATGTTTTATTTATTATTCATTAATTGTTGAAATAATTAATAAATATTAAATAAGATAAATTCTAATTTATTTTGGTTATTTTTTTTTTGTTATTAAACATTTTTTATGATGTAATTTCTTGTAGGGGGCTATGTAGAACATTACTGGCAAAGGTAATAAAATCATTGCTGAGAGGACCAAAGTATGATGGGAAATACTTACATAAAGTGGTTAGAGAGAAGCTTGGAGACATTAGTTTAAATGAGACAATTACCAATGTTGTCATTCCCACTTTTGATATCAAGTCATTGCAACCAACTATATTCTCATCTTATCAGGTTCCTTTCCCTTTTCTATCTTTAATTTTCCTTAGAAAATTTTCCAAAAAAAATGGAAATTTAATTCATTATATTCTGATGTATGTAAGTCACATTTTAACACAAACTCTTTTTAATTTTGGTCACCATTAATAAGATCATATTGATATCAAACTAACACCTACCTACTTTGAGATGTTAGTTGAAACTTTTAAGTTAAATATCATCACTCTTTGAGAAAAGTCTAACTTTGATCTTCATTGGTATTGAAATGACAATGAATTTCCAATTTGCATGCATGGGACCTAGCTAATAAAAAAAATGGGTAGGGGGATTATTGCATGTGGGACCTAGTTTTTTTTTTTTTTAAATTTGTTTAGGGTTTGAAATTTTGACATTCATATGAAAGTTGCTGCCATCAGCATCATCTAAACACTACAATAGATTAGGAAGCAAAACTGTTGAAAAACAAAACTGAATGAATGTTAATATGAAAATACATTAATTATTCATGATCTATTTTTTTAAATAATTCTCTTATTTATATATATATATATGATGCAAAGCATAACTATTGATTAACTTCGAGCCAAAAGAATAAAATAATGCTCAACAAAATTTGGATTTTCAATCGTAATTACTTCAAATAAAATATTTCAGTTATCTATTAAAAGAATATTTATATCTCAACTTATTTCTATTAAAGATACAATTATTCGTATATCTTCTTTTATTCTTTTATTAGTTTAAATTTTTGAAAAAAAGAATTTTATAATATGATATTAAAATTTGTATAACCTAAAAATTTAGAGTTTAATCCTTGAAGACACTAAAATTTATTTTAATATAAGACAAATAAAAAAAATTTACACAAGCCAAAAAAATGTTGTGTGAGAATACGTTTATTAGAGATATAACTATTTATGTATTTTTTTTATTAATTTAATTTTTTGAAAAAAAAATATTTTATCATAATTTCATATACTCTAAAAAAATGTAATTTTTAATTTAATGTATTAATATTTTAATTTCATTCTATTCTTCAAGTCTTTCTCTTAATTTCTTATTTAGAATTTTTTTAAGTATTCATTCATGGTAGACATAATTTTTTGTGAGATAAAAATAAAAATAAGCATCACTATATATGAAGAAAAAAAAACCTAACAAAAAATGAAACTTATTGATATGTATACGCAGATTAAGAGTAGTCCTAGCTTGGATGCTAAATTATCCGATATATGCATTAGCACATCAGCTGCACCAACCTATCTCCCTGCTCATCACTTCACTACCAAAGATGCAAATGGAAATCCACATGAATTCAACCTCATCGATGGTGGTGTTTGTGCCAATAATCCGGTATGCATTTTTAACTTATTATTATTAGTAGTTATTATTGTTGTTATTGTTTAATTTTGATGCTTTTGATAATATAAAAAAAGTTACACTAAAATTAAATTAGATTCGTGTATAAAATAATTATTTTTTGAATAATTAATTTTAAAATTATTTTTGTTTAACGATGTGACAATACAAAATTGAATATCTGTATAATTTTTTTTAAATAATTAAATTTTTTTTATTATTTAATTTTCAGACATTAGTTGCAATGAATCAAGTGACAAAGCAAATTCTTGATGAAAATGTTGATTTCTTTCCAATCAAGGCTGCGGAATATCGTCGGTTTTTAATAATTTCAATAGGAACTGGGACAGCCAAAAATGAAGAAAAATTCAATGCAAAAATGGCAGCAAAATGGGGGCTTTTGGATTGGTTTATTCATAGTGGCTCCACTCCTTTAATTGATGTTTTCTCTCAATCAAGTGGTGATATGGCTGATTTTCATTTAACTACTCTCACTCAAGCACTTCATTTAGAACATAATTACCTTCGAATTCAGGTAAATTGAATTCTACAACTTTGTATAACATGTGTATAACTTCTTTTTGAAATAATTATCTTTTAATTTTAATCGATTTTGATTAGTCGAATAGTCATTAATTCATTAATTTGTTTAAACATGTGTTAGAAATTCAAATTATATATTCTTAAATAGAATTTAGATATTATATAATAAGTTAATGTTTAACTTATTGAGTTTAAAAATTTCGTAAAAAAAAAAATTCTTAATTTTGTCTCTATTTTTGAATTAAAATTTGTAGTTTTACAAGAATGCTTCGGTCACTAAAATCAGTCATTAATATATTTGTATATAAATACAAATATATTTGTGGTTTAAATTTTTTTAATATGTATTTATATTCCAATATATATTTTATACTGATAACTAATTTTAATGGTTAATTTTGATTTACACATAATATAGTGTTTGTTTAGGCGCCATTATTTTGATAAAAAATATCCTTTTTCAATGAAAACAGATCTTTTTTTATTTTTTAGCGTGTTTGACAAATTTCTAGTAGTAAAAGTAAAAACACTAAAAAAACATCTTTTTTGAGAAGCTATAATTTACATCTTTTTTTCTTAAAAAAAAAGATGTTTTTCATATAATAAATAAATAAAAAAATATTTTTATATTACTATACCCAAACATAATTGATAGATAAAAAAATATTTTTGGATAAGATATCCAAACATAAAAACTTCAAAAAAAAATTCAAAAAAATTTTTTTTTAAAAAACTCACCCAAATAAGCCCATAATATAGTCGGTAGTTTTAATACCAAAGAAAAAGTAAAATATTTAGTCATCATGATGCCTTCAAATATCATTTTATTTTAAATGTATACAAAGCAAAACTCATCACTTGATATTTCATCAAAAGCATCTAATTAATGTGGCTGCTATCTATTTTAGCAATTGAAAATAAATAAGTACATAAGGAATTCATTAATAAGCATATTTAAGTGACTAATTTAATTTGTTAAATTGCAGGATGACACATTGACTGGAACTGATGCTTCCGTTGACATTTCCACCAAAAAGAATTTGGAGAGGCTTAGCCAAATTGGTGAAAATTTATTGAAGAAATCAGTCTCTAGGATTAATTTAGAGAATGGTAGGTTTGAGCCAATCAAAAATGGAGGAACAAATGAAGATGCACTCAAAAGGTAAAATTACTAAAAATTCAAACTTTTTATACGTGTGTATTATTATTATTATCATTATAAGAATTTAATTTCGATCTACGACAGTATAAAATAGTTTTATACGTGCATTTAATTACATAACGTCACATCAATAAAAATAACTAACTAACCTTCACATTGACCACCTGAATCATCACATAAAAGAACGGATGTGATGAGTGTACGATTACTGTCAGTGCATTAAAATTAAATTCTTATTAATTATATTATTTATTTTATTCAATTAATTAACATAATCCTATTGCAAATTACAAATTCAGTCACAAGATAAATATAATGTTTAATTATTAATGTCTTCAGGTTTGCCAAAATACTTTCGCAAGAGAGAAGTCTTCGTGACGTGAGATCCCCACACACTAAAAAGACCCGTCACTAGTGCCTTTTAATTTCTTCATCTTATGTTTTGGTAAATAAAAGAAAAACATTTAATTCTATTAAGTTCATTGATGATTTCAGTTATTGTTCAGATCGATTTGTTATTAGTTGTTTCAAAAATTATTAATAAAATTTAGAATACATTTGAGATTTAAGATTTTTCATAGAGGTCAAGCATGAGACTCTTATAAAAAGAAATGTAATTTTCAGTAGTTTAATTTTTCCATTATTTTTTCAGCTTCCATATAATTGTACGCAGAGAAACAATAATAATGAATTCTCACTGAATAGAATTATAATTTGTGATTACATGTACACTTGATCTTAATTAGCATTCAGCACAAATTTGTTCATGTGAATATGTGATTTGTATTAAGAAATAATCATAATAGATACTTACATGTAAGTGATCTAATAATATTAATAAAACGAAAAGAATACATAAAGAGTTTGGAAAGATAATAAGATTCTGAAAGAATAAAGAAAGAAAAGAAAAGATGAAGAAATTTTATTGATTGTTGATTGATTAAAATTGTAAACTATGAAGATAAAACTAAGTATATATAGAGCATTGGCCTATAAAAGATAAAAATAAATAAAGATAAGATAAAGATAAAGACTAAAATTATAATTGAATTTGTATATTCTGTTGGGCTGAATTTATAGGCCGTGAAACGTTTTTATTGTTGTTATGAGCTAAGGTGGAAAAGTGATTTAATAAATATTAAATTAGATGTCATATTAAAATTGAGATAAAATGAGTTTAATTTAATTTCGAAAGTCAATTCATAAAATGAAGGAGGTCTCATATTTAAAAACTATCTAAAAATCCTATTTTGATCAGATATAAGACTTCTGAGTGTCTTCGATATTCATATCACGTATATATAATAAAAAGATTAATTACCAAACTAATTATCTTATAAAGTAGATATAGTAATACATAATAAAAAAATGTATGAAAAACACACTTGAATATAACAAAAAACTTTTGGCGTTATAAGTTTTTCTTACATGTTTGTTTATTTCAAAATTAGTAATAAAAATATGTTATCTTAGAAGTAGATTAGAGGAAATTAAAGTTATTTTTCCTAAAATTAATTATAATAAACCAATTTGTATTGGTCAAATAGTTAATGTATTCGTTTGCTTAAATAAATGTAGTTTAGATTTGTGATAAATTAATTATTATTTATTTATCTAAAAAATATAGTGAAAAACTAAAAAAATTAATTATACTAAACAATTGACAGAACTTTTAATTAATTGCAAAATTATTGAAATTTATTAAATTTCTCGTTTTTAAAAGTCATTTATTTTAACTATGAAATAAAAATCTAATTCATATATAAATTTTGTAAGCCACCCTTATCTCTCAGTATCCCTCAACAATTGCTAAGAATAATTCATAATGTGAAAATCTTTGGTAAAGAAAATTACATATCAAAACAAATTATAGTGCTTAATAATCAAAGATACTTATAAAGCAAGAAACCTTTCCCAGTTACTAGTAATTAAAAAACACGTGGAATGTAGTTATTTATATAAATCGCAACAAATTGTGTATGTGACCTAACTTACTAAGAAAGTTCAACGTATTAAAAATTCAGAAAGAGTCTTTGTCACAAAACAAAAGGACACACAAACTGCCACAAATATCTCTAGCGAAAATTTGTCTAATTCAAGAATACAAAACCAAGTGGAAAATTATCAAGTCAATAATTGTCTTATCCGCGGAGTTGTAAGAGTGATTTACAATTTATTTTGACCATAGGAAATTTCAAACTTCGAAAATTCAATCAAGCTATTTATATTTTTCTCCCTAAGATGGGATTGGTTTCTTAATTAATTAACTATCTATCTAATCCATTTTATCATAATTTTTTATTCCTAAAAATATAAAAGAAATAATTAACTCTTGACTCACTCAATGAAATTAATTAGTACCATATATATATATTATAAAATTAAAAATAGTCATTAAATTAGTAATTATATATAAATATTTATATATTTTTTCAATTAAATAATAAAATGTTAAAATAATTAAATATATTATAGTAAACTAATCAAATGCATAAACAAAATAATTAAGCGTGTCTACATAAATATAATAAAATATCAAATATATATTTCTACCATAATATTAGTAATTAATTTTGAATACACACATAACATATTTATCTACTATTAGACAAAAATCTTCCATATCTTTCGCTAAAAGAAAAAATTATATGTGACTAATTAATTATTAACAATCTCACTACGTTATCAACAGTATTTTTATCAAATTTTATCAATTCTTAGTTATAACGGTATTTAATAAAAATATTTTTATAGATACATTTAATAAAAATATCTTTCTTATAATTGTGTCTAATAAAAATATTTTTATATATATATTTTTTAAATATATTTTTTTATACATATATTTAAAATATAATAATTAATTATTATGCACAATAATAAATTTGACTTTTCCAATTATTAATTAATAGAAGATGTAAAAGGGCATGATACAGCAAATTGAAACAGTTATGGCAATGTAACCAATAATAAATGCAGACAGCATGCAAGAAAATTCCACAAAATTAATTATTTTCCAACATAAGCGCAGCCTTTGATTTTGTCTTCACTCGGAAATTGTTTGGTCCTCTTTGACTTATAAAACTGAAACCAATTCAACTTCATAGGCTCTTTCTTCCTATAAATATGCACTATGAGCAAACCAATATCATCATACCAAAACCTCAAATCTTTCTTAGCATAATATAAGTGCATCATATTATATACTACTTTCTTTGCTACCCACCATAATTAAGTATATATATTTTCTTTCATCTTTAATTTAATTATTACTATATTTGTGCACCAAAATCCTCTAATTCATATTGTTAATAAGCATGCCAAGTATGTCATCCGTTCAGAGGTCAAAATCATGTGTTGAACTTCAGCCCCCAACTTATGGGAACTTAATTACCATTCTTAGCATTGATGGAGGTGGTGTTAGGGGCATTATCCCAGCTACCATTCTTGAATTCCTTGAATCTCATCTTCAGGTATGAGATTATATATGAATTTGTAAATATGCTTTCTTTCTTGCTTTATTTATGAGTGAATATCCCATTCGACCCCTGACAATTATTTCGAAAGGATAACGAGGTCCTAAAAAAAAAATCAAATCTGGCCCCTGATATTTTTTTAGGACTGATTAGTCCATGTACAAAAAAAATAACATTGACTTTTTTTGGCATAGGACTAATCTGTCCCATAAAAATAAAGCTCAAGAATCGGGTTGGTATTTTTTTTTGTCAAAAATTTTGTTGTCTTTTAAAATAATTGTCAATGGCTGTTTTGGATTTTTTTCTTTATTTATTTATTTTAACATTATTTTCCCAAATGTTCTCTATATCAAAACATAAATTTCTCCTCCATTTGGATGTAGCTAGGTACCTATTAATACACTATGTTCAAATTAAAATTTTACTATATTAAATTAAAAGATGATATACTTGTTATTAGGTTATATTAGTCAAGACTTGAAGTCATATTTAATTTAATTTAATTTAAATAACAGTTTTTATAAATCAATATAATAAATAGTATTTTATTAACAATAATACATGCATCAATTCCCATTATATATAGTCTATGTTCAGTGAAATATATAAGCTAAGCTTTCTCTAGAATTCCAGCTGATAAATAAAAACCTAAATAAGAGAATCTTGATATAAAGTTAGTTAAACTGTACTGTATGTAATTTTAACTTTTGCATGCATGCAGGAGTTAGATGGTGAAGATGCAAGACTTGCAGATTATTTTGATGTGATATCAGGAACAAGTACTGGAGGACTTGTAACTGCAATGTTAACTGCTCCAGATCAAAATAATCGTCCCCTTTTTGCTGCTAAAGATATCAAACCATTTTATTTGGAGCACTGCCCAAAAATTTTTCCACAACCTAGGTAATAATCCACTTTTGAGATATATCATGTTTTTTTTTTTACATATATAGTTATTTTTTTTAAAAAAATTATTTGTTAGAAATATAATTATTTATATATTTATTCTGTCAAATTAAAAAATTTAGTATCATGAGATGATATTATGGTATATTATTAGAATTTCACTATTAAAAGTCTAAATTTGATGCTTATTGCAAAAGAAAAAAAAATTATTCAAAATATCACTAGTAAAAAGAGATAATATCTTCTCAAATAAAGAACATGCTATGTTAACATTTAAGAGAAAGATAATTATAAACACTTGAATTATTGAACCCTAGTTACATATTAAATGAGTTTTTGTATCCATTTTATTTTAGTATTTATTGCATTTATTCTCTTCTAGTATGATGTAATCAAATATTACAACCAAATATTAGATAATCTTGTTCCAGATATATAAGATTCTTGGTATGTAATTAAAATTCTATCCCAACCAATCAATTATAACTAAAAGCTAGTGAAGAGGTAGGTCAATTTTCAAGTCCGATTTGAATAGGTTTGAGGGATTAATTCACGCCAATTATTTATTTAAAGGATTTTGTGAACAATAGAACATAATTTAAGAATATAATAATAAAAGTTATTTAAAATTGTTAGATATTTAATACAAAAAATATTTTAAGAAATTTTTAGTCAAATATTTTTTTATAATACTCTTAAAATATAAATATGTTTAACAAGACCCTTTAAATTAAATTAAATTAAATTGTATCATATAATTTAATTAACTCCGATTCAACTAATAATGAGCTACTAATTATTGAAACAATAACTTAATTAATAACCTAATGTCCTGACCAAGCTAAGTCAACTCCCAGTTCAATTTAGACCATCCAAATTAAATTTAATCACTTTCATTTTAATTTCTTTGCAGAGGCTTAGGTGCAACATTGATGGCAAAGATGATAAGACAATTGGGAGGACCAAAATATGATGGAAAATACTTGCATGGAGTGGTTAAAGAGAAACTTGGAGACATTCGTTTGCATGAGACAATCACCAATGTTGTCATTCCCACCTTTGACATCAAATGTTTACAACCAATTATTTTCTCATCATACCAGGTTTTAATTCACTCTCTTTATATCTTGATGGATCTAGCTACTTTTATTTTATTTATTTATTGGATGTTCAGTGTTAAAAATTGATTCCACCAATACAAGGAGTCTTGATCATATGGCATGATCAGCATCTCAATTGAATAATATATACGGTTTTGTTAGATAAACAATGACTTTTTTAAACAATGTAAACAGTGGATTCTAGAATTGACTTAATAAAGTAAAAAAATACTCCACCCCTAAATTATTTCCTAAATTTTAACATTAGATAACCATCCGTACACTTAGTGAATTGAACATACAGCTATTATTAACTGTGCATGAGTAAATCGAATAAAAAAAATAACTATCCAATTAAGAATAATCAACATAATCATCTGCATATACCTATTAAATTGAACATTTAATATATTTATTGTTTACGTTATTTAGTATTCTCATTGTCTTCGTATGCTTTTCTGTATAGGAAAAGACAAAAATGATTATTGTCTTTCCTTTTGTTTCTCATTGGAATTGGAATACTTATAATCATCCTCCATTATACGTACAAATTAAACGTATATAATTGTCTAGGTTAAAGACATTAAGACAATAAGCATGCATGCTCATCCAAAAATAAAAAGACAAATCAATTGATTATTTTATATATATTAAAGAAAAAAACTTGGTTGCTAGATTAGTCATTTTAGTTAATGACAATGTAAATTTCATCCTCAATTGATTGAATTGTTTTTTGTTCTTGTTTGCTAATAAAATTATGTGACCTAAACCTAAGCAATTAAACCAATGATCAAATAAACCCTAACAAAATTTGAGAATTATTTTTATGCAGATTAAGAGTTGGCCTTGCTTGGATGCTAAACTCTCGGACATATGCATTAGCACATCAGCTGCACCTACTTATCTGCCTGCCCATAACTTCACCAACAAAGATTCAAAAGGAAATAATGTACATGAATTCAACCTCGTTGATGGTGGTGTTTGTGCTAATAATCCGGTATGTTTATAGGTTAATTAATATCATTATTACAACACAACTGATATTTAGTGGCGTTTTTTTCTTGGATTTATAAACTGTTGCTAAAAGATTTAGTGGTGCTTTAATAACCGCCATTTTATGAGGTGTGACAAAACTATTTGCGGTGGTTTTAAATAATAGCTACTTAGCTAGAATAACTGGTCGCTACAACCAAACTTTTTTTTTTGTCTTTTTACAGTTAAACTCACTACAATAATACCAACAAATAATGGCACATTTTTAGAGGATTATAAAAACTGTCGCTATTTACTGGAATCTGCCGCAAAACATATATTCTTACAAAACATAAATATTGTTTAAATAAACTTTTTCAGTATAAAAACCAAAAACTAAACCGTTTGTTACGCTGAAATATACATCTAATTAATATTTGAGTCTATCACTTATATATTAATTATCTAACGAGGCAAATAACAAATAAATAAGTATCTTATAATTGGGATGATAAAATTTTATAATGTCAATATTTGGCCATTAAATTCTTATTATTAATAATTGCTATTGAAAAAATTATTAATAATTTTGGAATTAGTATATACTAATATAATTTGTTTTTGTGTGTAATTTATATGATTTTGCAGACTTTAGTTGCCATGAATCAATTAACAAAGCAAATGATAGATGAAAATGTTGATTTCTTTCCAATCAAACCTTCGGACTATAGTCGGTTCTTAATAATTTCAATAGGAACTGGAACAGCCAAAAATGAAGAAAAATTCAATGCAAAAGTTGCAGCTAAATGGGGGCTATTGGATTGGTTAACTCAAGGTGGTTCCACTCCCTTAATTGATGTTTTCTCTCAATCAAGTTCTGATATGGTTGATTTCCATATAGCTACTCTCACTCGAGCACTTCATTCAGAAGAAAATTACCTCCGGATACAGGTAATTAAATGTTCACTAATCACTAAGCATTTTCCATATCTTTATCTCTTCTATATATTATTGAAATTGAAGCATTAAAGTTAAATATTAAGCTTAAGTGATTTTGAATTTGTTCATCATATTTTGCAGGATGACACATTGATTGGAAATGATTCTTCAGTTGATATTTCTACTAAGGAGAATTTGGAGAGACTTTGCCAAATTGGTGATAATTTGTTGAAGAAACCGGTTTCTAGGGTTAATTTAGAGAATGGTCAAATTGAACCCTTAGAAAATGGAGGAACCAATGAAGAAGCTCTCAAAAGGTAAAATTAGGAAGAAAAAAATTAAGAGAAAAGTACAAATAGATTCCTAACTTTTTGGTCTTTCGACATTTTTAAGTATCTGATGATTTAAAAATACATTTAAGTCTCTAATCTCTTCAAAATTTGGAGACATTGATCCCTGGATTTAATTTGTCCTATTTTAAAAACTCTTTCATGTGTTCATCCATATTAACCAAATCAGTACAATGGGAGTCACGTTTGATTTTTTCGATGAGTCTCACAGGACCAAGCGAACATGAGGAATCGATATGTCCAAATTTAAAAAATGTCAGAGACTTAAAAGTATTTTTAAATTCTCGAAAACTTAAATGTTCGCGTATCAAAAGGTCAAGGACTTAGTTGTCATTTTCTCAAAAATTAAAGTATATATATAATTTCTTAAAAGCTCATTATTCAACTTCTCAAGAATAGTATAAATTAAAATACCACATATACCTATATATTGAAAAGTTAGTAACAAATTACAGTAATATAAATTAAATTTTTATGTATTATTGGTATAAAATAATTTTACAAAGAAAACTAATTATGTATTATCATATTAGTAAAAGTAAATAAATTTCAAATATAATATATTTAACTAATCTCTAGTAGTATTACTAACACATTTGAGTTAAATTTATTTACAGGTTTGCAAAAATATTATCACAAGAGAGGAGACTTCGTGACATGAGATCCCCTCATACTAAGAAGGCATCATACAACTAAATAGATAGTGACATTTAATTTCTTCATATTATGTTAGTGATGAAACATTTGATTCTACTAATTTCATTAATTCAGTTATTGTTCAACCATATAATTTTTAAATAGAATTTAATATTTAGAATTTTAGATATGATTAGTCATATGTACTCATGTATTGTTAAATTCCATGCTTGTTAATATATTATGAGTTTGTTTCTTTTATTTAATGATTTATAAATTTTAAATCCTAAATCTTATTGGACGTGATATTAATAAAACTAATTTTTTTTAGTAATTGGAATAATTCTCGAATAGTATTAAACTATAAAGTGAAATCAAAGGGTAAAAAAGAATTATATATATGATGCATTCTGTCATCTTGGATTATTTATCAAAAATTAAAGATCACCATCTTGGACTAAATTAAACGGATTTTGTTTTATCAGAAAATGAACTTTTTTTTTCTCTTTTAATTTTAATTTGCTTAAAGAAAAACGACGAATATTCTTCAGAAGATAAGGAGCTTATATCAAGACCTTGGGTTGTGGATTTTGAATGGATTACCCGTGATGTTAACGCTGTGGCAGATTGACTGGCGAAATATGCGGTCAAGACCAATCCAACTCATGTTATTTGATTGGAACCTTGTGATGAGCTTCAGCATCTTATGCTTATTGATTTAGGATAATCTCTTTTTTTTTCTTTGTTTCTTTTTGTTTAATCACAAAAAAAAAAGAAAAACGGCGATACCAAAGGGATTAGTTTTCCTGGCCCAATATGAATATGAATCATAAATTTGGGTGCGTTTGGTTAAGTTGAAATCCATATTAGAAAATCGGGTTATTTTTCAATGTTCAAATGGTTCAATTTATCTGTAATTTGCCCAATTCACAATATACAGTTTTATGTAAAATTTTTTATTCAATCTACATATAATTTTTAAATCAATGCATTAATTATAAATTGCAGCGATTTAAAATCACTACAAATTTATATTTTAAAATTAATGTATCAAATAAAATTATCATTTAACGATGACTATAAACTTTCGGTAAATCTATTTGCCGGTACTTTAGGCTAACAATTTATCAAACACCATGGTAATCTTTGTAACGACAGTTTAAAGTAGTCGCAAATCTCTATATATACCGCAATTATTTATTATTTTCTTGTAAGAATATCTCTTTCTTTCTCTCACAAAATTATTTTCTCACGCAATTATAAACAAATAAGAAAAAATATAAGGTATCAATATATTATCTGCGAATTTATTGCCAACAATAATTAATTATTATATTTTAAACACATATATAAAAAGACATATTTAAAAAATATATTAAATTCCTACCTCCCTCCCTATGCATTGGCACATCAGCTGCACCAACCTACCTCCCTGCTCACCAATTCACCAACAAAGATCCAAAAGGAAATACACATGAATTCAACCTCATTCATGGTGGTGTGTTGTGCCAATAATCACTAGCTAATTCTCTATTTTTTCACTATATAAAAGTATTGCCTTTAGCATTCTCCTTTCGAATATAAACATGCATATAATTAAACTTATTATCTTCAATTAATTTGTTCTTTAGAAGAGGTTATTGGTATGAATGATTTAATTTATATGCATCTCTAGTGTAAAAAAAAATCAATTATATATCGTTACGTTAATACAAATATTGGCATATTAACAATTAAACTCCAATTAGGATGCTTAATCAATTCTCATAATATTTTATGAGCATCTAATAATGTGGCTCTCTAACGTAACTAAATTTGTTCAACTGCAGGTTGACTAGCATTGGCAATCTATATTTTATTCGTGGTATTTAATTTGGATCAATCCGTTCGAATAAGATTGTCTATCTTACTCGCTATGGGTAGGGTAGAATGCGGTGTGAATTTGTCTGCAGGTAGGGTAGGATGCGGTGTGAGTTTGCATGCGGATAAGGTAGGATACGGATTCAAGGTATACCCTACCCTACCCTATCCACACCCCTAATATATATATATATATATATATATATATATATATATATATATATATATATATATATATATATATATATATATATATATATATAATGAAGAAAGTGAGTGTTGCATCTACAATCTTTCTCTTATAAAAATTTTCTCTTATAAAAATTTGAAATAATTACTAAACTAGTTGATGATCATATTATTTGTAATTTTATGTTAGATTTTTTTAAAATTTTATTATTTTTAATTTTCTATTTTATTAATATGTATGAAATTTGGAATAGTTGAATTTTATATTTGTTTGAAATTTGTTTATTTTTCTACGAGTAGAGTAATGTTTAAAACTTTAGAGTGCAGATAGAATTAGAGTTGATAGAATATGATAAAATTTTAAAATAATTTTCAACTCAAGAAAAACTTTACCCTATCTAACAATTGTCAGCCCTAACGATAATATATTGATTAGAATTGATTCTTCAGTTGACATTTCTTCCAAGGAGCACTTGCAGAGGCCCAAAACATTATTATTATTATTATTATTATACAGGCCTGATAAGGCCCAATAAAAAATAGCCCAAATAAGACCCAATACAAAATGAGCTAAATTGCCTCTTTTCTTTTTTATTTTTTGTTACATATTTTTCCTTTCTTTTCTCCCCCCTCAACAATACGTCGTCGTTTCTGATATAAAACAAACATAAAAGCCTTGTTCTGCAAAAAGCCATTAACCAAATTATAGCATCCTGCAGATACAAGAAACCTCAAAAACCTTTCTGTCTTCGTTAACAAGAAAGGAAGAAGAAAACACAAGGCTTCTTCTTTGCCATTTTTTTCTCTCTTTAGATTTTGAATCTGTAGTTGATGTCAGGTATGGAGAGGCTACAGAGGATGTTTGCGGGTGCAGGTGGAGCACTGGGCCACCCACCACCGGATTCCCCCACCCTCGATTCCTCCGAGCAAGTCTACATCTCTTCACTCGCACTTCTCAAAATGCTCAAACACGGTAAACCCTAACCACGAACCCATTAAGCTTCGTTATCTTTCATTACTCAGAGCTAATTTCGCCGCTTTCATTTTAATTTGCTCTATTTTGCTGTTTTTGTTGTTCAATTGAGCTTGGAAACCCTAGCTTGTCTTTGGGTTAGCTTATTTTTACCTTAATTCGGTTATGTGAGAAAATTTGAGTGTTTACGTGAACCCTAGTTTATGTTTGGATTAGCTATTTTGAGCTAAAGTTAATTTATAATCAGAATTGGTTATGTATGCAGAATTGATTATTATGCATGGAAAAAAAAATCAGTTTTCACGGATATATAGAAAGATTGGATAGTAGCTTCTGAGAAAGATAGTTTTTAGCTTTTTCAATTACATAGAAGAATTCATTGTGGATTGACTATTTTTTAGTTGTTGAAACAAACATGCCATAAAGTTTGGTTTTTGAAAACTGGGTTTAATGTGGTGTGGTCTCATGTGTGTGGATTTGTAGGAAGGGCTGGGGTTCCAATGGAAGTTATGGGCTTGATGTTGGGGGAGTTTGTGGATGAGTACACGGTTCGTGTTGTGGATGTGTTTGCTATGCCGCAGAGCGGGACTGGCGTCAGTGTTGAGGCTGTTGATCATGTGTTTCAGACCAATATGCTTGATATGCTCAAGCAAACTGGAAGGTAAATTTTGCTTTTCATTTTATTTTCATTTGATTTGATATTGCAATTTTCATCATTATTGAATTAGTGATATGTGGTTGGTTATGTATTCATATACCATTATAGCAATGAATTTTTGTGGATACTATTAGATTTAAGGTGAGTTTGGCATTGGGGTTAGAAATAGTAGAGGGTACACATATGTCTCGTCCATGATAATTTGTCTGTCATTTCTTTCCCTTTCCTTTAAAGAACAATGATAGATGATTAGTCATTTAGTTAGGATTTCGGGAGTGGCTGTATGTTTAGGCCTGGGATTGTTTGTATGGGATTGCCATTAGAGTGATGTTAAATTAGTGCGCTAAAGTCCAAACCCCTCAAAAAATGTTAGTCCTGTAGAGAAATAGAAAATATCTAGTCTTCGAAAGATTTCTGACTTCAATTTGATCTCTTAGTGTTTAAAATGTGTATCAATTTGGTCTTCCAAATTATATTTAGGCGTTAAGTTGGTCTTTAAATTTGTATGCCATGAGTGAAGTCTGTTTTATTCTTCATCTGTTAGTTACGACTTTGAATACTTGTTTCAGACCTGAGATGGTTGTTGGTTGGTATCATTCACATCCTGGATTTGGTTGCTGGCTTTCCGGAGTGGACATCAATACACAACAGGTTTCAACTTCTCTTTGGTCTTTAGTTCATTTTGGTAGAATGTCTAGTAATATCGTGTCATTTTTTAACTTGAGACTAAATGAACAATTTGTAGATGAGTGCAAGAATGTTTTTCCTTGTTCAAACTTCAAACAAAAAGTGAGATGCACACCAATGTGTGTTACTATGTGCATCTTTTAAAAGAAACATGCGAGTTTCTGAAATTTAAGGCTTTAAGCAACAATTTCAACTAAACTGCAATTGAATTAGGTAGTATTAATTCTCGTGTTTTAATCTCAATGTTTGATATAAATTATGAACCACTGGGACAATATATAATTAATATTAACATTATGATGAGGAGCTTTAATAAGAGAGAACAAGATGTTGGATTTAGTATTATGAGCCATGGCGTTACCTTACATTTATTTTGAATCTCATAACAGAGTTTTGAGGCTTTAAATCAAAGGGCCGTGGCTGTGGTGGTGGACCCTATTCAGAGTGTTAAAGGCAAGGTGGTCATTGATGCTTTCCGGCTGATTAATCCACAAACTATGATGTTGGGTCAGGAACCACGGCAGACAACCTCTAACCTTGGCCATCTTAATAAGCCGTCTATACAAGTGAGTGTTCTCGAAATTTCTTACAAAGCAGAGCTTCTGCTGCTAATATCTGTGTGTTAAGTGTTAACCATTTTTAAGTTTTAACTGCTTATTCTCCTTGTCAGGCTCTGATCCATGGCTTGAATCGGCATTATTACTCAATAGCAATTAACTACAGGAAGAATGAGCTTGAAGAGAAGATGTTGCTTAATCTTCACAAGAAGAAATGGACTGATGGTTTGACACTCAGACAATTTGATTCTCATTCAAAAACTAATGAACAGACTGTTCAAGTAAGTTAAAATTCTTAATGCAAACTAGAAATACACATGTTTCATGTAAAATTTAGTAGTTATAGATTGCTCATCAATATACTTTGGATCTGTCACCATAGATATTTAAGCAAGTGTGAATCTCAAAGCAATTGCTGATTTAGCCATTTAGGTATTTATATTATAGGCACACCCCCCAGTCATATTCCTAAATCTTTCTTTTACAGGAGATGCTATCATTAGCCACCAAGTACAACAAGGCAGTGCAGGAGGAAGACGAGTTACCGCCAGAAAAACTCGCAATTGCTAACGTGGGGAGGCAAGATGCTAAGAAGCACCTTGAGGAGCATGTCTCCAATTTGATGTCTTCCAACATTGTTCAGACCTTGGGAATGATGCTCGACACGGTCGTGTTCTAGAGGCTAGAGCTAGCATCATCCAATGTGTTCTTCCCGATCATGTCAAGCTATATTTTATTTGCGCTTTCTAGACTTGCTACCAGGAATTATTTATTTAGCACGCGTTTTCTGCTTTTATAATATGGTTGTTTCAAATGGAAGAAGAGCAAGTTGCTTGTTACACAATGATAGTGTCCTTTTTGTTTTTTAATATCTATAAATGACAAGGGGACATTCATGATTCTTGATTATGCAGACATTGAGGTTTCAGTCATTCTTTACAATAACAATGTTTTGTAGATTTAGTTGAAACATGCACAAATTGGCTTGAAAGATTATAAAGTCACATACTCTAATAAAAGTTGAACATAGTGAAGAAAGAACAAAATGGTAATATTGAAAACTAAAATGGAGGGGCGTCCCTGTTAAAGAATTCAGCCATGCTTGTGATCAGTTCCTTTGCCTTGTCACATTCAAGATCATGTATGTGAAATGCATGACCTTTCCCTTCAGTCTCCTCAATCTCCACCACCCCGGTCCAACCGCTTCGACTCAAGGCCTCATAGTAAAGCCTCCCTCTATCCTTCAGTACATCCTTCTCTGCTATGCACACAAACACTCTCCGACAACCCAACCAAGCCAAGCTAGGTGCATCCTCCGCCATTGGGTTAACCCACAGGTTGTCACTCTCTGGCATTGATGGGCATATAAACGGCCACAATCGATCAACTAACTCCCTTTTACCTAGTTCTAACACTTCTGATCCAATCGGAGTTGAACCCCAAAAATATGGGTGACTCAAACAAGCCCCTAGAATATCTATGCCAAGATTCATATCAGGGTGCCCAGCCATCATAACTATGTTATGAACTATGTTAGCACCGGCACTATCACCCGCCAAAAATACTCTTTCAAAATCAGCATGCTCATTTAACCAAGGCTCAGGTCCATTGTTCTTCCCATGAGAAGCCACCCATTGCAGTGCAGTCCAAGCGTCATCATATGCGGCGGGAAGAGGATGTTCCGGTGCTAGCCTATACTGAACAGAAACTGCCACAACGTTGGCCTTGGAGACCAAAGCAGTAAGGTAGTTATGATATGCTGCATTAAAGGGTGAGTTGACACAAAAGGCACCACCATGGAAGTAGATCACGATAGGGAGCTTGTGGTTATGGGTGCTTTGTGGTGGGGGGAGGAAGAGACGTGCGGCGATGTTGTTTTGCGAGTCAAGTGTGATGTCTTTGGATGAGACAACACTGTGAGGGTAAAGGGAAGGTGGGACAATATCTGTTCCCCTAAGCCTTTCAACACGACCGTCGGTAAAGACACGAATAATATGAGGGAATTCTTGAGCTATTTGTGGTTGCTCATCGGTTATGGTTGTTGAGTTTGTGCTGCTTTCCATGGAGTTGAGGCTTGGAGAGTAATTCAGTGAGGATAAGAGAAGCTTTGAGATGGATGGTGTTGGTTTGAATGTATAGTTCTTGGCTGCTAGCAAAATAAATAATTCTTGTGGAGGATTTTGGTCTTCATGTCAATGTCAAGTAGGGGTGGCAAACGAGCCTAAATCCGCTGGGCCGGCCCGCGTAACCCGCCAAAAAAGGCGGGCTGGACTGAAAAATTGGGACTGCCAAATAGCAAAAGCCCGCCTAACTCGCACCGCTTAAACTACAGGCTTTGGCAGGCTTTGGCGGGGCGGGGCGGGGTGCCGGGCTAAGATTTTTTTAGTGAGGGGGTATTTTTGTAATTTTTTTGCCAAAACCTAACTTCCCCCAACCTAACTTACAAGAGTATGAAGATAAAAATGGAGTGTTTTGAAATATGTTTATGTTATTTTGGAGACAATATTTATAATTATGTTTTGAATTATGTTTATTTTATTTTGGAGAGAATATTTATACTTATATTTTGAATGAAAATTTGGTTTATAATTATATTTATTAGATATTTATAATTACAAAGATTTTAATATTTGTGAATATAAAAAATATAATTTTTTATGCCATTAGAAATTATAAACTTATTAATATGGTTGTGAAATTATATATATTACTTAGTAGTCAATAGTTAAAAAAAAAAAAGAAGAGCTTTGGCCCGCCAGCCTGCAATTAATCAGGACGGGCTAAGATTCTAAGACCGCCTCACTAGACGAGCAAGGCGGGCTTCCCCGCTTGCCATCTCTAATGTCAAGTGACCTTCATTCGGTCCATGGCAGCAACATATTGGTGTTTTTATAGTTGAGTCAAAATAGCAATAAGAATAACACCAAGTTAGTATTTCATTCTAAATTTATAACCACAATTTTAACGACTTTATAGTTAATAGTCAAATGGTACCTACCTGAGTTGATAAATTTAAATAAAATAATTTTAAATATTGTGTTTCTAACCTTGGATATTTGAGTTGATACATAAATTTATCTAATCGAATATTCATTATTATAATTAATTTTATGTTAATTAATATATTTTACCTGTTAACAATAATATAAATATAAAATAGATTACTACGTGTAAATTTTAATTTTAATATATTTATAATATAAAATATTTTACATAATTATCAAGCAATTCAGATAAATTTTTAAATAATAAATTTAAAACTAGATGATCTGATACTATACTATTATCTCTATTTATATTCACAAATCACAATACATACATAAAAATTAAATATTTAAATTCGTATAATAAGCATTCTTACACAGTGGCACTAACTTCCCTAGACAGTGGTTCCAAAAAAAAAAAGAGTTAAAGTGACACAATTTAATTTTAATAGTTTATTAATTATTAGTTATTACAATAGTTTAATTCGTCATTAGTGTCCTTAACCAAAAATTTCCTGAGAAACAAAACCGGGGCAAACTGAGAAAAAAGTTGCATCGAGCAGCTGCTGTTCCTTCTTTTCGTTCTTCCTTCTTCTGAGTTTGTTGCTGCAAAGTGCTAAAACATGCAGAAAATGGCGTCACTCAGATCACTTCTCCGATTACTCTCCTCCAGATCTCGCTGTCTCGCCGCTTCCACCAACCAACACCACCACAACCTTCCTCCTCGCCACCTCAACCGTTTTCTGCGTCCAGCCCTTTTCAGCCTCTCTCCCTCTCGCAACCCTAATCGCATCTCTCAAGGTACACACTCGACGATTTCTTCTATATTTTTGGGTTAGGAGCTGAAATTTGGCTAAACAAGTCGATTTTGATCCGAAAACATTGTCTAAAAGTTAGATTTTTTAATGATTAAATTAATGTGGAGTTAGGGTTCCTTTTCGTGATTGGATTATGTATTTGATTAAGTATTCAATTTATTGATGTGGACCCTGTAAGATATATATGTAGGTATTCAGTGAGCTTAAAGTTCATGTTTTAATTGACTTGGATGTGTAATGCCCGAAATGAACTAATAATCCCTTGCTATTGCATATTGGACTTATATTGGGTTAGATTCCTTTTGAAATTTCTAGCTGAGTTTATGAAAGTTTTAATTATCATTCACTGACAAAGACACTCATCTAATAGTTTAAATTAGGATTGTTTGGTACTTTTCTGGCTGTCAATTTCAATGCATTGTGGGGTTGGTGTGTTTTTGTGACATGTTGAAGCTGAATAAAGCATTACCGTGATGCTACTATTTGAATTTCAATGGTTTACGTTGCAAAAATTGATGCTGCTGCTATAGAGTCAGATCAAAACTTCCAAATTCTAGATGTGTTAATTTGGAAAAGGAAGTTATTATCTTGTGCTCATTTTCGTTCTGGATGTGAGTCATACTTTTGTGGAGGCTACAAACTATGTTGATTTTGTTGCAGAATTTTGTGCTCCTCTCTCAATGGGCTTGGGAAGCTTGCGATTCTATAGCGAAGATGTGTCCCACACGCCTAACATTAAAGACCCTCAGCTTCACAATCTCTTGAAGGATTTGATGGCTGTAAGTTGGAGTGATCTTCCGGATTCTGTCATTGAAGATGCGAAGGCAGCTTTATCCAAAGATACAGATGACAAAGCTGGCAAGGATACTGTGACTAACGTGTTTCGGGCAGCTGAAGCTGTTGAGGAGTTTGGTGGGATCCTAACTACCTTAAAAATGGAACTGGATGACAGTGTTGGAATGAGTGGCGAGGTATTTTGATTTAGCTTTATTCACCTATAAGATGACATTACGTTCCTGTTCACCCTTCAAATTAATTTCATAATCTGGTTTCTTTCCATAGGATGTAAAGCCTTTGCCAGAGCATATGAAAAATGCTCTCATTACCATTTTCAATCGCTACTCAACCTATTTGGATTCCTTCGGGCCTGATGAGACCTATCTGCGGAAAAAGGTGGAGGCCGAGTTGGGCACAAAGATGATACACTTAAAAATGAGGTGCAGTGGCCTTGGTTCAGAGTGGGGAAAGGTATCATAGATTTCACTTGTTCCCTCTTATTTACCCAAACTATGTGATTGAATAAATCCTCCTCCATCTGTTGCGGGTCAAGGACTCCTTCCCCTTCTTCAAACTCCGATTCATATTTCAAGCATATTTAAGCTTTCAAAAGTCATTGTCCATGGTGGAGTATGGTGGCCAATGGGGGCAAGTTTCTAAACCCCCATGGCTGAATGAAAAATTCAGGTGAACTATGCAAAAAAGCTGCCACTTTCACTCTGGTATTTGCCATGATACCACCATTCGACAGCACAGCATCATTAGTGGTTTACGACAAGGAGACGCGAAATTTCCATCAGCACCCAATCAACAAACTATGATTTCAAATTTTGTGCGCATTTGCAAATTGCAACATTTACTCTAGTCTTTGGAATGTATGCAGATTTTGTTGATTATCCTTTCAGCTTGTTCATCCCTGTTCTCCGATCCTTCCTTGAATTATTTTCACAAAGTTTCCTAATTTGGTATTCTGCTATGTTGTAGTTGTTAATAACTGCAGTCATTTTCTATTATCTTTTCTAATCATGGTTCTCTCTTGCAGGTAACTGTTCTTGGAACCTCTGGACTTGCAGGTTCCTATGTTGAGCAAAGAGCATAGAAAGACATTTTAGAATCAATGTCATAGTTGTTTTTGTGTTGCAAATATCATGCTTCAGATGCCCGTACACCCTTTAATGTGTGTTTTCTCCTAATATTTTTGTTCTAAACGGATTGATGCTATGGAAAATAAGAGGGCTTACTTTTTGTTAACTTGATAAAATCCTTTTACATTATTTTCTTTCAGTTGTTCATTGTTTATATGCTTAGTTTTGTTATTCGTGCATACATGTTATACCTGCAAATACATGTAATAGAGGCGATCAGATTTGTGGCAAGTAACAACCTCACAAGCTCGCCTCTATGAGGGATGGTGAAAACACTGTTCTAGATGTTCTGTGAAGCTGGGGAATGCTATAATTTTAGGTGGTTGATTCCTGCTGAGTTCACTTGGTCTTTTGGTAATAATATAATACATTATTGGCGATATGTAACAGAATATGGAAGCATCAACAATGTTTAATTGAATTGAGTCCGTTTTCATGAATGGGGAGATGTATTCAGCAGAAAAACCAGTGTTAGTTTATCTGTAACAAAGCCAAAACATATTGTTAAATTTTGGTACCCATTTTTGTCATTATGCCCGTTTATCACCATGGTTAAGAAGTCCTCATCCATTTGTTAATTGAGAATTTGAGATATACCATAGCTCTACTAATTAGTATTGTTTTCAGATGTTTATATTTCTATATCCAAGAAGAAAATGAACTGCCTTTGGTATGGGCCTATAGAGTATTGGTACTGAGACTCGATGACTGTTTTGTGTCTCGTAGCTCCAGACAATAGAGACATGGAAATTAAAATTTTTAGAGACGCAACTGAAATTTTAATAACATTTATTTTCAAAAACACCTTCATGTAACTTTTTAATATCCAACTCTATCCCTCCCCCAAAACAGAGGACAAAGTCACAAAACCAAGCTGGGCTGGGCAGGACAGTCGGCGAGCTCTCCTTCTCTAGCGGTGGCACAGTGGCAGGGCATCTTGGCGACAACGGCGGTGATAGCAATGAGGGTACTGTGATCTTTATTGACAACAAGAGGATAGTAAAGTGGCTAAATGCGGAGGAAAGTACTTCTTGGGAGCAATGGAACTAAGAAATAAAGCTTATGGAATAAAGCATTTCCTACAAAATATTGGGGTCAAGTATAGAAACCCTGAAGATTTTAAGGCAAGAAAGGAATGAGAGAGTGTGGCTATGACAAATAATAATTATTGAGTGAAATAGATCACATAAATATAAGTGCATGGCAATGAAAGTGGGATACATGAAGTGAGTCGGCAAAATTAGAATGATACGAGTGGTTAATGATACGAGTGGTTAGCATGGTGAAATCATTTGGGAGAAAGTCAAAACAAGGCAAACATAACACTTGAGTACTCAACAAAAGACATGAAGAGATATATTCGTGTTTTGTCACATAATGTTACTCATTATTTGTTTGTTTGAGGATCTGTTATATTTTGGTTATTAGTTTCTATACGTTTTTAGTATGATGTATATTTTGTTTAATTCGAGTTATTCTTGTTGGCATTGCCGAGAGGATAATTCACAAATTAAATATTCTTTCTCCAACTTGGGTCGAATTCTATAACAGTGATCTAAAAAAATTCAATTAACAAAATCAGTAGGTAGGAACACAGAATTTATTTACTTTATTGGTACTATATCATTAATCTTCTCATTGATACAATTGCTGAGATATAACAGTAATATGAAGTGCAAAATAAGCAGCATCTATATATACTTAGGAGTCAGTTTAAGACTGAAACTGAAAATAGTTGTCATTGATAACATAAAAATGGGGTTGAGAGGGTGTATGGACTGAGTTCTAGTTTGTTCTTATTATGCACTCTTATCATTGGATTTAATAACAAAGAAGTGTTGTCAACTAAGTATACAAGAAAGGTGAATACAAATAACATACCTCAACTGTTCTCGGATTTAGAAACCCGTGACCTTAAAGTCTCAAAATACCAACTCTAACAACATAGAATCCAACAATTTTTATTGCTTATCACTCATCAGTCATCACTATCATGCTTCTAAATATGCTCTTCAAGTAGCATCCGTAGAACTTCTTTGTATTTTTCTTGACAACCATGATTCAGAAGGTGACTTAGGCAATGGTGGAAGCAACACAGCTTTCCGGCAGAGACCAAAAGGCCATCCCTCACAATGACAAAGCTCCCGAATAATCGAACGCTTCCAATACTCTGGCGGCGGAAACAACTCAACAGCTTCATTGATGCTTGAATTACATCTCGAGAGGTTTGTCTTCACAGAACAGAATGCTTCATCACTCACAGCAGCAGCATTGGAAGAAGAACAACATGAGAAGCAACTCTTAACAGAACAAAACTCTTCTCTTTGATCATCATGTTCTTCATTACCACCCTCTTTTTTTTCTTTTGTTGTTATAGTTTGTGTGACATATAAGCCTGGCTTGTGCTTCTGTTTCTCCATGGCTTGGCGCCTTCTAACCGCCATAACAACCACCTAAAGCACAGTATAACTAACTTTAAAAGCTTAACAATGAATTTCACATTCAAATTAAAAAGTTTGTTTGATCTAACAATAAAAAAACAGTTTATGTATTGATTGATAATTATTAAAACATGTTAAAGCTTAAAACTAAATGGAGATATAATACTTTTGTCCAAATCATTGTTTACATAACATTTATTAAACAAAAAAAACTATGGTTGAAATGTAATAATGATTATACCAAATATGTTGAAATGAATTCTAGTTTGCACAACCACCTTTCAACTATGGTTTGTGGTATGCAAAAAAAAAAATGAAAATGAAACATCATGTTATAAGGATTGTGGTGAAGTGAAATATACATACTTGTTGTTCCTCTTCAAGATCAGTGATTGCTGGGAACTCCTCATCATCAAGGCTTGCAATGGAAAGCTTTCTACAAGAATTTTGGCAGTTGAAAGAAAACACTTCCTTTATGGTAGCTGCAAATATTTTGAATCTCTTTGTGTGGTGGTTTGGTGGATCTTCATGATAGAATACACCCATTCTAGAATTTCATTAATCAACTTGTCATACAAGAGAAGAATACATTATATATATGCTTTTTTAAGATAATTTCTTTTTACTCCTCTAATCTTTACATCATATGTATTTTGATCTCTAAAACTTAAAAATATTACAAATTAGCCCCTACACTTTTTGAAATATGCAGACAAACACAATAAAGTTGCATAATTTTAAAATCGTAGGTGGAAAATTCGCACTAACATCAGGGAAGTATAATGTATTTATTTGAGGTAGTTTGCACACTTTAGATCATTCAAGTTGTTGATGAAAATTCAAGGGGGATAAAATGCAATTATTGATAAAACCACAAATATTCTTCTACTACTGAAAGAAATTCTAATTAAGTATTATTGAAATTTTTATAGAGAATATGACTATTCTAAAACTTAGTTCTTTGTATTTAAGGCTTAATTTTCAAATTGATCTTTTAGAAAGAAGTACTTGTCAATCTAACTAATTGAATATTGATTTAAGACTTAAATTCTAATTAATTTTTGCAATTTATGTACTTTCCTAACCTTAGGACACCCTAACATGATTTGCATGCATAAAGTTAAAAACGTAAATCGTCGTAAGATGTGACGATTTACATTTAAATCCTAACTCACACAACCTTAGCATGATTTATATAATATAAGAAACGACATTTGTGTAATTAATTTCGTTTCAGGTGAATCAAGTAATGTATTTGTTTTTAATTTTTTTAGAAAAAAAAACCTATTACTAATTAATGAACACCAATAATTCAGTGTATGTACGTTTCATTGGTCCTGAAATGGAGCTGCTTTATTATTGATAGTGGCCTTGCAACTTACTGAAGCCACTAAGCCTTCCGTTCTTGAAGGTAAAGGCAAGTAATCAATGGCCTAGAAGACACTTTTAAATGAATGGAAACAAAATTCTCTTTGTAATTCAAATGCTTGTTTGACTGCTATATAATAAGCACAGTAATTTAATTTACCTTTAATTACCATGAATAGCCTTCATAGATTTGTTAATTTAATTGTGTTAGTGCTTATTCAGAGATGAACTTAAAGCTAAAGTGATAAGGTTAATAGGACATGCCACCAAATTGATACTGCTATCAGATAAATTTGCTTTGATTGGTCAATAATGTCTATGTCCCCCAATTGAAAAAGTAATCCAAAAATTGACAAAAGCTTTGGTACATTATTTGAGCTAAGTGGCCTTATTGCATCCACTTAAAATTGACTAGCATGACATAAAAGGTGGATTCTATATACCCCTAGGCCCTATGTATGAATAATTTGATTCATTGATAAGACTGTTACCCTTCCATGGCTCAACATGTTTTGCCAATGCCTATTCCTCACTTTATGGTTTATGCTATCAAAGAGTTGGCACATTTCATAAATCACAGATCTTATACTTTATAAATTTTTTTTTTTTTGGTTTTCCTCTGCCAACACTTGTTTAAGCAAACGAGTGAGTAAACAACTCGATCAACTCAAATTAGTTTTGATATAAAGATATTTAGTTAATAAGTAATTTCTTAAATAATTTTTAAGTGGTTTTTGAGTTTTAAAATTTATGTCGAATTTTAATAAAATTATCGAAACTAAAAAAAACCTATATTTTTTTTTCTTTTGAATAGAGAAAAACCATTCATTATTTATATATATCTTCTTTTCAAAAATAGTTTTCCTTTTTTCTTTTTCTCATATAGTTGTCTGCTACCTAACATTAGTTATTCTCCAAAATTTGTTAGGATGATTAATAACAAAGAATAAAAATGAACAAGAAAAATAATAAGAAGAATCACATTTCATTTATTCAAATGATCAAAATAAGATGAAATCCAAGGAGATTTGGCTAACCTTTATTTCCTATGGCATAAATGTTTGCTCCCCCATTACTAAACATTATGATTGTAATGGGGTTGGATAATAGCTTAAATAAGTCTTATACTAGTATCTAATCAGATGTGAAAATAATTTTTGCTTAGAATTGTAATGATTATAAAAGTTAGTTATATTTGTGTGTGTTTGAGTAGGCATGTTAGTTCTATTGAATGATGACTTAGTTTGTTCTAATTGTTTTACAATGTCATTTCTATTAGGTTTTTATTGATTTACTTTTGAAATTGCAAAGCTAAAAATATTGGAGCATGAGCTTGATGATGTGAAAGAATGAGAACAAGATCTTTCATTAATCAAAGCAACTGGAATGAAAAAGCTAGATTTCAATGGTGCTGCTTGTTTTACACACAGGCATAATAACAAACACCTTAGCTTCAATCTCATGTAAGATTTCAAATTTACAACAATGATTGCTAGAGTCTCATGTCACTTTGAATTAGAATTAGAATTAGATTTAGATTTAGATCTTTGATTCTGAATCTGCTGGGATGTGAGAGAGATCAAAGACTGAAGTTTTGTCACCGCCGCTGTCTTTTCCGGTGGGCACTTCGATAGTGACACCTTCAGAGATCCGAGCGCCTCTTCAATCTTACCTGCTGCCAAGGCTGCGCATCCGGCCTTATATGCCTCATCCGCCACGCGTTCGTCGTATCCGCCGCCGTCTGCGGCAGCGGAGGAGGAGGCGGAGTCGAGGGTAGCGGTGGCGCGTGTGTATTCGAGAGTGGAGATTGCGGAGTCGATCTCCACCATGAGAGCCTCCGGCGTGGCGGCAATGATCCTGACGCCATCGAAGACGCTCCAGCGAACCTTATTGGATTCTCCGAAACCCGAACCCATGACAAGTTCCTTCTTTTCTTTCTAATTCGTTTGCGTAATTGGAATCGGTGAATCGCAGAATTGGAATTCCTATTCCAAAGTGATGAATGGGTTGTGTTACATTTTCTAGATTATTACAGTTTTGGAAATTTTGTTAAACAAAAAAAAGTGGGAAACGTGGTTGGTTAGGTTTACCTACTGGTTACCATGCTTTAGCTTCTTCTTTCTAGTTTTGGGAAGAATGGAACATTTTGTGAAAAAATAAATGAAAAATAAATTAATTTAATAACTGTTACATAATTTAATTAAATTTATCAAACGAAAAGTATACATAGACAATGAGAATACTAAACAATGTGAACAATGAATATGGCGGATGTTCAATTCAATAGATATGCAGATGATTATGTTTATTATTTCTAATTGGATGATTATTTCTTTTGATTCGATTTACTCATGATGGAGTATTTTTTTACTTTATTGAGTCAATTCTAGAACCCATTGTTCATTTGTTTACAAAAATCGCAGGAATAGATCCTCTTCAGTAAAAAAAACTAGATGGTATCCAATGTTTAATCTCTCCTATTTATTTTTAGTCTCACTTATAAAATTAAAGGTAAGAGATCACATTTTATTCTCTCAAGTGTTAAAGAAAATGAAAAGAATCCATTTCCATTCTCCACTATCAATTTCACTTTACATTCTAAACCAATTATTATGAACTTACTAATTCGGTTCAAGTTTTATAGTTATCTTTTCATTCTAAGGCGCATTTTTAAGTTCACAAATATAAAAGTGGATCAGAGAGAGAGAGAGAGAGAAAAAAAAGAAAAAAAAATTTCACCAAAGTTACTAAGACACCCTTAGTAGTAAAATTCTAATGCCCGAAGCTGGATGCAAGGAGATACTTAACATTGCTAGACTCAATTGTCCAAGTATTTGACAATGTTAACTAGAAAAATACAAGCAGCACCACAATTAACTACACACTCCTTATTAATATTATCAACTAAAAAACAAATACTTCAAAGTGCATTTATGAATTGGAGTTTGGTAGGGGAATAGATGAAATGAATGGAAAAGAGTGAGAAGAGTTAAAAAGCTTTCACTTTACACTTCAAGCCTTTCTTGGCCCCTTCAAATCAAAACTCACAGACACAGATAAATGAATTGGACCATCAATATTACCAATTGCAGGAATTATATTTGAGTGGGATGAATATAAATCCCACAGATAAATGAATGATAATACCAGATACATTGATCACAACAAAAACAACTTCCTTCTCATCTATTTAACTCACATTGCCTCGGTGATTAGAACTCACTTTAACCAAAACCTTAGTCCTAATTCCTAAATCACTATTAGGGGAAAACCCTCTCTTCCTCTGAAATTTTCTTTCTAACTGTAAAAATAGGGGGCAAAAATATGTTGACCAACACCATACTATGATCCTCAAAGCATGGCAAAGGCTTTCCTAAGCTAGCTTTTATGTGCCTGTAAGTCTAGAAAGTAGCTCTGGACCACAGTTGATTTTGTCACATTTGGCGTCAGCTATTTGGCTCATGCGCTAACAACTCCAGAGGCCCACGGAACAATCACGGGTGCAGACGGATGCGAATTTCGATACCATTCCGGATACCTATCTTTAAAGTTCAGCTTCGGTTTCTCAGCCTGGATTCAGAATATCATGCAGGTATAAATTAGTCAGCAGAGAAGAACAACTACAGCAATAAATGGGAACTTTTAAAACCAGACATTGTTTCATATTTCAACAGCATGATTATCAAATTCTTGAGTTAACTAGTAAACTTTTCTGGGTACAAGTTTAGGTCCTCAGATAAAATTAACAAGTTTACAAGTTTTAGTTCCCCTAAGTTCCACAAATTTACGCGAACTCTTTTGAGTTTGATTACCATGTTCAAGAGCAATTTGTCAAATCCAGAATATGTAAGTATCAAAGGCTAACTTACAAATTTCAGCCAGCATTCCTGATGTTTGTGCTGATAAATATCCGGAGAATGACACCCAAACTCTGATGGACAATAAACCCAAATGTTGCATTTCTTTTCGCCTTCTTTGGCGTTTTTAGCCTGGTCCAAGCAAGCTTGACAGCAATCGGCTGCACTATCTTGGGGGTGAGTAAGACCCCATCGAACTGCATCGCCACCATAATCTGTGTGAAGTTCCGCATTGCACACGGGTGGAAGGGGCCTACCCGGAAGAACTTCTTCGTCTGTGGATTGTCACATGCAAAAATTTGTTTTAGCACAGAAAGAAAAGATACATGCATATTTCAAGATTCTGTGACACCTTGCATTGTTAATTTGTTAATTGATCCCAGAGAAATCAAATGACAACTTAAATGACATCGAGTAAACCACAAATGGCAAATTTGTCCCTCATCATTCCATTACCAAACAGGTTCATTATTAAGAAAACAAAGGAACAACTTTATTCATTGTTTTGTTAGAGAATATACTGGAGGTTGACTCAGAAAAATAGTCTAAAGAACATGATATTACCAAACTCCTCGGCACCATTTGGTTTGTCATCATGTTCCTCATTTGCAACTTGAACAGGTATCCAAAGGCCAATTTCTTCGGAAAGCGTATCCCAACCAGAATCCAAAGCTCTTGCTAGTATGCCTACGAAGTTCAAATAGATATTTTGTAAAATACTAAAGTGTCAAAGATTTGTGTGAGCATTCATTACCAATGTGCAGAAGACAAGAACGTGTCTCATAAATGTAGGAAATGTCACAGAAAATCAATTGCCCATACGGCCATACCTGCCTCTTCAAAATTGATGCTTGAGCTCGAAGTCCCTCTAACAAGGGCCAACTTAATCTCATTCAATCTTTCCTTGCGCCAGTTTTCTACTGCTTCTGTATTGGATGAGTTTATGTTAAAGATAATTTTGCAATAAAATATCATCCAAATACTACCAATTTAGCATTTACATAACCAAATAAAAATTTGTGTCAGAAAAAAGAATGACTTATTGCTCATATAAGAAGGGAGCTCAATTTCCCATTCTCAAGATAAATATCCCCAACACTTTCAGAAGCAACAAAGGAGGAAACTTTCTAACAAAAAAATTTTGGCAGTGTGACTGATATTTTATACACAGTAGTTGGATAAAAAGATTCACATACAAATAAATGAAGCCTTTTCTTGAGATGTAGAGCTGAATATATCTTTCAGATGAAGTTGTTGTGTCCTATCATAAACCCTCTCAACATTTATTAATCCATCACCAATCTAAAACTCCGGTATCAACTAAAACATGAAACTATTGAATAATTTCCCTCTAATAAATCAATCAGTGTGCATTTCAAACAGTCAACCTCAGGTACATGCACATCCATGATCCATTGCTTATAACACGAAAGTATATTATTATCATTAAAAACTCTAAACTATCTCAAACTATATGTGGAAGTTTGTGGTAGCTCAATAATCCACTGTCTACTTTTACGTAGGCTTCCCTATATCACTATTCAATTTAATTTAGAATACTCCTCAATTATGTCAATCACTACATCAAGAATGGTAAACCATTTTTTCTGTAAACATTATAAGGATGATCTCAAACTTCAAAGGTGAATGAAGAGTTATCGACATGTTTATAAGTATTGTTACATGTTTCAAAAATTTGAAAGTTCTGAAGATAAGTCAATCAAGTAATAAAACAACTGTATCAATGTCACCAAAATAGTTGATAAACTGAACTTGACAATAAGCATAGCAGAACCATGCGCTTCCACTCCTACAGATGATATTATTAGCTCAACCACAATTTGTAGAATTTTACTATTACACAAAGTGCCTATCAATGCTCCATCATAGATGGAATTGTATATGCTAGCACAATTTAAAAGCACTCACGCCGTTCCTTATCAATGCCGAGGGAGTCGGAACTGTTTGTTCTATTACTATTCAAGCTCCTTAGTCTCTGCAGGACCTCATCAACTATTTTCTGTTTCAAATGCTGAGGCAACTCAACTGCCACAGTTTCACTTGAAAACTCCCCTTCAAATTTCTTCACCTACTTGCAAAACAATTGAATTTAATTTAGCTTCTGAAAAAAATATTGCTGAAGTTAGGTAGAATAGAAAACAGTTCTTACCCATTTTACTAACTCCACTGGTTTGTGCGCCTTGCGGATTTGCTCTGATTCTTCCATTTTCTGAATCTGATCTGGTTTATACAACACAGCTGAAAAAAAGGGGGCTTACACTACTGATAAAAATAAAGTTCTGGTTTCTAACTACTCATTGCAATACCCTTGTTATTCATTTGGCTCAAATTTAACACAAATCATTAAGTAGTGACCTATATACTCCACAACTGAAAGCAAAATAGAAACCAAAACAAATAAAAAAAGGGGCTTCAAAAAATTGATATGGTCCAGTCTAGAACTATAATTGCAATACTATTTATGTCTTCTGGTTTAAAAAAGCAGTACCCTGCTCCATAGCTTAAAACAGTAGAAACCAAATCAAATAGAAAAAGATTTATAAAAAATAATCAATGTTTTTAGTCTAAAACTACTCAAAGCAATACCCTTTCTGTTTTTGGTCCAAAAACTTACTAAAAAACACAATGCATACACTTTCCTATTGTTTCCTTTTTTGTTGTTAGTAGAGGAAACAAAAATAAGACATAGTGAGAGATTGAAAATTGACTTAACTGTTCCTTCCAACGCTACCGGAGTAGATATAGATAGAAGCATAGAGAGAGCGAAGACAGAAGAGTGCAACGGCAATGTTGACGAAGCAAATAAATAGGGTGATCTTCTTGTAAGAACAAACCCATTTCCCTCTTGCCATGTCACACCCTCTTCCACCTTCTTATTCTTCTTCTTTTCTTCCTTTTTAATCCTCATCCCACCATTGCCCACAACAAAAAGTTTCCAACTTTGCCAAAAAGGGAGAAATTTTGAACCTGGGTTTTGAAGATTTTTTCCTGGGCACCCCCCAAATAGATCCAAAGCTCAACGCTTGTTCCTTTGAAAATAAAAAATAAAATAAAAATCCCGAAAAGCGTTAACAAGTTACGTTCTTTCTGCTTCACAGTTTTGGATTTGCTTTGTGTGTTGGGTTTCAGTATTGAGTTTTGGAGGTGACACATGGAAGCTATGTGGGGCTATTATATTCTGTGCTAATGTGCGCCTTGTTCTTCATTGTGGGTTGTGTAAGTTGGTGGGAATTAAGATGGATCGCGTAAATCCTAATAATTTCGGTGGTTTATAGCCATAATTGATGGTGGACCTCTCTCGGTCTTTGCTAAAATGCGCTTCTTTCTGATTAGGCCAGCTATGGCTTCTGTTGTTGTTCTTATCTGTTGATATTGCAGTGTTGCTGATAAATGCTAACGTGCACCGGTTTTTTTGTTTCAGAAGGGAATCAAACTTTCCTTTTGCTTTTTCCATGGGTAAGACATGTTGTAATTAGTATGGAAACTTGCTTTTCTTTCTTTCACAGGGTTCAAAGTATGAACTTATTAGAGCTGTAATTTTTTTTTTTTTAACCATAGAGAGACTCGAACCATAACATGAAAAATTATGTCATTTGAACTATAACTCGATGGTTATTAAAGCTTTAATTAATTTGATTCAAGTTGGATCAAATTATGATAAAAAAGTATTAGTTTGTCTTTATCAAGCAAGCTGCTTCATTTATTAGGTTTGAAATATCAACATTTTATCCTAAATTTTTTATACTAAAATTATTCATTAAAATATTAAAAATAAATTAAATTATATATATATTTATACTTAAATATATAATTATTAATTTTATTAATTTTGATAATTAATTTTACTATATAGACAATATTTTCTTTATAAATTCTTGCCTTTTTCTTGTATTAAAAAACTCAGGGATCCACTCTTTTTGTTGATGAATTCGAGGGGGTCCCGTTGAGTTCTTAATAAGAAGAAGATTTCTTATTCTATAAATGACTCAATAGATAACTTTTTTCAATGTTTCAAAAAAGTTCATTTCAATTTTTTTTAATGTTTTTTAAAAATGAACTTTATTTTTTGATTAAAAAAAGTCTTTTCCAGAGGAAAATTTCTTTCAATTTAAGTTGAAAGAAAAGTAAAAAAAAAATAAAAGGGGAATCATTTGATTTACTTTTTCGGGATATCGCAATGGAAATAATATGAATTCTGTTTAATTCTGACTAATAGAGTTATCAAATGAGTTGAAATTACAATTGATACGACCGAAAACGATATATGAGTTAATATATGCTCTAAAGTTGAAAATATCATAAAAATAAGGTGTCCCAATAACTAAATACGTATTGATCAAAAATATA